>NC_068286.1:43009094-43344594 GCF_025860055.1 Xyrauchen texanus
TTTCCTGCAGATGTTGCCGGCGTGTTCGGTGCAGCATTTGCCTGTGCCGTTCGCGTTTCCCTCTCTTCTCTCAAGTGATCCACCATTCCTGCTTCATCCTCCTCATCTCTCACATCATCCGCCCCACCTCCCCCCACCTGGACAGTTCTTACCCTTCCAGACACAACAATCTCGATCTGTGAGTATGCACTCACCACGTGCATGCTACATCGCTATTTTGAAAGAATTTGGGATAAATTGTGATATTTAAAATTGATTCTCACACTTTTTTTTTTAAACACAACTTTAAAGGTGTAGTTCAACTAAAAGTGAAAATTCTGTCATTTACTCTCATCTTATTTAAAAAACAAAATTCTGTCTTGCTGCCAGTCCGAAAACTAAGGGTGTGTGTGTGTGTGTGTGTGTGTGTGTGTGTGTGTGTGTGTGTGTGTGTGTGTGTGGCATTAATAGCCGCTGCAGAGGATAGAGAATGAGGTGGAGTTGTTGGGGGATCACCTCTCTGTAGGTGGAGGGTTTAACTACCCTCACTCGGGGCATCCCAGCCCTCTGCCCCATTCCACCCCATTGCAGTTCCTCTCCCATGAACCCCTGCACCAGGAGCTCTTCGGAGTGGTGAGTGATCTTCACACTTAATCATCTCTGCTTAATGCTATACTGTATATCATAAGCTGGTTTTCCATCCACATGTTTGAATGCACATTTAGGGATATCGCATTAAAACTGCTGGATTGTAACACCAAGATTCAAATAAAATCTCAAACATTTTCATAAAACGTATACACTCGCTTGAGGTAAATAAAAAAAATTTATTTGATAAGAAAAAATTTTAATAAACTATGATGGAAACACATTTACTGAATAAAATCCTATTGGATTTGTTCGTAATACAAGATGCACATCAAAAAAAATCATGTGACTAAATAATTTGTTACTAACTCTTTGCATCTGAAATTTAGCTCTGGTCATCCTGAAATAACGGTGTCCTGGAAATCCAAAGCCTGTGCAGAGCAAATAAGTCGAATACAAACTTTTAGGGATAGTTCACCCAAAATTGAAAATTCTCTCATCATTTACTCACCCTCATGCCATCCCACATGTGTATGACTTTCTTCTGCTGTACACTAATGAAGATTTTTAAAACAATGGTGGCCAGCCCTTTGAAGCTCCAAAAAGGAGTTAAAATCAGCATAAAGGTAATCCATAAGACTCTAGTGGTTTAATCAATGTCTTCTGAAGCAATCCAGTTGGTTTTAGGTGAGAACAGACCAAAATATAACTCCTTATTCACTCTACACCTTGCCAATGCAGTCCCTAGGCACGATCATGATTTCAAGCTCGATTACACTTCTTAGTGCTTGATGCATGCGCAGAGTACTAGATGGCATTACAGGAAAGTGTAATTGAGCTTGACATTGTGACATTGTGAATAGTGCCATTGTGGTCTGATCTCACCCAAAACCAACTGGATCACTTCAGAAGACATTGCTTATACCACTGGAGGTTGATTTATTGTTTATGCTGACTTGATCTGCTTTTTGGAGCTTCAAAGGCCTGGCCACCATTCACTTGCATTGTGAGGACCAACAGAGCTTATTTGTTCTGCAGAAGAAAGTCATACACATCTGGGATGGCATGAGGATGAGTAAATTATGAGAACTAACCCTTTAAACTGTGCCAAAGAGCAGGTTTGACACTTCTGAAAAATAGCATTTAGATCCACACGGTTAATTCATAAGGATGGAGTGCACACACACATAGTGCTTCCAGAACTGTGTGATGCGCTTTTGCTCCCAGATGCGAGAAGATTTATATAAAGTGTTTTGTCTACGACAGAAGTGCCCAAACTAGGGCCTGCAGGCCAAAGTTGGCCTGTGATGACCTTTGATTTGGCCTGCCTTGCACAGAACTGCACAGAACTACAGTGTGCTCAATGTGAGGAGATGCACTGTTCTTAAAGAGACAGTAACCATGTTTTAAGATACGTTTACATTTAGTCATTTAGCAGGCATTTTATCCAAAGTGACTCACAAATGAGAGACACAACATGCACAAATGGTTTCAATATCATTTTTGAGTTATGTGTGTTTTGCGGTACTAATATGTCACTTTAAAATAATACAGTTTGATATATGCAACGTTTACTTTTGGCCCACTGCCCTCAATCAAGTTTGATTTTTGGCCCTTCATAGGAAAAAAGAGTCACAGTGGCTACAATTTTCCCGCATGTAACTATTTTGTTCTTTTGAACACATGGCATGGAAACTCCAATTTCACCAATTATTTTGCTACTTTGATAGAATCGTAGTCACTAGTGTATTAAGATTGAATTTTTCCTGATGTGTCTCTCTAGCCATATCCCCACTTCATGCCTCGAAGAATTACAGGCCGACGCTTTCGCTCTCAGCAGGCAGTACCTCCACCTCCTTACCACCCAAGTCTGCTGCCCTACTTCCTGTGAGTTACCCAAGCACACATCCACCAGAGTGTTGTTGGAGAGCCATAACCTGATCCATAAGTCACTATTTTTTCTTTTGGGCAGATCTGTTCTTCCAGTCCAGCCAACAGCAGTAGGTCCAGCCATTAGCTTGGAGCTCGATGTTGATGATGGAGAGGTTGAGAATTACGAGGTTAGAGTCCATGTGTTGTACACCTATTTACACAAAGCTAATACAACCATGCACAAATTTTTTATATTTATTGATATACAGTCCAAGAGATGAGAGAGAGGGGAAAGTATGGGGACATTTCTGGCCGGACTTGAACCCAGGTCTTTCGTGAGCATGAAAGCTCAATATGCACTCACACTGAGGCTACCAAGACATTTTATTGATCTCGGGCTACATTTAATATTTAGAAATTGTGTTCTTTCAAAGACACAAGTCAGAATATATTCTTACGTTTATTCACATGCGTATTTATCTTTTCCTCTTTTTATAGGCTTTGTTAAACCTTGCTGAGCGTCTTGGAGAAGCAAAGCCTAGAGGTTTGACCAAAGCCGATATCGAACAGCTGCCTTCCTACAGATTCAACCCCAGCAACCATCAGTCTGAGCAGACTCTGTGAGTAAAACACACAAACTAATAAACAAACACACAGAAATGGGTAGTTGCCAGCATTTATGGCCACACTGCAGGTCTAGCCTATTTAAAAGGATAGTTCGCCCAAAGATTCAATTCAATGATTTACTCACCTCCATATTGTTCCAAATTTGTATGACTTTTTTTTTCTCATGAACACAAAAGGAGATGTTGGGCTTGGGCAGAATGTCTAGCTCAATCACAATTCACTTTCATTGTATGGGGAATTAATGCAATGAAAGTGAATGGGGACTGAGGGTAGAAGGTGAAAGGCGAAGTTAGAAAGAAAATGCATGGTGTTTGTAATCTACCCATCTAAAGGCTAATTTATACTTACTGGGCGAACAGGATTCGCTTAGTTCGCCTACAAATGATGATGAAATCCAGTGACGTTTTTGTTCTGCCAATGTGTTCTGCGCACATCTCTGAAATTCGTGACCTAGGAGAACTCCGCTGGTCAAAGAGCATTGATGATTGGTTAAAACTAATCGTGGGTGAGGTTTGGTCATGACGTTTTAATTTACAATCGCACGTGCTAGCTGAGGAGTTGTTACCTAGGTTACTGTAGTTAAAATGGATACCTTTTTAAAGCCTGTCTCTCATTGATTTGCCTATATATATATATATAAGTCGCAGGACAAACTCCACAAAGATAGCGTGGCCACGACATATGCTTGGAAAGAGGATGAGGTTTTTAAGAGTGGACATTTTTTGGATCAAGTTATAAAGCAAAGAAGCTAAACAGGGCTAAAATCGGTGATCCACGGAAAGAAAAACCTGCATTATTGGCATTACTTCCGTGGCTGGAACAGTACTTTCAACATGTGATATCACCCTAAACAAAATAATATTAAAACAATGTTGCGCATTGTATTAACGCTGGTTTGGTTCGCCTAGTGCTTTAGTTAGTCCAAGAGAAAAAAAATTCTGCTTCTTCCATAGTATAAATCGGGCTTAATGATCCTCCCTCTTCCCCTACAGGTGCGTGGTGTGCATGTGTGATTTTGAGACTCGTCAGCTGTTGAGAGTACTGCCCTGTAATCATGAATTCCATGCCAAGTGTGTCGACAAATGGCTCAAGGTGAGCATGCCTTTATTTGTTTTTACACTACCATTCATAAGTTTGGAATCGCATTGAAAAACATTTTTGTTTTGGAGAGAAATGGCTGCTTATGCTCACCAAGGATGCATTAAATTGGTCATAAATACTTACAAAAGCATTAGCTATGTTGAAAATTATTTGAACTGTTTGAGCTATTTTATGTTTTATATATATTACATTTTACCTATAATGGCAATTCCCCATTTTCAGCATTTATAACTCCAGTCTACTAAGAAAATACCTAATATAAATAAGAAAAGACCTAAACTACCTAGGTGTTACCAAATCTTTAGGAAATTATTCAAATGTGTTAATTTGGTGCTCGAAGCATTTCTTATTATTAGAACAATTGATATTGGTTGTGCTGTGTACACTTAAATTGGAAGTCACATTTCTCTCTCAACTAATCAGTTAATTGTTCTTCTAAGAGATAAAGGCTATTCTATCCACCACTGAAAAATCAAACTGGTTCTGACTAGGATAGAGTGAGAAATGCACAGCCCAGATGCACAACAACATGACGACAAGTACATCAGAGTTTCTAGTTTTAAAAACCGACTCCATACAGGTCCTAAACTGGCAGCTTTATTGAGCAGTACATGCCAAACACAAGTTTCATCTACAACAGTGAAGAGAAAACTCTGGGATGCCAGCCTCTTAGGCAGAGCCACGTCTGACACTGGCATATTAGAAGAAATTGGAAGAATGTGCAAAAGAACTTAAAAGAGTGGTAAATGATTAGACAGAAGTGTTATGGACGAATCAAAGTTTAAAGTGTTGCTGTTAGAAAAGTCAGATCATGAGGTCTTTGAAAAGTGTCTTATAAACCAATTTCATCTTTAAGAAGTGCTACAGAAAACAGGGGATGGAATCTCACCTGAATATCGAAACAAACTGACTGCTAGAATGCTGAAGGTGTTCAAGGGTTCACCCAAAAATGAAAATTAGCCCATAATTTACTCACCCTCAAGCCATCCTAGATGTATGTGACTTTATTCTTTCAGCCAAACACAATCGGAGTTATATAAAAAAAAAGATCCTGGCTCTTTCAAGCTTAATAATGGGAGTGAATGGTACCTTAGATTTTGAAGCCCAAAAAAGCACATCCATCCATCAAAAAAGTAATCCAGACGGCTCCAGGGGGTTATTAAAGGCCTTCTGAAGCGATAAAGTTTTGTAAGAAAAATATCCATATTTATAACTTTATAAACTATAATCTCTGGCTTCTGCCAGTACTCTACTCTCTCATGATGGCGCTGATAGCCGTTACTGGAAGCCAGTGATTATAGTTTATGAAGTTATAAATATGGATATTGTTCTTACAAAAATGCATAGCTTCAGAAGGCCTTTAATAACCCCCTGGAGCCGTATGGATTACTTTTTTGATGGATGGCTGTTCTTTTTTTGGGCTTCAAAATCTAAGGTACCATTCACTCCCATTATAAAGCTTGGAAGAACCAGGATATTTTTGTAATATAACTTCGATTGTGTTTGGCTGAAAGAAGAAAGTCATATACACCTAGGATGGCTTCAGGGTGAGTAATTTATGGGATCATTTTCATTTTTGGGTGAACTAACCCTTTAATGCTGCAAGTGGAGCATTTGTGGATGGACAAAGTTTGACAGCATGTAATGAACACAGAATGCAAATGGTCGATCTTGATCAATTTAAAGCATCCTTTGTGGAACAGATTTGACATTTTCTTTCATAAATATACAAATATCATAGTGATTCAAAACTTTTGAACAGTACTTGGATGAATTTAGGAAATTGGGGTAATATATTGTGGGGGGGGCTTTAAATGGCCATTTGGTGGGTCTCTAAAGAATAGCACCCATGCACAGAAGGTATAACTCTTAAATGATTATCCATACATTTCTTGAGACCTACATGACAATCAACCCTCCTCTGTCTTCTAGGGAAACCGAACCTGTCCTATTTGCCGAGCAGATGCCTCTGAAGTCCAACGGGATTCGGAGTGACACCATTCACAGAACACACACACACATACATGCACACCACCGTACACTTCTCTTTCTTTGTTACATTTAAATTAACTTCCACGTGCATAATTACTACTCACGCACAAATACTGCTGCAAATGATTCGGAATTTTATGCATCAAAATAATTTATTTCATATTCATCTATAGAAAAAACACACGTGTCTTTTTGGTTGTTTGATCACTAATTCTCTTTGAGTGGAAGTCCAAAGATTCTGGTTCATATTATCTTTCTTTTTTTTACGTGTGTGTGTGTGCGTGTGTGTGTGTGTGTGTGTGTGTGTGTGTGTGTGATACATTGTATGTATGTGTGTGTATACATACATACATGCATATTGTTTAGTTCTCTTTGAGGGTGGTCTTGTGCGATTGAGTGAGTGCACTAACATTCCCAGCTATGTGAGCACACTTTTATGTGGTGGTCTTTACGAAGGTTAATGTTGTGAGCATGGGCTTTTATATTTTCCCAACAAATTTAGCTATATATAAATATGTATGTATGTATGTATGTATGTATCAATTTAGAGGGACAAATGACCATTCATAATTTTTTTTTAAATGGGGGGAAAAAAAATGTTTTTTGTTTTTCCACAAATGAAAAAGGATGGCAAAAGATTAAAATTGTATCTATACACGAAGAGGAGCTTTTGGGTGGGTCTTTCTCAATTATGATTTAGCAGTCTTTAGAGAATTGGAATACTGTGAGGTGTGTCTGCTTTTGTGTGAAAGAGAGTGTGTGTATTAGAAAATCAATTGTGTTATTTATGTCTTATGTGTGGTACAGAACACTGGCTTTCCACTCTCACTTTTATTCCCGTCTGTGATTGCCTGAGGATGCGCACTGACATGGCGTGTGATTGGTTTGGAGGAGCAGTGGAATGTTCTTATTAAATGTGCTGTTTTCTAAGGTTGTTTTTTTCCCCCCCTCTCCATCCACTCCGTTTATCCTGCTGCAACCTTTATTCTTCAGTTTTCTTATGCTACTTATCGTGTTTCCCAAGCTTTTTGCCATTTGCAAAAATTAATCATAAGAGTTTTGAATAGTTTTTCTTGTTTATTAGTTGAATGAATCTGAATTCTAAATTCATAGCCAAATCTTGCAGATTGTAGCCACTGACTGTGCAAACAAAGCAGAAAATGAATAAAGATTTGGGATTAAACTATCACTACTTTGCTTATTAAACACTTGGGGCACTATAGCATCATTTATTATTATCAGGTGGCTTTCTAGACACCGATTAATGCACGCTCTTAGCCTTAATTCATGCATTTTTTTAAGGGTTGTGGGGAGTGTGCACACATGCCTGTTTAAAGTAGACTTACATGAGGTTACATTGTAGCATTTCTGTTTCTTTCAAAAAGGAAGCACACAGATTTTGCTGGGCAAAAGGGAGGGCAAAACACAGACACCGCTGAAGAGAACGCTTGTAGAATTGTGATGCATTAAGTACCTTTTGTTTTGCATGTCAATGCATCCCTTGGCCTTTTAGCAAATGGTTTACATCTCTTTTCCTTTTAACTGTTGTTTTGCTCTCTCACTGCCCTCTCTATACAGTTATCTTTTCAAAAACGGCCCTCCAGCACACTCACTCTCATAACCTCCATAAGGCTGTTATAACCATTCATGGCTATGCGTGTACTTTAGTGTGTGTGTGTGTGTGTGTGTGTGTGTGTGTGTGTGTGTGTGTGTGTGTGTGTGTGTGTGTGTGTGTGTGTGATATTATGCCATGCATTGTTAACATTATGAATGGATATAACTGCCTCTGTCACACTATGTAGGCTCTATGACTGGTGTAGAACATGTTCGTCTCAGAGCCTGCATTGTTTTAATGAGAGATGCCTTTAAACCATTCTCCAGTGTTGTCCGCTTTAGTGTCATAAGTCGATGACGATCTCAGAATTTTGACTTCATCTCTTTGCAAACAAATGTGCATTACCTTACCTAACAATTGTCATTTCGTGTTATAAGATTTTTATTTTTCCCTGCTTGGTACAATAGCAGTTACCTCAGTTTTACTATTAGTTTTTTCCCTGTTCTTTTGCGAAACCAATAAGAGAGCTTATGAATTATCCGGCTTTTGTTAATTGGTTGTTTTAATTCTACCATTAAAAATACAATTGTATCATTTAACTTGTTGTAGTTTCGTATGTATAATATCTGTAACCAAAATCATTTTAAGGCTTTACATACATTTTTTTTTTTTTTAACAGACATTTGTAAAAAAATGTTATGAGCGATAATCCTAGAAATGCAAATGTTTTTTTTTTTTTTCACTTTGTCTTTGACCCCTATTCACAGTCTATTGGATTTCAAAGGGTGGCTCAGTAATAAATGTATAATGTTCTCTTCCACATCTTGATCCTTTCTGTTCTTCACTTTTTCCATTCTTATCTCTTTATCTCTGTTATCCACATTCACATGTTCAGGTCTTACTGATGTATTAACTTGGGTCATAGCCATAGGGATGTATCTGGCAGCTAAATTAAACATTGTTTATAGATCACAATATGTTACCTCACTATACTGTATTGCTATTCTAACTCAAAACAATACAGTTTAAGTTAACAATTTTCCTACATTAATAATTGGGGGGAAAGAAACCATCACTTGTTTTACTTCTAACAATGTCTGTATCCTCCGGACAGCTAGATTGTAAGGGGTTTTGTTCCACCCTGTTTTTAGACACTGTTGTGCCTATGGACACTCAATTAATGTTGCCATGGCCCTTACTTAATTGAATTTTCAAGAAGAATTAATTTTATTCAGAAGAAGTCCATTCAGACATAATTTAATTGGATTAGGTGAAATCAGTGTACTAGAGTAGTTTTAACTCCATTTTAATAGGTTTGTTTAAATTAAATGTGGAAATGTTTAACTTACGAATGTTATGTTGGTCCAACTTGATTTATTTTATTAATCGTTAGGATATGCCAGGTGAACAAGTGTAAGGAGTGACATTTTTGCACAGTCAATTTGCCAAAACTCCAACATAACTCTTTTTTTAAAAAATACCAATATAACAGAACATAGCCATTAACAAAACTCTTATTCTCGTCTTTCTCAAAAATCCATAAAATAACACTTAATTTCAACACCCCATCTAGTCCCATACAAAGCACACTGAGGAAATCCCCATGCTACAAAAAGTATTAATGTAGTCCAAACTCAAATATATCAAGTTGTGACAAAATGTTCTAAAATTGTGTTGCATTTATATTAAACTGGTGTTTTTTGAGAGCGAGAAAGCAGAGTTGAGCACTTATTTCCAAAGCACCGAAAATCCAATGAAGGTGAATGAGAAACCAGTGAATAGCAATATAATTTATCACCAGGACCTATCTGATCCCACCCCTAATAAATAAACATCGTTCTGTTAATGCTGAAAGACATCCAGACAAAAGTAGATAATTGCAGTGGCAGCTAGATTGGCTGATAGCATTTACTAACATGTGGAGGCTGTGGTTGGTGTACCAATTGCTTCTCAACAGGCAAGGCTTTACATTAACACTTGTCCAAGACAAGTGTGTTCTAAAAGATTCCGACAACTGAAATGTCAAAATGTTCACTTGCATATAAAGTTGGATTATAGATTAGTGATGAAAGCACAAACAACATTAATGAGTAGGTGCATGTAAAGGTACAACTATGACCACTCATCAATTTGTAAAGCAAGCTTAATCATTCGTTGGAGTTAGTCCATTCCTTAATGAAAAACTCAGTCACATTGAGTATGCTTTGAATTGTTGAACAAACTATAATATCTTTTAATCTCATTTGAAAGTTTGTATCAACAAATGTTTTTGCAATGCACATTTGACCAAAGAAAATATTTTCAGATTTATATTTTTCATGCAATAGTACAAATTAGGTACGCATTGTGTTCATGGACTAAGGGGCATTTGGGGAGTCTTTCACAAGGTTGTTAAGGCCACACTTTTATTTTTGGGCTACTGGAGTGACAGACAACCCTGTACTGAGAGGTGGACCAGAAAAGCCTAGACAAGGCAGGTGCAGTGGTGTTCTCGGTTGATTTCAAAAACCCAGTTCAAAACGTGATATCCTAATAAAGAAAGATTTTAACTGAAATGTTGATCTGTGCTCTCATTTCAAGAATTGGTGCATTTATATTGGAGTATAGGTTTATAATATTCCACTTACTAGTTAACATTTAAATACTTCGCTCAAAACATATACATGTATTGATTTGTTTATTAGACCCTTTTGGGTTGCATTTATAATCCATGAAAACAGGGGGCGCTGCAGGACCGTCAGCACTTCCTGCGTCCCTGAGAACTTTAGTACACAAGTTTTAAATTATTATTTTTTTTTTTTTTTGATAAAAAATACTGTTTGTATATATATATTATGGTGGCACACGTGGCTGTGATTTAACATATATTTAATCAATTTCGAATGGCTTTATTAACTCACTGGATGTTTTTTTTGTTGTTTTTTTTTAACTTCAGAGGTAGGTTACTTTATCTGTGTACTTTAAAAATGATACTTGCCTAAATGGGACTGTTCTCGACTTAATATTTTTTTCTCAATAATAGTAATATTAATTTGAGTAACTAATAAAGCATTATGCTGAAACAAGCAGATTCTGTATTTTCAAATCAAATAAGCACATGAGTTAAGAATGTGAGAAAGTGGAATCTTTTGCTGATTGACGAGTGTCGCCATTGTTTGGAACGCATGACGTCAGGTCTACTATGATGTAATAATGAGTACGAACGCGGCATTGAATATAAAAGAGCAGTTCTTGCGCGAAGAGGTTCATTATGGATTTCTGTGGATGGATCGGGTGAGAAAGGGTGTCGAGCCTAACTATGACTCATAGGATGGTTATTTGGGGTAAACATAGGTGTGGGGTTTAGGGATAGGGACCAATGACTCCCTACTATGATTAGGGGTAGGCTTTAGACTAGAGGTATGGACCAATCAGTTAGCGTGGGGAGTCAGGTCTCGGCACTACACTATAATTGCAACCGCACACTACTATCGTTGTATATTATATAGGCTACTTATTATCCATAATTCAGAGGTCTTAACATACGTTATAGGTTTTATTTTCCAGTCAGTCTATGGAAGAATAATAATAATAAAACCAATAATAGTAATATATCTATAGTTGATATTTACATATTCAGATATAAGAACGTTGTTTGTGAATGGCCGTTGCTTCCTTTCTTTTACGTTTTTAAGTGCAGTTAAGGGCACACAACTTCCTTTTTTCATTAAATAATGATGTTATTTGTAGATGTGTGGTATATAAATATACACTCACCGGCCATTTTAACATACACATGTACATCTACTTATTCATGCGATTTATCTAATCAGTCAATTGTGTGGCAACAGTGTAATGTATAAAATCAAGCAAATATGGATCAGGAGCTTCAGTTAATGTTCATATCAACCATTGGAATGGGGGAAAAATGTGTTCCAAGTTATTTTGACTGTGTCATGATTGTTGGTGCCGGATGGGCTTCTTTGAGTATTTCTGTAACTACTGATCTCCTGGGATTTTCACATGCAACAGTCTCTAGAGTGTATTGAAAAAAACATCCAGCAAATGGCAGTTCTGTGGGTAAAAATGCCTTGTTAATGAGAGAGGTCCACGTAGAATGGCCAAACTGATTTAAGATGATAGAAAGTCTACGGTAACTCAGATAACCACTCTGTACAATTGTAGTGAGCAGAATAGCATCTCAGAATGCAAAACATGTCAAACCTTGAGGCGGAAGACCACGTCGGGTTCTGTCAGCCAAGAACAGAAAACTGAGGCTGCAGTGGGTCTACAATTTGTATAGGGCCTACCTCAACAGAAATCCAGATATGTCCGACCAGGCAACGTTTTTCAGTTGTCTACTGTCCAGTTTTGGTGAGCCTGTGCCCACTGCAGCCTCACTTTCCTTTCAGCTTGGACCAGTCTGGCAACTCTCCTCTGACCTCAGTCATTAACAAGCCATTTTCGCACCATTCCCTATTCACTCTAGAGACTGTTGTGTGTGAAAATCCCAGGAGATCAGCAGTTACAGAAATACTCAAACCAGCCTGTCTGGCACCAACAATCATGCCACGGTCTAAATCACTGAGATCAAAATTTTTCCCATATCTGCATGATTTTATACATTACATTGATGCCACACAATTGGCTGATTAGATAAACGTATGAATAAGTAGATGTACAGGTGTACCTAATAAAGTGGCTGGTGAGTGTATGTCTCATATATAAATCTCTCTCTCAGGCAGAGAATTCTCAGCCTTCGAAAAGGCAACGTATTAGGGAGGACTCTGAATGGGAGTCGGCGTCAAGCTCGCCCGCTCCCTCCACATCATCAGCAGAGAACCCCACAGAACGATGGTATAAAGTTGTGTGTGAAAGAGAAACTTTTCTTTAGCAAAATAGCAATAATGTATGTACTATGCTTAATGTAAATTTTTCAGTCCTCCAGTGAAGAGTCAGCGAGGGCAGAGAAGGAATCGGTCCCCAGAGAGGCACCATCCTTCTGATTCCAGCGACCTTTCTCAGGTGAAAACAGAGGACAGTCGCTGATCCTCTGTGCAAATTAATTGTATTATTTAAATGTTTAGGGGAGACTGGGGTTGAATGGGGGTTCATTCTTTGTTAAATATCTCTGGTGGAACATTTGCTATAATCACTCAACTACTTGCAAATGAAAGCTTAAGTACACATTCAATTTTAAAGTCTTTTACTGAAGATGGTGTAAAGTACAGCCCTCCTCACCACCTTTGAGTTCGCATGGGGGATGGAAAAACCAAATGTAGATAGTAGCCCACCTTTAACGGCCACCTCAAGAGTTTTATTGTGTCATTAGAGAACACTGTTACCTCATCTTAACTTGAAGTAAAATGGAAAATGTACCCAACATATATGTGACATGCCATTATTGCATACAATATATATATATATATATATATATTCTTTAAAGTTTTTTTATTTTTAAGCCATATTTTATGTTAATGTTTATCAAAGGAAGAGTCTGTCTTCACTGATGAAAAGTGGTTTGGGAAAATCTGAATTTAAACCCGCCTCACAATCAGAATTAGCACCATAAACCGAAGTTCTACTGAGTCCCTCAAGGCTCAATTCTTGCGCCACTCCTGTTCAACCTGTATATGCTCCCAATGAGCCAAATAATGAGAAAGAACCAAATTGCTTACCACAGCTATGCAGACGACACACAGATCTACTTAGACCTATCACCTAACGATTACAGCCCCATTGACTCCCTGTGCCAATGCATTGATGAATTAAACAGTTGGATGTGCCAAAACTTTCTTCAGTTAAACAAAGACAAAACTGAAGTCATTGTGTTTGGAAACAAAGATGACGTTCTCAAGGTGAATGCATACCTTGACACTAGGGGTCAAACAACTAAAAATCAAGTCAGGAATCTTGGTGTGTCTCTACAGTCAGACCTTAGTTTCAGTAGTCATGTCAAAGCAATAACTAAATCAGCATACTATCATCTGAAAAATATTGCAAGAATTAGATGCTTTGTTTCCAGTCAAGACCTTGAGAAACTTGTGCATGCTTTCATCACCAGCAGGGTGGATTATTGTAATGGACTCCTCACTGGCCTTCCCAAAAAGACCATAAGACAGTTGCAGCTCATACAGAACGCTGCTGCCAGGATTCTGAGCAGAACCAGAAAATATGAACATATCACACCAGTCCTCAGGCCTTTACACTGGCTCCCAGTTACATTTAGGATTGATTTTAAAGTAATATTACTGGTATATAAATCACTCAATGGGCTAGGACCTCAATATATTGCAGATATGCTCACTGAATATAAACCCAACAGATCACTCAGATCATTAGGATCACATCAGCTAGAAATACCAAGGGTTCACTCTAAGCAAGGAGAGTCTGCTTTTAGCTATTATGCCAGCCGCAGCTGGAACCAGCTTCCAGAAGAGATCAGATGTGCTCCTACAGTAGTCACATTCAAATCCAGACTCAAAACACATCTGTTTAGCTGTGCATTTACTGAATGAGCACTGTGCCACTGTGTGTCCGACTGTTTGTACTGTATTTTATTTTATTTTATTCTAAACGGTTTCAATTATTCTTATTTTTTTATTCTTATTTTAATCTCTTCTATGTAAAGCACTTTGAATTACCATTGTGTATGAAATGTGCTATATAAATAAACTTGCCTTGCCTTGATCACGCTATGTCTAATTTAACAATTAAATGTGACCAAGACTCTGAGATGCCGAGCCAGAGAAAACACCCAACCTTCGATCACTGCAACAACAGCTCACTCTCTTCATTCATTTTATTTCAATGTTTAAAACACTTTGTGAATGTTTAATAAAATTAAGTGCGCGTTTTCAATTATGTGAAATGGGGATTAAACATGGATCTGTCTTGATGTCCTCTTCAGATACAGTAACTACTCGGATGCACGGATAAATGTCTAAACCTGCTGGGCATTACTAAGTTCTACACCTCCGCTGGTGTCTTCAGTTGTCCAGATACTGGTCATCAGCTGGGAGCCACCTATCACGGATGTTTCGCACCATCCCAGAGCATTTCCTTGTGGTGGGGCATCAGTCAGGGATGTCTCGCTGCCACCACCTGAAGCTGGACACTGGATCCTCTTGATTGCCTCTTGTTCTTGCTCTCCCATCCAGACATTCCTCCTTTCCCATCAAGACAAACCATACTAGTATCACCATGGTATTTTCAGTGGTGTAGCCAAGGGTGGGCTGGCAAATTAGACCCAGGCCCACCAGGAATACTACA
This sequence comes from Xyrauchen texanus, assembly GCF_025860055.1. Taxonomy (NCBI): domain Eukaryota; kingdom Metazoa; phylum Chordata; class Actinopteri; order Cypriniformes; family Catostomidae; genus Xyrauchen; species Xyrauchen texanus. The sequence goes on from NC_068286.1 coordinate 43,024,060, forward strand.
GATTATTCTTTGACTTCAAATTTATATTTTATATATATATATATATATATATATTCATGTTCTAAAATAGTTTTAAAATAATGCATAAATTCTGATTTCTGAAAGTGTGAAAGAACTGTTTGAATGACCACATTAAGGAACATTTGGTAAAAAATATGTCGGTGAAAATTTGGCTCATCCATTTTTACACAAAGAAATTTCTTGGCTACACCCTTGGGTATTTTGTAGTAAACTAAATGTAACCACAAAGTGAAATGGTTAATAGCTTTATTAAATCCACATTACTGTAGTAACACCATTGTTAATTGCATCAAATCTGTTTTCTGCCCAAAATGCATGGTTACACAAATATTACTATAATAAAACTACCATTACATTAATTTTGCATATTATTAGAAGTAGTATTAAAGAAATATTATGAGTGGAGACAGGAAAAAGAATAGGGAAAATAATGCGACAAACACAAAATCTGGAACCTGGATCGAAAACATACTGATGCGCTGGCGTTACGCCCTGAGTTACTGCAACAACAGAATGGGAACTGAATTTTGGCTTTAATAGTGTAAAGTATGTGTAATAATAATAATAATAATAATAATACATGATTTCATGTTATGTATGTGTTATATGTGTGTGTTTATGTAGAGGCATAAAGTTTGAAAATAGTGTGTATATAGGTCATACATTGTTATCTATTCTTACTTTACTCAACCAACCCCACTCACACTCTTTTAATAAATGTTAGCCAGGCTTACAAAACTTATATAAAAATAGAATTAATACCCAAATCTATTACTTTCATTATATTATTTCTTTAACTTTTTAGCAGATGAGTTCATTTTTTGTTTGATACGCCTCAAGGTTCAGCGTGATGCTATTCTACTCACTACAATTGAACAGTGTGAATATCTGACTTACCGCAGACATTCTGTCAGCTCAAACCAGTCTGGCCATTCTCCATTGACCTCTCTCATCAACAAGGCATTTTCGACCGCAGAACTGCTGCTCACTGGATTTTCTTTTTTTTTTTGGCACCATTCGGAGTAAACTCTAGAGACTGTTGTGTGTGAAAATCCCAGGAGATCAGCAGTTACAGAAATACTCAAACAAGCCCGTCTGGCACCAACAATCATGCCATGGTCTAAATCACTAGATCACTTTTTTTCCCCCATTCTGATGGTTGATGTGAACATTAACTGATGCTCCTGGCCTGTAATCTGCATAATGTATGATTACATTATGTAATAATTATTACATTATTACATTGCTGCTATTTTACTTGAAACATACCCAAAAAAATGCTTTGTGTTTTAGTCTCACCCATTCATTTCCTATGGCAGGTCAAATTTGACAGAAAAATACGAGTGTCACTTGTTTTGTGCAACCATTTAGACTCATCAAATCAAGTTCAGGTTTTTTTTGTATGTTCAGATGGCAAGTAGAGAAAAGTCACAAAGCCTTGTACAGCTTTGATGAATGAATTTTTCATTTTAAAAAGGAATGTCAAACTGGTCAAAAAAGACCCGAAGTGTAACCGAGGGTTAAATGTCCTGACAAATTCAATCAGTGCATTTTCCGGAGGGGAAATTACATTTACGCATTTGGCAGACGCTTTTATCCAAAGTGACTTACAGAGCCCTTATTACAGGGACAACCCCCCCGGAGCAACCTGGAGTTAAGTGCCTTACCCAAGGACACAATGGTGGTGGCTGTGGGGCTCGAACCAGCATCCTTCTGATTACCAGATTACCAGTTATGTGCTTAGACCACTACAGCACCACCACTCCATTTACATTTGTCTCTTTTGGGAAATGAAATACAAAATTACCATAAATTCACTCCCTGCTGCCAAACAACCCCAGTCTCCACTATTTTTCAAACATTTATTCAGACATCTTTAATTAAATAATGATGTTATTTTTGAAGATGTGTAGTTTTGTTATTGTACACTTAAATGAATACCAAATATCTCTCTCAGACACAGGACTCACCGAGACCAAAAAGACAGCTTGTAAATGAGCCGGAGTCCAGCTACTTTACATCATCAGCGGACAGCCAGCCAGAACAATGGTATTAAGTCATATGCCTGTGCGTTTTAACAATGGCAAGGATGTATGTACTATGTTTTGTGCTTAAACTATCTCTTATTGCTCACAGTCCTCCAGTGCAGAGTCAGCGTGGACAGAGCAGGCATCGGACCTCAGAGAGGCACCATCATTCTCCTTACAGAGATCCCCTTCAGGTAAGAGACCAACAATTTTGCTCAACTGGTGGGTCACAGGTCTGTTTGAATATGGTAGCAGAAAGCAGGGACAGAATAATGCCAGGCTTCTCCATCCATTTAAAATTTCTCAGCGGCCACCTGAGGCATATTTTATTGTAATCTCGGTGCAATTAAAGCCTGGTTTTTCGCACAAGTTTGCCGCAAGCATCATGGAACCTCTTGCGCCAATGATCTGCAGGTTATGTTTTTTATTGTGTTGGGTCACCACATAATGCCAATGTAAAATTTGGGTCCCGAAGCAAAACCAGATGAGAAGCAATGATGTACAGAGCTTCAGTCTCTGTAAAGAGTTGCCAATTCTCTGAGTATTCTTGACATCAATCCATTGCTATGAGTGCTGTTATTCACCTGCCTCCCATCTGCACACAGTAAAGACAAATTTCCAACACACATGCACGTTTTACCTGTATGCTAAGAGGGAATATTGCAGCTATAACCTAAAGCATGCATATGCCCTTTGGTAGTAAAACTGTGTAGCCATAAAAATAATGAATTTCACATTAAGAAATCAAGATATATATATATATATATATATATAGAACCATTTTCGCACATTTATCTCACTAAGAGTTGGGATTTCTTCACACCAGGGGATCAGTTATTACACCAGAGCTAGATAACAAAAACCTTTAAAAGGCAGATTATTATTTTTTTTTTATGTGAGAGTGCATTCTGCATTGTTATATATTATCTAAAGCCTATCTGTCTTAGTTTGTTCATAAGCATTACAGTAATGTTCTACATTTACGTACTATACAATTACATAAAACATAGCAATTTTTAGGTACTAACCCTAAACCTATCCCCAACCCTAACCTCTTAACCCACCTATAATAAATGTAGTTATCTAATATTACTCAGTACTCTCTTGTGTAAGCACACTGTAAGTATACTGAAAGTACATGAATTGTAAAATAAAGTACAACCCAACATTTATGAACATTTTATCATTAGTTAAATATGTATTTCTTCAGACCTGTGAAAAGTGTGTTTCTTTTGTTTTTAAGTACAGTTTGTGATCAAAAGGCTATAGTATGAAGTTGTTCACATCTTCCATTAATAATAATGCAATTTTCTAGACATGTGGTTATGTTATTTGTTCTGTACATGAATGGCTATTACTCATACTCTCTCACAGACAGTGGTAAGTATTTGCTCTCTGCATTTACAGTCGTTTACTGTTTATAGTAGATATGAATGCTGTGTCCTAATGGAATATATACAGAAAACACTCAAATGTCCCAGGTGGATAAAACAGCAAAGTTTTTTTCCCCTTATGGTTCACATTAAATCCTGTTTGTAATTTTCTTTTCTCATAAATTTTGATCTATTTTCTAAATGTTTTCTTAGTTATAGAATTTGTTTATTAAAATATATAATACTGAAATGTTTTACTTAAATGTGTATTTTGTCTTATTTTTTTTTTTAACCTGTGGATGTTTGTGTTTCCCTCTCTCCAATCAGTCGCCTCCATTTTCAAGTGAGCAGGACGAGCTTCCTGGGACCTCCGTGACTCAAGAATTTCAATTTGTGATTATGCACGCATGCACGCACACAAACAGTTATATATGGATACTGTGAAGACCAAATAATCAGTAACTGTGTAAGGATACATAAGTAAAGTATAAACACAAATCCTTAAAGCATTCTAACCTTGTAGTTAATATCCAGTCAGTGTTCATAAACCAAACAGCCCAACAAATCTGAAGTCACAAATGACTCATTGGGAAACAGGCAGATGTCAGAATAAGGAAATGGCAAAAGGAAAATGCTCAGAATTTTTGTATGAACTAAATTGACTTCACAAAGTAGCCTATTCACTAGTCAGGATATCTGATAGTTGTTAGGTTAACCACAGATGTCTACAGTATGTTAAAGTTACAGATGACCAAACATGGATAGATTAGACGTTCTGTGATTAGATTGAACACTAGCACTCATCAGGTTTTTGGAACTTCCTTTGTTTCAGTTGGTATAGTTTTATTTAAACACTCCTCGCAAACTTGTCTTTGTTATGGCCGCACAAAATGACTGTTGGTGAACCACTATCAATGTAATAATTAAAGTGCATTTTAGGTGTAGAGGAGCTGCTGGGGATCACCTGTCTGTTGGGGAAGGTTTTGTGATGTGTTCTCTTTTTCTTTCTCAAGGTGGATCAACAAGACCACACACAGCAGTCAGAATATGCAGCTTCTCACGTTGAATGGCTGATCGCCACCACAGCGTGAGTAACACACTCAAGTGTCAGTGTTCTTAGAGAGCCAATGATGTAATGGATAAAATGTGACACTTTTTTTTATTTTTATTTTTTTTTAGATCTGTTGCTGTAAGAGCCATCATAGATGTGGTTGAGTTAAATTCATATGAATGGTTGGATTTATACAGCGATGAGGATGACACCAATATGGAGGAGGATGATGAGGAGGATGAGGAGGATGAGGAGGATGAGGATGAGGATGAGGATGAGAATGATGAGGAGGATGATGAGGAGGAGGAGGAGGAGGAGGAGGATGAGGAGGAGGTTAGAGTCCATGCACACTAACTAATGAGAAAACTAATGCCACCACACACGTGTTATAACACAGTTTTAAACACAAAGTATTTGGAAATACTATCAGACTATACAATACTAGAGTTGTTTGTATTCTTTTCTTTTGCCGTTTTCGATTTTACACACATATTTGTTTGTTTGTGTGTGTGAGTAGTTGTTACTGCTTGCCGAAATCCTTGGAATACAAGTGTCCAGGGGTTTGAACTCTGATCTTATTGATCAGCTGCCTTGGCACAGGTTCAACCCCGAAAATCACTCTCCTCAAACTAAGTGAGTAGAACACATGCGAGAATACACACACTTGTGTTTACCAAGTTCGTTGTAATTTCATTTGACTAATTTTAACCCAAACCCCAATCCTGCCAGTTTGCACTTTTCACTTTGAAAACAGAGGTATTTGCAGAACATTTCTGAGAACATTTTTCACATAGATATAATGCTCTTTATCCTTCTTCTTTAACAGGTGTGTGGTCTGCATGTGCGATTTTGAGTCTCGAGAGATATTGAGAGTACTGCCTTGTCATCATGAATTTCATGCCCAATGTGTTGATGAATGGCTCAGGGTAAGCATGCCTTTCTGTGTCTTCATGTATTTAAGAAAATAGATGAATTTTATATTATACAACATACAGTATATACAGCCATATTAAGAGATAGAACCCTTGTCTGTCCTCTAGAATAACGGAACTTGTCCTATTTGTCGAACTGATGCATCGAACCAGTTTTCGTAATGCATGATGAGGACTTCAAAAAGACAGACTTCTGCCAAAAACACCTACAGAAACACCATATGCACACACAAAAGAGAAAAAAGAAAATAGTGCGATAGAAAATGGTGCACAACAGTTGGGCAAATAAAATAAACAGACAAATGTGTTGCACACCAAGACTCTCTGGTGCCAGTAATACAAATATGCACCGAATAAGAACCTTATTGTGTATCAAGACATACTGGATCAGAAGTTTTGTTATGTTAATTGGACATATATATAAATGCATGCAAGATTGATTTTCCACATATTTTAGGCTTTGTACAATAATTTGCCTACATTGCCAAATAACGTCAACAAGAAAAGAAGGTTTCAATAAACTGGCTTTCAAAACTCATCTTTTGATGACTTTAATTTGAGACAGTGTGTTGGCCTTTACCCTCCTTTGGACTCCTTTGTCCCATTTCTTACCATATGTGTCTAATCTGCCAATCTGTTTCAAATGTTGCCACCATGCCTAATTCAGTGAACCATTCTTGAAATGGACTCAGATTTTTGTATATATGTCATCTAGTTAAATAACCACCCATCACCCAATGTACAGTACATAGTTTGGAGCAGAATGTAATGTGAGTATCTAAAACCTCACAGATAAAATCCTGGATGCTTACCCAGAATTCTTGAATCTTGGTGCAGAACCACAGAGCATGAGCAATGTCTCCATCCTTCAACTGACATCGCCAGTAAGTAGGTGTGTCTTTTGAACAAAGCCTAAACAATCTAGAGGGTGTCAAGTAGAAACAAAGCAAAATCTTAAACTGAATAACGCACACAATTGCATCCATAGACATCCCTTTTTTATTCTTTCCCACTCCCCATCCTCCAATACCAAGTTCAAATCTCTTTCCCATAACTTTATAAGAGCTGTTAAGGCCCTGTCACCAAGAATCTGAATCAGCGAAGAATAATATTCTGACATTTCATGCCCCTTTCCAAAGGCTGTGAGCACCATACAGAGGGTCTCTGCAGCTTTAGAGGGCTGTGTACTACCACCAAAAATTGTACAAAATACTCTCAAATTTGCTGGAAATAAAATGCCTAAATACCTAATGCCTTGCTTGGGCCATTGAATGACACACGGTTGGAAAGCTGTGACAGGGCAATATGCTGTCAGAGCAAGAGCTTCTGATTTAGACCAATTCAACCTGTATCCTCCAAATGTGGAAAAAGAATGAAAACATTTATGGAGGCTAGGCATAGACCTATTAGGGTCGTAGACAAAAAAATAATATATAATCTCTGTAAAGTAGAAGTTTAAGCACCACACCTCCTGCTACAATGTCAGGAAAATAATCGTCTTTTCTTATTGTGGCTGCTAATGTTTCCAGGGCAAGACTGAACTTTAAAGAGGAGAGAGGACAGCCTTGCTGGGTTCCCCTATCAAGAGAAAAACATCTGAAATGAATCCATTAGTTTGCATTGCTGTTAACGGTTGTTTATAAAGTAACAGTGTAGTACCCCCCAAAAAAAACACTCTCATATTTTAATGAGAGGGAAAAGGCCAACGCGGAGCAGCAGTGAGAGAGAGAGAGAGAGAGATGAAAAAAAAACACTTACTCACCAGTTCTCAGATACGCCGTAGCTTGTTCCTCAACCACTCCTCCACTCTGTAACGGACGACAGCCGTGCCTCTCCAGGCGGATCGAAGGCAGTCCTCCAGCCCCTGGTGGACGGAACGCCCCACCGCGTTCTCTGGGAACAGAAGGGGACTCCTCCGCCTTCTCCCCTCGCGGTCGGTGGCCGTTCCTCCGCTTCCTGGCGGCCTCTGGCAGATGGCTGCGGCTTCTCCGTTGGGGTGGACGGTAGTGGCGAGAACTCTGCTATGGCGTATCCCTCCTTCTTCCCGGATTTCGGCACCAGTGTAATGCAGTTTAGTGGAAAGGAGGATGCGAGAACCGGCTTGTCAATATAAATAATATTTTAATGATTAAACTTAAACAAAAGACAAAACACACACATGATGAACATGTCTGTAAACGAACTCTCTCTGCCGCACCACCATCCGCAATCGGCCTTTATCCCTCTCGGATGCTTAATTAGCCTGATAAGGGACTGGTGATTGTGTATAATCACGACCCGGCCCCGCCCTCTGCCCTGCTTCAGTGGAATTATAGTTCAAGATGATTTCTGGCTTCAGTCCTCTCATGCACTCAGTGATGCATCTTTGTGCATTGTACCCACATCACAAGAACATTCTAGCTTTTCTTTGGGCAGTATGAAACAACTGTTGCCGTTTCGCAGAAAGCTAATTTCGAGGAATGCAGCGCTGTGCCCTGCATATTCAGAAGCTCGCTGGGACGCTCAGGCTTGGGTTTTTTTTTTTATTATTATTGTTCCGATCATGGCCAGCTTTAGTTTCTGTAGCTCGACACCAAGGTGGTAGGATGTAAAAAGTTGTCACAGGTTATGCAATGACCTTGTAGCCATTTACTAATTTCAAGCACCACACACATCCCCTGGTTTTTCTTAGGTGCTCCATCTGGTAGCTTACCTGTGTACATTTGCATATTCCATGCAAAGCTTTATTTGGAATCACAGGCTGTCCAACATTTGATGCCATATTTGAAATCAGTGTGGAATAGCTCATTTTTGCCTTCACAGTTGTAAATAACCAACATAACATATTTCAAAGAAATGTTTTTATTTTAGGTCTGTGCAGCTGCCTTTGAACATGAAAGTGTGTGGGTCACAATGACCCACAAACATCATCATTGTATACAAATTCTATACAGACTTTCCACAGCAAATTGGTGTGTCCTCACTTTGCATGCATGTCCACGGCCCTGAGTGAGGAATAGTCACAAAATTTCAAGACAAACAAAGATAGGTAAAATAGTATTTCAGATTTCGAAATGGGTCAAATTGACCCGCAATTTAATACAAGGGTTACTTGCAAATCATATTCTTTTCAATTTTGTGATTCAAATCTGTATCAAATCAATAACATTTAGACTTTCCACCATGGCTGGATGAAGGGAGTGAAGATCAAATGTGCATTCATATACAGTATAGCTATCAGACAGCGACTAAGGTAATTAGATATTAAGATGATATATTAAGGTAGGAAGTTAGTGTATTCTTGAATAAATTTCTCATCTGTTCGTTAAAATGCATTCAAATGCCATTTACTGTTATCTATTTTCTGCATTTAATTAAATGCCTACTTCACTAATGTCATTCATTGTTGTCCGTCAACCTCTTCAAAACATTTTTGAAAAATAATCAAAAATTATAATGAAAAATAATCAAAAATTATAATGAAAAATAACTTAACTATAACCAAAACTTTCTGTTATTTTAAGCTTGTCCTACAAAAACCTACCTGCAACGCTCTTGGAAGGTTAGTTTATGGTTACACAAATAAAACTTAAAAAATAACCATTAGAGAACATTCTGCAAAAGGGCAGTTTATGGTTTTAAAAATATAACATAAAGAGAACATTCCTAGAATGTTAGGAATTGGTTCCCCAAAATTAACCAAACGGGAACATTATGCTAACATTAGGGGAATGTTCTGCGTTTGCTGTGTCCTTGTCACAATCTATTCACCTTTGGCTTGTTCATTGGTTTTCTAAGACACTATTTTATTCTCTTTAAGCTGCTCTTTATGAAAAGTAGGCCTACTATACAAATAAATTGTTGAATTGTAAACATCTTGACTACTATGTTAAGTTGATTATAATATATGACTTCAGACTTTACAGTCAAGAAAATTTTGAAATTGGATCTCTTACAATGTTATCTGAATACCACTGTCCTATTTGAACATGTTAATTAGGCCTAATTAATCACACACACACACACACACACACACACACACACACACACACTTTTTGGTGTGCCACTCTAAAAATTGTACTGTTCCCCTCTGGCCACCCCATTAAAAAATCCTGTAGGCGCCACTGTTTAACGGAGTCAACTCTCTAAGACCACTGGATAACATTCGGCGTTTCAGCACTTTTAATACTCTTTTCCAATTCTATGAATTCCTGTGATTTGAATTTTAATTCAAATTCCCACCTTAAATGCCTCCCATGCCCCACCCAAGAGGACACCTGAGAACCAATTGGTTTCTACATAAACATTGATTTCTGTCTTAATGGTCCCCTGACATGCTTCTTTTTGTAGGCTTTGATATAGGCCTTAGTGGTCTCTAGTACTGTATCTGAAATCTCTTTTACAAAATTCAGCCTTGGTACAGAATTATAGCCACTACATTTGTTGAAATGCTGGGTCCTGTATAAGGGATGTAGGACTATTAACGCACCATCTATATGAATTCCTTTTCTCTTATATGCAGCAACATCTCTATACACACCAAAGCATGATCTGAAACTAAAATATTCCCAGTTGAGCAGTCAGTGGCAGATGGAATAGGTGACCTAGATATCTATAAACAATCTATTCTAGAGTACATTTTATGAGCTGATGAAAAAAAGGTGTAGTCTCTCCCAGATGGATTCAGGAGTCTCCAAATGTCTATAAGACCAATACATTTTATACATCCTGTGTAGTGTCAACATTGTTGTAAAGGGTTTACACACCTTTGCATCACTATTATCAAGGACTGGATCCATTAAAGATTGAAGTCTCTACCCAGATCATACCATGAAGGATCCCAGCTGCTTGTAACTTTCCCTCAAGATCTATCAAATGTTCTGATCATCAGCATTGGGTGCATAAATATTAGCCAAAATAAGATTATGCCCCTGTATTTCAGCCAAACAACAACAACATTGTAATTAGTAAGTTTTATGCATTTTAAATTTTCATTTCAAAACATGTGGCTATTTGCCCTCTTGTCCTGACAACACAGTCAAAACTTTTCTTGAAAATATTAATTATATATTTGTTCCTTGCCTGATTGTATGCTATTCTGGTTTTATAGTGTTCATTTGTTTACCCATCGGCTATAGTAAAAATATGAAATTGACATTGTAGCTTGGAGACTAGAATTTAGAAATGTTATTATAATTTAAGAGGATTTTAAACATATAAAACCACGGCTAGAGAAAACCTTTACTTAATAAGATACAGCCCTTGAGAACCAGCCAAGGCCTCCCCTATGATTTAATGTTACCCTGATCATCTGCTCCTGTCTTGTTCCTCAATTTAGTTTGGATGTTTATACCCGAGAGTTTGCTACTACTTATGTCTAGTCTTAAAGGGATAATTCATCCAAACATTTTTATTCTCTCATCATTTACTCCCCCTCATGCCATTGCAGATATGAACATTTACATTTATTCATTTGGTAGATGCTTTTATACTCTGTTACATACTACAAACAAACACAAAACAGTGGTCCTGTCCCCATACCCACACTTCCGGTCTCGCCCACTTGAGTGCGTGTGCACACGACAGGAATTAAGTGTTCAAGACTGTCCCATGCCCATAACATGCCAAAGCACTGTGTACATAAGTGCACTTAACACACACTAAATCCACACTAGCGCAAATACCGCTTCGGAGCGGTCTTTCAAGCTAAGTGTATCCCAGAGTTCATCACGTTCAGGAGCCCACACCCCGCCTAGGCGCCTGCCCGAGCGATCAGTGTATTTTCCCCATGATGACGTCAAGGGAAGCTTTTCAACATAAGTTATTTATTATAATCATGTAGTGAAGCATATATTGGTTTATATGTAAATTAATATATTTAACATTATATAATGTGTTTTTGGATGACTTAATGGCATAATCAAAATTATAAAATATTATTTACGTGTATATTTATGTACCTCTTTGTTATCCTTCTCACCCAATAATCGCCTTGTTTTGTTATTTTGTTTGATTTTGGTAATTTATCATCCAGTGTGGCATACAATATACAGTTTAGTATATGTTGTTTTAAAATTAAAAAATGATTAACTACTATCACTGTTTCTTTCTCATATTTATGTATTTAAAATATATGATGTAAAGCTTTTTATTTGTTATATGAAACCACATACTGATAAGTTGTGTAAAGCAGTCTTTGTTAATATAAATGACTAGCCAAAGCATATCATTGAAATGGTTTGTATTAGTAGCTAATAATGGAGCACACAGGTTTATAGAATAAAGTTAAAAAAAAACTTTTTATTAAGTTTTATGCAGTTTATAGATAAACAAATTGGAAAGAAATTGCTTATATTTAATATTTTACAGCAATTATGGATGACCCAATTTTACAGTAAACATTTTTTTAATGTGCAGTTGAAAATCAAAAGTAAAAATAATTAACTTTTACAATAGTTTTCACACAATAAAAAACATAAAAAAAAAAAAAAAAGTACATTTAAAACTTAGGCCTACATATCTTCTACAGCACAGTACATTTCCAACATCCAGTAGTGTATTCATAATTGAAAATATGGGTACAATTTTCAGTTATTTATTATTTTAAGTAGGCTATAACAGTCACTGCTACATAAAACAATCAATCTTCAGCTGAGCGAAAAGGCAAAAACAGCTGTTGCAGCCAGCACCAATATTGTTAAGTCTAACAGTGTCCCGGTGTGCAATTAAAATATACAAACTCGCAGTCTTCATGTCTACTTTCACTCTAGTGGCCAAACACTGGAAATACGAAAGAAAAGTGGGTAAGTAGGCAAGACCAAAACCGCAAGTGGGGGTATTGGGACAGGGCCAGAAAGTCAGTGCCTGAGAAAAAAACTCTTATAAAACAAAAGCTAATGGGACTTGTGACAAAAGTTCTTCAAGTCTTTTGTAAGTCAGCATTTTACCACATGGAGGTGCCAAGCTTCTGAAGCATCAGCTAATGATTACCAGACAATACGGATGAATTATATTTCCATCTGCAGTGCCAGCGCTAAAAGCAGAACAAGACTCGCTTTTCATATGGAGTATTTGTTTGGAAACAAATCATGTGCATTCCATATTCAAAGTGAAAATCCACAATATTAAAACTACTGACAGGTGAAGCGAATAACATTTATTATCTCGATACAATGGCACCTGTCATGGGATGGGATATATTAGGCAGCAAGTGAACAGTCAGTTCTTAAATTTAATTTGTTGGAAGCAGGAAAAATGGGCAAGACCAAATTGTGATGGCAAGACGATTGGGTCAGAGCATCTCCAAAATGGCAGGTCTTGTTGGGTGTTCCCGGTATGCAGTGGTTAGTACCTACCAAAAGAGGTCCAAGGAAGGACAACCTGTGAACCGGCGACAGGCTCATAGGTGCCCGAGGCTCACTAATGCGTGTGGGGAGCGAAGGCTAGCCCGTCTAGTCCGATCCTACAGAAGAGCTACTGTTGCACAAATTGCTGGAAAACGTAATGCTGGCCATGATAGAAAGGTGTCAGAACACATAGTGCATCGCAGCTTGCTGTCATTTGCCTGGGGAAGAGACGGCAGCAGGATGCACCATGGGAAGAAGGCAGGCCACCGGAGGCAGTGTGATGCTCTGGGCAATGTTCTGCTAGGAAGCCTTGGGTGCTGGTATTCATGTGGATATTACTATTGCCACCTACCAAAAGATTGTTGCAAACCACGCACACCCCTTCATTGCAACAGTATTCCCTGATGGCAGTGGCCGCTTTCAGCAGGATATGCGCCTTGCCACACTGCAAAAATTGTTCAGGAATGGTTTGAGGAACATACAAAGTGTTCAATGTGTTGACTTGGCCTCCAAATTCCCCAGATCTCGATCCGATTGAGCATCTATGGGATGTGCTGGACCAACATGTCAGATCCATGGAGGCCCCACTTCACAACTTACAGGCCTTAAAGGATCTGCTGCTAACGTTTTGGTGCCAAATACCACAGGAAACCTTCAGAGGTCTTGTTTAGTCCATGCCTCGACGGGTCAGAGCTGTTTTGGTGGAACGAGGGGAACCTACACAATATTAGGAAGGTGGTTTTAATGTTGTGGCTGATCGGTGCATATATGTTGTGGAGGATTAGGGTTTAAGCCTGTATGTTTAATGTGCATTACAATGAGTAGAAGTTCTATCAATCAGTCAACATCCCACTTAGACTTTGGTAAATGTTTATTGTTACTATAATTGGTGCTATTTTAGTGAATTTCTGTCTTTGTACTGTGGAGTTTGGAAAATGTTAATAAAGCATTATTGTAACATATTGTTTTGTTCTATTGTGTTGTTCTTTCCAAAGAAGGAAATAAATGTATTTTGACAGGAAATAAGTATATTTTGTATTATCAGAATCAGAATCAGCTTTATTGCCAAGTATGCTTACACATACAAGGAATTTGTCTTGGTGACAGGAGCTTCCAGTCTACAACAATACAAACAATACCAAAAACAGCAGCAAGACATAGGTAATTAAAAACAAAAAAGAACACAAAATAAATAATTATACATATACGTACATACACTCACCTTCATACATACCCACATACACACACGTAGTGCAAATCTATTACAATCTGTTATATAAAGAACAAAATACAGTATATTATGTACAGAGCAATGTAAGTAATGGCAGAAGTGGATATGTTGGATAATATAAATTAAAATTACAAATTAAACTGTGTATTGCACATCATTATTGCTCAATGGGGCAATTTAATTGTTCATTAGATGGATGGCCTGAGGGAAAAATCTGTCCCTGTGTCTGACGGTTCTGGTGTTCAGAGCTCTGAAGCGCCGGCCAGAAGGCAACAGTTCAAAAAGGTAGTGGGCAGGGTGAGTGGGGTCCAGAGTGATTTTACCAGCCTTTTTCCTCACTCTGGAAGTGTATAGTTCTTGAAGGGGGGGCAGGGGGCAACCAATAACCAATATACATACAGAATGTGTATGGCCAGGTGCTCATGGAAAAATTCTTCAGCCATTTTTTAAAGACTGAAAAGGAATCTGCTTCACAGAAGGATTTGGTAAGGTCGTTCCACCACCGAGGTACAGTGAAGCCGAAAGTCACGATTCATGGGGGTGAGTAAATGATGAGAGACTTTTCATTGTTGGGTGAACTATCCCTTTAAATGGACATAAATGGATTGCTATCTAGGATTGAACTATTTTCAACATGACAGGACATCTTAAAATATTTGGCTTTCATGGCGCATGATGCAGAAAATCAGTGAGACATGCCGCAATGGTCAAAGATGTCTGTGACCGTCTGCCATGTTTAAACAGAAAAACAATAAAAAATAGTGCAGATAGAAGCAAGAACGCGTCGTGTGCAAATGGCCCTTTGGTGTACTATCCATTTTGAATCTGTAATGTTATATTTTTAAAGAAATGTAAGATTAAAGTTTGAATGTATCCCCTTGATTTGCATTTATGTTCATCATTCAAAATCTAACAGACAGCGATGACAGTCATTGTTTTATCTGCATATGGAATTTAATTTGATGTGTTCTTTCTTAACTCTATTTGCATAATGGGCTGTGACCAATGTTTACTTTCTTATAGGAATAGTTCACCGAAAAATTTAAATTCAAACATACTCACCATTATGCCATTCCAGATGTGTATGACTTTTTATAGGATCTCAACTCTGTTTACAATGCAAGGGAATGGTGACCAAAATTTTGAAGCTCCAAAAAACACATGTAAAGGCAGCATAAAATTAATCCATAAGACTCCAGTGGTTTAATCCATGTCTTCTGAAGCAATCTAATCGGATTTGGGTTAAAACAGACCAAAATATAACTCCTTTTTCACTGTAATTCTCCTGGGCAATCATGAATTCAAGCTTGATTACACTCCCTAGCGCCATCTAGCACTCTAGCTGAGTCTCATTTTGAAGGCTGGTGCTAGTTAGGACACGTCCTTTGTAGGCAGTGGTATACAGAGTCTCCTCAACTTCGTTTAGCTTCGTTTCAATGAGATGGCCTTAGTAGGAGAAACGGAACGTATCATGGTTGACTGCACGCATCGCTCTCAACCTGCGTGAGCGCTCTGAGTGAAAAGGGAATCTCGGAGGTAAACTTTAGGAGAGTTATAATGTTGAAAAGAAAATGGATTTTGCAGCTACACTTTTAGATTTACTTAATAATACTTTATTTTCATCATATTATTATAATTTTACATATTATAATTTATAATTTACTCCCGTCTACTGATGCACTTACACATGGGAATTAACATTAATGGCGGCTGTGGCTCAGGTGGTAGAGCGGGTTGGCCACTAATTGCAGGGTTGGCGGTTCGATTCCCGGCCCACATGACTCCACATGCCGAAGTGTCCTTGGGCAAGTGTGTGCGTGAATGTGTGTGTGAATGAGCCGCAGCGTAAAGCGCTTTCAATACCACTAAGGTTGAAAAGTGCTATATAAGTGCAGACCAGTTTCCATTACTTGCATTTAAACATCATATTTTCAGGTGAATTGGCGTAATTTTTTTCCAGAGAAATTATTAAGTTTCCATTGAAGCAAAGAATTATGGGGTCATGAAACCCCATGAAAGAAGCCGACAAATGAGACTTCCAGAGCATGCAGCCGTTGAATCGAAACACAGCCTCTACACATGCCGCTCAAGCAATAGGAAGTGAAATTGAGCTTGAATTGAAATCACCAAGGAGACTGCTGATGTCAATATTTATCGTGGAAAAGGAGTAATAGGCTATTTTGATCTGTTCACACCCCAAATCGTTTTGATTGCTTGAAAAAAAATTGAATTAAACCACGAGAGTCTTATGGATTACTTTTATGCTACCTTTATGTGCTTTGTGGAGTTTCAAACTCACTTGCACTCACTTGCATATGGACCTACAGAGCTGAGATATTCCTCTAAAAATCTTCATTTGTTTTCTGCAGAAAAAGAAAGTCATACACATTTGGGATGGCATGAGGGTGAGTAAATTATGAGAGAATATTCATTTCTTGAGTGAACTATTCCTTTAAGATACAAAAAAGCTTAGAAGCTGCCTTCTCATATACGTCGATGCCCGTTACCTCCACCAATCTCTGTCTCATAAAAGTTTTATTCTGCCTTGCAAACATGGTATTTTCTTCAGGAAATGAAAATCTGGCTTTGCTTTATATTACTTCATTTGCACAATTCTCAGTGTATCCAGTAATGGCAATAAAGCACACTAAATTGTGAAATTCAGAGAGAGAGAGAGATGTCTGGTCGTAACTGGAGGCGCTAACGGAAATGCTCTATTGTTCTTGGTAAATTCCTTTCCCCCGCGCATGCCACTCTCCCGTTCTTTAGCTGAAGAGACATGCGCTTGTCCCGCTGCCCCGTTCGCATTGGCTGAACGGAGACCTCTGGTATTTTTTTTTTTTTGGCTTATATTTTTAGCAGCGGAGGTCGGACTCGTGTTGCATCTCGCGTGGTAGAAAGTGCTGTTCATCTGCAGTCCTGCTGAGCGCTGGAGAACCGCAGTGTGTCGCGCTGTGAGCAAATACCGTGAACACTCGAGCTCAGCGTACTGACCTCTATTACAGCGAATGGTCCTCATTAACGTGTTCATCGGAAGAAAGTTGAAGTCAACACAAGGGTCTCTGTGTCTGGGTATCTGATCTAGGATTTCAGTGGCCCTCTTGCTGAGAATCCTTTCTGAAAATGGCTAGTCCTGGAGACGATTCGGCTTCAAATGCTCAGTTGAATCAGCCCGAATCTGTAGAAACAACCCCTGAAACAGCGTTCAAAGAAGCCCAGAAATGGATCGAGGTGAGTCCACTACACACATCCTGGCAACAGTGGATGTAAACATGTCATCAATGTAATGTCCTCCCAATGTTTCGTTGCATTGTCGTCTCTGCTTTGACTCGGTTGGATTTAAAGGGGTAATTTGGCGCATTCTTGTTCACCCTTTTCAGTTTAGATATATTTCACCGTCAATACTGATGTTGTGAACGTGCAATGTGCAACGTGCAATGGTTTGTGAACGTGAACGTGTTTGATTACAGCAGCGGGCGATGGAGCCCCAACAGTGCGGGGATCATGTGCGCGGGATTCGGGCGCTGTAATCGGACTAGAGCGGCTCACCTAATATTTCACTCTCATGACAGCCACCACCGATGTCGCAGTCTATTTCAACAAGGACAGAGAGTTTAGACTAAACAACTGACACACTTCCAATCACTCCTATGACAGTTTAGAGCAGGTGCGGTGCCAGGGTACCGTGATCAGTCTGTTGTGGCACCCCTGGTTTAGAGGCAATCACGCAGTTGGACAAGATAGGGTGATGAATATTGAAGACGTGCAAAAACAGTGATCAGCTTGCATTCTTAACGCGGACACGCCCCCTTTGCTAAGTGATTCCAGTTGTTATGGAAGCCTAGGGACACGCCCCGCCCCCTTGTCCTCTAAAGGACATGCCCCTTTTCTAGAGCGTCTCAGGCTCAGTGAACAGTTAGTTTATCTAAGGAGCTTCTGCAGAGGACAGAATTCTTTGGCCTTTTGGCTCTATTAGACCTGATTCACTATTAAGTGTGACATGTATTCCTGTAGCATCCATTCACCCCAGAGATGTTAAAGGTTTTAGATGTAGGCCTTGGTAATTATATTGTGACCTATTTTTGTGGGCGTGGATGGCATTGGATGGGATTGGGAGCATCTTCACGTCACTGATCTAGATTTGATGTTGAGCTGTGCGCATTAGATTATTGGTGATAGCTTTTTCTTTGCAGAATTAGTGTGTTGGTGAATCTTAGGAGTGTGTTTTTATGTCAAATCTAAAGCATACATTTTTGTATGTTAAAGGAGGAAAATGTGGCACGCATACATTGTTACACTGATTAGTTAAAAGAAGTGGTTTGTTTGTGTGTTATTACAATTTACAAATTCCTCCAATGCGGCCTGTAGTCCGCTGCCATGCCACTATCTGTGGAAAGTAGAACAAATCAATCTCCATTCCCCACTACTTTCAGGCTCTCTTTATAACTAGCCATTTGCCCATCTGTCTGTCTGCCTCACTGTCTGACTACTCTCACTGATGGTATGTCACTAGCACAGGCAGGAGAACACGTTTTAGGAAGATCAGTATAAATAGTCTGAAGGAAATAGCCTAGCACCATGCTGTTCACAAATAGTTTTAACGGAATTAGCACAGAGAGAGAAAGAGAATCATGCTGCTCCTGTTTCCTACTAAAACGCTCTTCTCTTAGAGAGTCATAGAAAGAGGTAGAGCATTATGGTTCAAGGCATATGGTACACTGAACTGTAGTGTACTGTTTATGCTCCCATACAAAGATATTCATAGACATTGAGACACTCTTTTGAGACAAACCCCTACAGTGTGCTTATTATTACTTGATTATTTACTTATTATAACCAAGCCCATAATTTGTAGCCTATTTTAAACTCCATGTCATATGAATAACCAGTGTTATGAAGTGTCATGAGCCTTAAATGGGATCATTGTTATATCTGCATACTTATTTGAAATTGACATAATTCTCTCTTTCTTAATTCTATTTGTATACTGAGCTGTGACTGCTGTTTTCTCACTTAAAGGAATAGTTCACCCCAAAATGAAATTTCTCTCATCATTTACTCACCCTATTGTCACCCCAGATGTGTATAACTTTCTTTGATGTTTAGAAGAATATCTCAGCACTGTAGGTCCATATAATGCAAGTGAATGGTGGCTAGAACTCTGAAGGTCCAAATATCACACAAAGGCCTCATAAAAGTAATCCATACAACTCCAGTGGTTTCATTTATGTCTTCTGAAGCGATCTAATCAGTTTTGGGTGAGAACAGACCAAATTGTAATGCTTTTTTCACTATTAACCTTGACAGCAGTCTCTTTGGCAATCATGATTTCAAGCTTGATTACAGTTCATATAGGACCATCTAGTGCATGTGTCAAGCACTTAGAAGTGTAATCGAGCTTGAAATCATGATCGTGCATAGAGACTGCAATGGCAAGATGTACAGTGAAAAAGGAGTCGTATTTTGGTCTGTTCTCACCCAAAACAAATATGATCGCTTCTGAAGATATGGATTAAACCACTGGGGTTTATTGTGAGGACCAACAGAGGTGAGATATTCTTCTAAAAAATCTTAATTTGTGTTCTGCAGATGAAAGAAAGTCATACACATCTGGGATGGCATGAGAGTAAGTAATTGATGAGATAATTTAAATTTTTGGGTGAACTATTCCTTTAAGTACACACAACATGGCAAAGGTTGACAGATTATTTGAGCAAGTCAATAAATTCAGTCTCTGCTATGACTGATTCATAAGACATTTTGATTCACTAGAAAAAGCTGGCTCATAAGAGTCATTCGTTTGGGAATCGGACAATACTGTCTGTGCTTTATGTTGTTGATTCATTAAAAAGAACTGATTTAAAAGAACCATTTGTTAAAGAATTGTTATTATTGTTAAGAAAAAGTTCCCATTGCTTAAAAAACTGTTCTCAGTTTCCAGACCTGTTACTTAATCACTTGGCTAGCTAGCGATATCAATCAACATTACTTAAAGCAATCATTACTGGAGAATATTTTGTATAAGGTGGAGTGGTGGTGGTGGTGTAGTGGGCTAAAGCACATAACTGTTAAGCTGAAGGTTGTTGGTTCGATCCCCACAGCCACCACCATTGTGTCCTTGAGCAAGGCACTTAACTCCAGGTTGCTCCGGGGGGATTGTCCCTGTAATAAGTGCACTGTAAGTCGCTTTGGATAAAAGCGTCTGCCAAATGCATAAATGTAAATGTATATGGTGTTGGGTATTTAAAACGTACATGCTCATTGACTCGAAATTCGAGAGTGGTCTTCCCATGGGCAGACACTTTGAATCTTTTTTGGTTTTCAAAGTGGTGGGGACCGTTTGTGAAGGGGGTGACATCACAAAGTGGCAAATCTTATTCCAATTAATTAGGTTATGTGCAGATATACAAATAATCTTTAACTGTTTTCATAAATAATCATTCTGGATGACCAAGTGCTCCAATAAATATTTTACATAGTTTGATAACTTGATCCGCACATCTAACAATGTGAATACTCGGATTTTGTTGATCAGTGGATTAAAAACACAGATTAGTAAAACATATCCAGAATGACTGGTTGGTATCAAGTTTTCACATCTAGGAATTTTAATTATAACTTTAATTTAATAAATTAAGATTTCATTTGTACACCAGTGGATGTGCAGTATATCATGAGTGGGGACAAATCTGTTTGGAATTTATTTTGCGATTTAACTGAAAAGGAGTTGAGCACGTGTCTGGATGCTCGAGAGAACATTGCCACCCGCTGTCACTATGCGCCACTGATAACAGCTGCAAAGAGCACTCATTCTAACATTAAAAATAACAAACTCAAGCACTTGATCACCACTTATAATAACACACAAAAACGAAATGGAACTTCCTGCTCATGAACTGAATATGTTTGTTCTGAATTAGAGAATTACCTGACAAAAGCTGTTTTAAAAAGTGGTGAGGACAAAATTGGCAAAGGTTAAAAAGTGGCAGAGACATGTCCCACCCATAACGGAGGCCTATTGTTCTTCTCTTCTTCCCAATGGCATGAATGGTTCTTGCATTCATCTTGAAAGGAAAAGCAGTAACCTCACAAATTATAGGCTACATAAAACAATATAATGACATATGAGAAAGATTTAAAATAGGCAAAACATGCCAAACAGAACCATTTAAATGAACCTACACTAAAATAAATAAGGCTTCCCAATGCTTCATACGAGAGAGAAAGTGTTATTGACAAGTTATGATAATTTAGCTTCTTGTAATGCTAAACTGTTAATTGTTGGAAAAAGTAGCTTAACATTTTTTAATTTTACTAAACAATGTAGTTTAGTTTGTAGTGTTGCTACTTTTAGTTTGTGTGTCGGTGAGCAAGAGACAGACACTGTGTTTGTGGCATCGGGCTTCATAGAGGCATTAATTGGAAATAATAATAAAAGGGGGGAGTTAAGTGTCCATGACAAAAGTGGTGAATGGGGCAATGTAAAGGCGGGGAGTGAAGAGAGATGAGTAGGTACAGTATAATGTGCGGGGTCCCTACTCCTTTCCTGGGGTCTTGAAGTATAAAACTTGGTGTTGGTTTCACCCCTAAAGTGTTAGTATCCACAAAAGTCAGATTTTGTGTTTGTACAAAATGTTTCAGATTTATAAAACTTTGACTTATTAAACCATAAACACTGCTGGACTTATATAAACTTATATAATATAAACTTAACAGTTTATATTTTAATGTCTTTTAGTTAGTTACTGTATGTAAAATTAATATAGGCTGGATAACATTTACTTATTCTAAATGTTTTGTATTAAATGAAAAGAAGAATTTGGAATCAGTCTGTTCAGGTCATTACTTGTGGTTGTGTGCGTGGGAAATTGCGTACGCACATTTCAATGCCCATTTTGTGCGTACGCGGTGTTTATACATCAGGCTCCATGGACCTGCGAGGATGCACATTGCACACACACACAAGGAGATAGAAGCCGGCTCCCTGAGGAGAGGTGCGCTGTATGTTTTTTTTTGGCAGTGGTGATGAGGCTATATTCACATAAGATGTGCCTCATCATCTGCTGCTCATACGAGGCTTGTTAAATTGCACCTCTTCTCTTTCCTGCCCACTGCTGTTGTGAGCCTAGCTGAAGGATGGCCCTCAGAGGCGGGTCGTTCCGCCACATTAGTTCTTCCTCAACACTGGTTAGAAGTGGCTCTTGGATGTCCTGCAGACTTTGCTTAGAGGAGATGGTACCTCTCATAGAGCTCATAGGTGTGTGCTGGATGGGACATGTGTCATTGTATGGAAATTGTAAGAGAAAAACTCCCATTGCACCTGTCAGTTGCTAGAGATGGACAGCAGCAACCACATTCAATTACAGAAAGTCTTTCTCTATCTTAGCCTATCATATTTCAAGAGACCCAAGTTCCTCTCCCTTTGCCAGGTTTTAGGTTTCAGTGCGCCTCTCTCTTCCTCTGTCTCTTTCTTTTCATCTAACGATTTCATCACAAATGCTTAAGTCAGTCATATAATGTAGTCACCGTGGAGAACAAATAGACCATGTCTTGTTGAATGCACTACAGCAAGGTACATATAGAGTGCTTTTAGAGCATCTATCTGACAGATCAAGAGTATGAGGTCAAGTGTGTGTGTGTGTGTGTGTGTGTGTGTGTTTAAGTAGGAGAACTGGTACATTTGAGTGCAGATGGCTCTGTCATATGACCTCATAAAGCCAGCTGTCACAGCTGTGCAGACACACACACACACATAATACATAAGGATTAAATGATAGAGCTTACATAGTGAGAGATTTGAAGGCAAACAGTACCAGGCTGTCTCCACAATTCACATAAATTTTGTTTCGGTCCTCCCAAAAACACAGCGACTCTAATACTGAAATCACAGGCCGCATACTATCTGAAATAAGGATGTAAATTCTTGTAGCTGAATGCCAACTAATATTAATCAGCCATTAACTGTTAACTGGCAAGCATTAAATCTATCACAAGCCTTTGAGACAATTATTCATATGCTGAAAATGATTCATATCATATCATTCATATGATAAAAATTGTACTTCTTTATATCAACAATAGAATTACTACTAGTGAAAATGCTATTTGATATCAGTAATTAGGGTTTCACTTGTAAAAACATTAATTATTTAAATAAAAATTATCGTAGTAACTTTGTTTACTGTTTAACTATGGTACTTCCATATAGTAACCACAAAAGTACCATAGTTTTCATTTTCCTTTAATATTACTATGGTTTCACTACAAATAACATGGTTAAAATATGCTTACTGTAGTAAAACCACAAAAATAACCATAGTTGAACTATAGCTGCTATAGTAAAACCATGGTACATTTTGTGGTTACTATGGCTTTACCACAAATACCAAAGTTGATGTATGCTAAAATCATGGTGACTTTTTTGCGAAGGAACACTAAATTATTCCGAGTTAACACGGAACTTATTGCAAGGATGCAAAACTACAGCCATGGCCAAAAGTATTGGAAGTGACATACATTTTGTGTTTTGCAAAGTTTGCTGCTTCACTATTTGTACATCATTTTTTCACATGCTTCTATGGTATACTGGAAAACAACGATAAGCATTTAGCATGAGTTTTAAAGACTTTTATTGGCAAAAACATGCAATATATGCAAAAAGTCAATATACAGTATTGTATATTGTAAAGTCTTCTTTGTAAAGTCAATATTACAGTGTTGACCCTTGTTCTTCATAACCTCTGCAATTCGCTCTAGCATGCTGGATATCAGCTTCTGGGCCAAATCCTGACTGATGGTGATCCATTCTTGCCTTATTAGTGGCTCTGATTTGATCACAATTTGTGGTCTTCTGTTTGTCCACTCACCTTTTGAGGATTGACCACAGGTTCTCTATGGGATTAAGATCCGGGGAGTTGCCTGGACACGGATCCAAAATTTAAATATAATGATCTCTGAGCCACTTCATTATCACTCTTGCCTTGTGACATGTGCTCCATCATGCTGGAAAACTCCATCATCATTGCTCCTGGGTCATTGGAAAAGTTGCTCTTGCAGGACATTTTGATACCATTCTTTATTCATGGCAGTGTTTTTGGGAATTGTGAAAAGCAACCCCAGACATGGATGGTCTCAGAATGCTTCACTGTTCTGGCACATCACTGAACTCATGGTAGCACCTTTTCTTCTCCGGACTATCGATTTTCAGTCGGAAGGGGGCTTTATCAGAGAAAATACTTTGCACCATTCTTCTGCTGTCCAATCCTTGTACTTCCTCTAGAATTTCAGTCTGTCCTTGATGTTTTTCTTGGAGAGAAGTGGCTTCTTTGCTGCCCTTCTTGACACCAGGCCATTGTCCAAAAGTCTTCGCCTCACTGTGCATGCAGATGCACTCCCACCAACCTGCTGCCAATATTGAGCAAGTTCTGCACTGGTGGTGATACGATTCAGTAGCTGACTCCTCAGGAGTAGACAGTCCTGGCCCTTGCTGGACACTCTGGGATTTCCTTGCATGTGAGGCCATTTTGATGCAAAGCGATGATGGCTGCACGTCTTTCTTTAGAGGTAACCATTGCGAACAAGAAAACAAAGATTGGAAGAACTTCTTCCATCCTTTTATAGCAATCAGTCAGCTCTTATAATCCAATCAGAATGATTGAGTGATTTCACCTGACTAGTACTCGTTCACACTATCCCAGGTGCTGCTATATGATTAGTGAAATTATGTTAGCTGGTCATTTTGTGCTAGGGTTAAAAAACTGTGAAATTTGGGTTTTTGTGATGTTTAATTTTTTGGGCCAATTAAGCTTTTTGCAATTATTTAAAATGCATCTGATCACTCTGCACAATAATCTAGAAACAATGTGAAACAACTGAAGCAGAAAACTTTGAGAAACACAAAATGTATGTCACTGCCAATACTTTTGGCCATGGCTGTGTTACAAAAATAAAATAATTCCCTGTGTTGTCTAAGGGGTGCTATAGAAATCAATTTCCAGATATCTGAAATACCAAATGTAACATGATGAAATAAATGTCCAGATATAAAAAATTTGCAGAAGTTCTAAAGCCTCCTTTCCAACTGGTTACAGGTTAATACAAATTAAAAGAATGGTTAATAACTTTCTTTTTAAAATGACAGTACTCTGAGCTAAGGGTGGGTGAAATACCAACTGCAGTGTTGCCAGATCTCGCACAAATTCAGCAATGGGGTCTGGAAAAACAAGCCAAAATAAGCGAAAATATTTTTTTTTATAATTAATAGGTAAGTATCATTTTAATTACAGAACTGTTTCTCAGTCAAAACCTGGCTGCATCAAATATGTATTAATGCATCGTATCTAATAATAATTCAGTTAACACTTGGAAACAACTGAGAAATATACTTTTTACCTTTCATGATGTTTTCCTTGTATTTGGATTAGCCGTGCATGTACAGATTGTATGTAGTAATTCTACAAATTTGTAAAAAAGGTCTTCATTCAAGTACAAGTAGTGCAAGATGCTATTTGCACCCCTAATTATTAAATACTAACATGCTGTTTAGGGACATCAATGCAGCATGTTTATTGTATTTATTTAGAGTCCCACAGACACTCTACACCAACCCCTAAACCTAACCTTCCCTTACAAACATTAACATGGTTTTACTACAGTAACCATAATATCACAATGTTATTTTGTAGTAAAATCATAGTAACCACAAAATTAAACATGTTTACTCTATTAACACCATACTACTGTAGTAACACCATGATTATTAAACATATGGTTTCTGCCAAAAAACATGATTTCTTTAATATTCCTATAGAAAAACCATGGTTCATTTTACCTGGATCAAACCTTTCTCTAAACTAAAAACATTACAATACATTTTTATTTTCGTTTATTATTATTAGTAGTGTTAAATAAAATATGAATAATGGAGACAAGAAACAGGATGTGAAAAAGTGTGACAAAAAACGGAATCTAACCCGGGTTGTCTGTACGAAACAAAAGTACATCCACATTGTCGTCACACCCTACGCTACTGCTGCAAATCTATGGGCAGTTTGTTTTAAATTTATGCTCAGCACTTTCAGCTCAAGCAGGGGAACCCCCAATGTACTATGACTGGATTATTTGTGTATAGTGTAAATGAGTCTTTTAGCTTATACAATGAAATGCACTTCTTTCCAGTATGAAGCTTTAGAGCTTCAATGTCCACCCTCGGGAGCACACACAATACTGATGTATTTAGCAATCATTTAAATGCAGTGTTATGTGGAAATCTGTAATCTCCAAGCAGTTAATGGAACGTTTAACATTACTCCCTTAATTCAATACTGAATGAAATGGAACTATGTGAAGGGAGGGAGACAGTGTGTTAGTGTGTACGTTTTTTTGTAATTAGACATCACATATGTGTTTCTTAGCAACCCCCAGACCTTGAGTTTGTGTTTGCATCCATGCAATTTGCATCCCTTTACATTTGTGGGTAAATGAGCGTGTCAACAGGCAATTTCGGACTTCAAACCATATGAGACAGAACCACACTGACAAAGATTAATAAAGCAATTAATCAAAACACTTCACTTTACTAGGGAGGCAAGAGCCTATATATAAGGGAGGTGTGTGTTTATGTTGATGTGTTTGAGTTTTCAAGTACTTCAGCAAGTGTCTTGTAATGGCTTTATCTCATAGTGTCTAAGCAACCAATTAACAGAGGCCCACACATGAATGAATGCACAGACAGTTTGGAGGACATATGCGTGACACACACACACACACACACACACACACACACACACACACACACACACTTGTTTTCTTAGATTGTGGGGAGTTTTACTGACTTCAACTTTTCTCATGTTTTCATAATTTTCATTTGTTAGACTTTCATTAAATCCTTATTTAAAAGTGAATTTATCATTTATTGTGGGGATCATTGGTTGGTCCCCACAATTTATGTGATTTCAGGCTCTGGATCCTTGTCAGGACATTTGGTCCCCCCATTGAATGCAACGTTTTACTTCCCACACACATTTCTAGCTATGAGAATACTCGGAGCTCTGAGAATAAAGTTAGGCGGTAGGAAATATGTTAGACTGAAAATATTCCCTACCCCCTGTCCCACATACTGTTAGCATGCTTGCTTATTTTAAAATGCTCCAGTCACCCACATATCTCTCCCTCTAAATAAAGGGTGACTACAGCTGTTCAGGTCTTTTTAATAAGTGTGTGTGTGTGTGTGTGTGTGTGTGTGTGTGTGTGTGTGTGTGTGTGTGTGTGTGTGTGTGTGTGTGTGTGTGTGTGTGTGAGCCAAAATAAGACCTGTCTGAGTTCCTTCACTGCCTGTTGCTCAGAGAAATGCACATCCTTGTAAAAATGCATGTCCTGAGTAACACTGATAACCATGTCTAGATTTTGACTCTTCCAATTCCTGTTCTAAAGTTGTATTTCATGTCTTTCTCTCTACAGTAAAAAAAAAGACCAAGATCACTAACATGACTTTAGATGAAAAGGTACAATGGGGCTAAAGACCTACCGAACATAATTTTCTCCTAAAGCATTAGATGACATAGAAATTTATTTTATTTCTTTAAAGAAAGGTAATACTTTACTAAAATAATTAAATTAAACAAGCATTTCTTTTGGAATTTTATGGTATTTTGACCTGATTTTCTTTTAAATTACTAAATTAAACCATTTATATTCATATAAAATAAACATATTTAAATTATTTTAACTTTATTAAAATATAAACTTCATTAAACTGAAAAAAACAAAAAAAATATAACAAAATGTGTCATGCATTTGGAGTATCTGCTACTATATGCAAAAAAAAAAAAGTATATATACTAGGGCTGTCAATCGATTAAAAAGTTTAATAGAATGAATTACACGGTGTCCCGATTAATTAATCGTGATTAATCGCATTTAATCGCATATACAAATGTTTGCTGAGAAAGCACCTCATATAACAATAATTCAATATTTAATGATGAAATAATTATACATAGTTATATTTAAATATTTAACAATTGTGTATATATATATATATATATATATATATATATATATATATATATATCAAATTTAAAATATTCAGATAATTAAAATGCATTACATTCTTGTGGCAGAAGAGTTAATCATTAATAAGACAATACAAAAGCGGCTTTAGAATACAATGTATTGTTTACTACTATATTATTGATCATAAGCCAATCACTGGCATACAGTTCACATCAATCCATTACACAAGTGAATTTGTCAATCAGTTCGAGATTTATTATGAGGGCTTGTTTAAGGACCCGTCACTCCTGCGTCAGACATGCTTGTGTAGCGTCTCAGGTGCGTCGCGTCATAAAAATAAATTTTTAGGTCACTGTGACAAGTTAAATATAGTTTAATATTTAGAACACATCTTGAGATCTCTTAGTTCGGATTTGCGCTCCAAGTGTTTTGAACGCAAGAACGTAACGCATGTCTGTGTTGTGCTGCTGCTGAAAGTTGTTTTCCTCACTGTATAAACTGTGTTGCCACAAAGCTGAAGTTTCACTTACTGCCCTCTGGATTAGACAGGTGGTACTACAAGCTTGCATTTCTCAGGAATCTTCCTTATACGGGGCCAATTGTGATTAATTGAATAAAATTTTTTTAACACGTTATTTTTTTACCAAATTAATCGCACTGAATTAACGTGTTAAATCGACAGCCCTAATATATACATTTACATGAAATGACAATAATAACCAGTAGATGGCTGCAGTGATCCACACATGCTGCCCAGTCACTGTAGACTAATGTTGTAAAAATGTTAATTTCTAAATATTATTACAAGTTATGAATTTGGATACATTGTTTGATATTTTCAAAGACTGTAATTTGTCAGTTCAGCATTTTTTATTTTTGCAGTCAAACTTGACCATGGTGTTACACAAAAATAATTTTGTTACAACCATTTATTTTGCAAACATGAAAATTCTATTCAAATTCAGGCAGTGAAGTAAATGAAGTATAAAAGTTGCAAGATAATGAACAGCAAACAAATATGCATAATAACTTTAATAAACAGTGTATAAAAAGAAGAATAAAGTCTTGTTTGTAATTAAGTCTTATAATAAATATTAAAGTCTTGAAAATCACACATATTCATAGAATGTAGTTAGCATTTGTATGTGTGTGTGTGTGTGTGTGTGTGTGTGTGTGTGTGTGTGTGTGTGTGTGTGTGTTGTGATGGCAAGTGTAGAAATGGGCTGGAAGCCTTGTACCATTTAGATGAAGGGAACCATTTTTATTACAGTAACAAAAGTCAAATCATCAAAATATTGTAAGGTACACAATTTCATCACTGCTGAAATAGAACAGTGTGCAAAGCCCAAGAAAGCCACATGTATAACTTAACAAGAAATTTAGTTTCTGGATAGGGTGAATGAGAGAGAGAGAGAAAGTGTGTGTGAGTTGGGTTTTGTAGTTTACAAGACATTTTAGTTTACACGCTAGTAATTATGAGGGTATATTGCTGAGCTTCTTCAGAAAATACTAATTGCATTATGGCACAAAAATGTATTTAGATGACAATCAAGTTCAGATGGTCATTAAAAGTTATAATATGCAGTTGTGATGGTGATGTTTTAGATTAGATGAATGTTCAAAATATTGAATATCAGGAATGTATCATATATAAACCCTGATATTACACCACAACATTTTTTCTTTAATAGCTGCACACTGCATATATACATCGATGGATGGTCCTTACACTAAGACTGGAAGTTTCCCCACTTCTTGGTGCAGGATTCCAGCTTGAACAGGGCCATGACGATTTGGTTTCAGGTCAGAACCGGTCGGTGGCAACCTGTGATAGGTGCAACATCAGGACAAATATTACAGTCCTATCAGAAGGGCAACAGCTCCCTTTTGATTGCAATTCCTCCTCTACTAGTATTTTTTATTTGTGAAATTAAAATGAGAGTAAGCTGACTAATTTCATTTAATTGTCTCAATACTCTCCCCATTTTACCAAAACTTTGGAGAAAAAAAAGAAATAAGGACATCTGGGAGGCAAAAGGTACACAGTTTGCGATAAATACACATTTCTGTATGGAAATGGCTTAAGGGCAGATTTCTTTTGCGATAAACCAAAACGTATGCAACAAAGTGTTTTTTTAGACATGATGTCATCACGCACACCATTTTTATCGATAAAAGGCAATTTGGATAGAAACAGGCAGAAAACTGCAAATTTCCCCAAACTTTTTTTTTGCATTTTCAATTTGTCGATAATAAAATAGCTCGAAAAGTGGATGGAAACTAGGCTAATGTGGTTTAAGAGGACACCTCTAGTCTCCCTGTAATTGAAACGGCTTTAAAAACATACTAAACAAGGTTTTTTTTTTTTTATGTAAAAATGCAGAATTTTTTTTTGATGGTTAGGTTTAGGGGTAGGGTTAGATTCTATAGTTTGTACAGAATAAAATCATTATGTCTATGGAGAGTCCTCATAATGATAGGATTACCAACGTGTGTGTGTGTGAGAGAGAGAGAGAGAGAGAGAGAGAGAGAGAGAGAGAGAGAGAGAGAGAGAGAGAGAGACTAAAGACAGTAGTAGAAGTGTTAAGAAATGAAATGATATAGAACACAAATTTTGCAGTGAAATCAGTAAAAAAAGAATAACATTTTTAAATCCGGCTTTCCCCCATCTGTTATCTGTGGTTCTTTTACAGCTTTTAATTTTCACTAGACAGAGTGCTAGTTTTAATCCTGTGTGTATGGGTGAGCTAGAGCTGTCTAGTTGAAACAGCCCTTGTCAGGTGGCCTATTTTCAGATGTATTTTAAGATAGTAAGTCCTGAGAGACACCATCCTCTGTCTCTGGTTTTTCTTTCCCTCTTAGTGCCTCGCTGCCCGTGTGGCCCCACTGCTTTCGGCTGTTGCTTAGGTGATTGTAAGCAGGAATAGCACTGCCATTCTGCTATTCTTGTCCATGTTATGATGGTGCCTGTGCTTAATGATGATGTCATGCGGCAGTATCTCATGTGTGGTGTCAAGACATTGATTAGACTTTTTGGTGTAGCATTTAGCATTTATTTGAACATGTCACTAAGCATTTGTTTTCTTAGCCTCCATAATGATACTGTTTGCCACATTTCCACAGGTAGATCTCACATCAGAGCATTAAAGACAATTTTTTATTAAAGATTCTGAAAAAGATTCTATTTTTTAAATAATATGAATCAGTAATTCACTCATGTTTGGACTGTGCCAATACAATAATATATTAATATATTGTGATACCAATAGAAGGAAACCACAATCGTAGGCACGGGTTGGCCGGGCCCAATCATGTTCTTATGGCCATATTACGCCAACAGCCAAAAGTTTGCTGGCCTCGAACCACGAACCGCTAATGTTAGAGGATGTTGGGCTGGATAATGTCAGCATCAAAGCTGTCAAAACAAATGCAGCTCAAAAAAAATAAAAAATAGATCGCTTTCATTATAACTAAGCTTTATACACTGTAAACACCCGATGCGGCGATGACACGTGTGCTCAGTTGACGGGCATCCCGTAGCGTGCTGCTGCTCCAACCACTTTATTTTCCCCGTCTAATAAAATATTTGTAAAAAATGTCTTTAAATTGTACTAAATAGGCTTTATTTAAATAACCTGTAACCTGTTCATCAAAACCAGATCGAGTTGACATAAGACGCTAAATTAATAACTTTAAATGCTTTCAAAACTCCTAAAACTATAAAACTCCATCCAGTTTATTTTTTAAGATAAAATTGTTTATTACAAATATCATATGTATAAATTGATTATGAATTGTATTCCTTATAACATCTATTCGTTGAATCAAAAGCAGCTCATGATGGCATAAATAAGCTACTCTGAAATAAATTATTTTAGATGATAAAATACACTCTCAAAACTCCTATAAGACTTTTAAACTCCTGCCGGTTTTTTCTATCGGGAAGACACGCAGGCTTGAGTGAGGTTTAAGATGCCATTTATTTGATGAATGTAAAACAGAAAAGTAATGTCTCTCTTTGGCGTAGGCCCCGTCTGGCGGTCCGAAGGAGTTGTGCTCGGAACAATCATATCCTGCCGGAGATAGGACCCCCTGCGGGACAGGGCTCAACTGGTGGTGGTGGGGTGGTGGAGGTTGCCATGTTAGCACACTGAAACAGCAATGTGATAGATTGTGAGCAGACTAATAAAGCAATGTCTTACATGCGATTGGCTAGAAATTACCCAGCTAATGGTGTGATGATGAACAGCTGTTAGTCTTCCCGCTAGAACTACGCTGCGCTTACATTTATTAAAAATGACTAAAATTTATTAAAATGTCCATTATTTTTTTTTATTATATTTTTTATGTAAATCCCCTGAATCCCCATATAATAATCTATTTCTGTTCTCAGCCAAAAGGAAAGTTCCATGTTATGCATATCACATAAAATAAAAAATGTACCTTAAGTAGATAAATGTACTAAATATGCCCAACCTGATCTCATGAAAAGCTGTTCACAAACTCGTACGACTTCATCACGGGCAAATTCCCAGATGTCTAATGCGGAATCGCGAGGCATTAAGGATATACTTAGTAACATTATGCCCTAATAAACCCCTTATCTAAACTTAATCAATCAGTAGAGTGTGTAAACATGATAGGAAGCTGTTGTGTGTGAAAAAAGCAAGTAATTGTCTCATATTAGATGGAAACGATGTCCAGTGACGTCATTGGCTGTAGTGAAAGTCGTAGGAATTCAAACAAGTGCAGTCGCACGACATCATATGAATTAGCCAAATTTAGAAAAGTTGTACGAATCCTGACGATTTCGAGGTGAGAGTGTGTTGAATACACCCCTGTAAACAATTAGCTAAACATAAACAAACATTTTATATAATTAATTTTATATAAATTTTAACAAAAATTTAAAATACAATACAAAGTTTACTATCACATACAATCGATCATTTCTCTTGGCCCACCCATCCTAAAGTTTCTATCTGCTGTACTGATTTTGTTTTTTGTTAACATAAAAAACAAGTCTGTGTCATGACAGCGAGCAGAGGGCTCTTTCTGGGTGTCTAGAAATTTTGTCAAAGTCCTAAATGAATGAAATGCAGCCTCTTACACAACAGCTATGTAGGGGGAGCTGTTTCTGTGGATATTTTGAGTGGACTGTCTTCAGCAGGTGTAAGAGAGAGAGAGAGAGAGAGAGTGTGTGTGTGTGTGTGTGTGTGTGTGTGTGTGTGTGTGTGTGTTTTCAAGAGAGCCTGGTGTCAAGGTAACAGCTCATCTGCCACAACAAGCTTTTTCTGGTAGTTCCTAAAATGTCGCCATCAATCATCTCTCTCTCTCCCCCCTTTCTCTCCATTGCTCTCTACCTCTTTCTGTTAGTTCATGTAGCCATGTATGAGTAGGTCCACCCATATAAAATCTACAGACATTTTGAGGGGAAAAATCTTCGGATATTCTGTGGAGTGTGCTAAAACGTTTCAAAATGTGTACTGAGAGTACTACACTGTTATTGATAGGTGAAAGCATAATCAAATTAGCCAATATATACAATATATTTAAGTAATGTCACATGAGCAAGAGTGCGATTTGGCCCTGCATCAGCACTGCTGTGATTCGGCCGAGTGTCGTAGGTAATCACAACAGTGCTGATGTAGGGCCATATCGCACGATTGCGAGTGTGACACCCAAGCAGAGATGCTGTCAGCTTTCAGTGGAAAATAGACGTCCAAGCAGGGGTATTCCTCCTCATTTGCAGTAGCCGGTGCGCGAGTGTCATTCGCTATAGAAACTGCAATGTCCTCCGCCATTTTAAACAGTATGTATCCAATGAGGAAACTCTCATAAAAGGTAAGCACCTTGAGTTCTGTAATAAATCAGTTGTGTCTCTCAGCTGTGACGAGCCTTAATCCTGAAGTGGTCTGTTTAAAGCTATTTCCTTGCTTTGGTAATGTATTAGTAATACGAACGATCACGGAGTGCTGTTCTATGTAATCAATGACTAACAGATTCACTTTAGTCACCAACTGGCTCATATTACACACAAAAATCATATTTTGCCACCACCGGCTGGTTAACATATGTAATTAAAAAAATAAAGACAGTAACTCTTAACAGATCGGCACTGCTCTTACACTTTAGTTTAGAACAGCATGAACACAAGCGGAGTGATAGACACAGTGAAGCGTCTGAGTGCTGATGGTGTCAGACCATCAGTGGTCATGGAATGTCTCTCGTCCAATCAGATTCGAGGAACCGAACTAACTGTGGTGTGTGTGTGTGTGTGTGTATAATCTGTCATATATATATATATATATATATATATATATATATAAATATAAATTTATTTATTTTTATCCCCTTTTCTCACCAATTTTGGAATGCCCAATTCCCAATACTTACTAGGTCCTCATGGTGGTGTGGTTACTTGCCTCAATCTGGGTGGCAGAGGACAAGTCTCAGTTGCCTCTGATTCTGAGATGGTCAAACTGCGCATTTTATCACGTGGCTCGTTGTGCATGACACCGTGGAGACTCACAGTACGTGGAAGCTCATGCTATTCTCCACGATCCACGCACAGCTTACCACGCCCCATATTGCGAGCGAGAACCATTTAATCATGACCACAAGGAGGTTACCCCATGTGACTCTACCCTCTCTAGAAATCGGCCAATTTGGTTGCTTAGGAGACCTGGCTTGCAATTTTTGTTGTTGTTGTTGTCGTTATTGTTTACAGCCCTGGTCACTATGAATGGTTGTTGTATGGCAGGAGCTGCAAAACACCCAAAGATTTCTTTTGTTGTACTCCACAAAAATATCATTATGCAGGTTTGGAATTATAATGACAGATTATTCATTTTGGGCAAACAATTCCTTTTAATGGTGCTGTGTGTTTGTGAGACACATGCACAGATAATAAAGCTTCCTTTATTTAGTAACAGTTGAAGGACAGTTCAGCTGTTCCTGTTCTGAAAGGAAGCCATCATGTCAGCAGTTGAGTGGCTTGGTGTGTGTTAAATAAGGAGGATTAGTGTTTTGTTGTAATCTAGACTAACCTTTACAGGTTGTGTAAAATACTTAGGTCATTTAGTTGTGACATTAAATGCCTTCATACTCCACAAAGTGAAGTCCTTCACACATTCAGGAAATATATTCAGAACTATGCACACACACACACACACACACACACACACACACACACACACACACACACACACACACACACACACACACACAACACACACTTAGGTGTCTTTTGAATGTGTCGAGTATTAACCTAATGACTTTCAGATATGCATCAATGCCTTCAATTTGCCTAAAGGTCTGAAATCGGCTACAAGGAAAACGGCTTAATAAACATACTAAATAATGTTTTCATGAAAATCTAAAAGCACAAAAAGTTTTTTGGAGGATTTAGGTCAAGGTGTAAGTCAGTGGGATGTCCCCACAATGATCAAAAAACAAACCTGTGTACTGTATGTGAAGGAAGTGACATCTTAAAGGTCTTTTCTAAAAATCCTTCTCAGGGTAATGCAAACATTTGAACTACTGTTATCCCTAAATGATTAGAAACCATCCGTTTAGTTAGTATTTAGTCGGGGTGCACTGAAATTTCGGCCCCTAAAATCCAGTAACCGATACACTCAAATGGAGAAAAAGAAATGTCTGTGTTGCACAAAAAAGACTATTCAGTTCTTTTTGACTGATGATGGTTTTACTTTTCTGTCTGGTTGATAGGAAGTAACAGGAAGAAGTTTCGGTGATAAGGATTTCAGAAATGGACTGGAGAACGGCATTCTGCTCTGCGAGTGAGTTTCATACACACACTGTTGTCATGGAGATGGTTGAGGTTTGTTGATATTGTTAATTATCCTCCTATGGCGCCCAGCAATTCAATTTTGCCCTATGTAGAGGACATTTGTTTTTTTGTGAATTTCTCTGAGATCATACGTGCTTAAATGTTCTGGTTTGTCTTAAAGAGGACATCCTGGGCTTTTTAAAGTTATCATTGTTTTGGGGTTTGGCCACGACAACTTCCTGTAATTGGTTTTTAAATATGGCTGTCATTGCAGTTCAGAAGAAAAGAGGTTATAAAAGAGGAACAGTAGGTATAATATTTTGTAATAATCAATTAAATTTGATTGACTCATGAATAGTTTCTTGTAAATAAATGACTGAATAAAATTTCAGTGAGTTTTCAAAGCAGGGCATATAATTGCCAAAGCATATCATTTTCTTTTATAAGAAAAACATTGATTTCTTCAGTCCTCTGTTGGTGATATCAAGTCCTTAGTGCATGTTTTCACCCAATGGGGAGACACAACAGGTCAAAAAATAATATTCTTTAAAATGCTAAATATTCCCATGAAACTTTGACAAGTTAATACTCCCATTTTTTTAGTTGCCGCAAAAACATTTTACGCATTGTGCCTAAGGTTGTCTTTCTGTTTTGACAAATTGCGTAAGACATCAGGAAGTAAATATTATATAAACTCGGGACTAAACGAAAAGTTTTTCAT
Source organism: Xyrauchen texanus (assembly GCF_025860055.1). NCBI lineage: Eukaryota > Metazoa > Chordata > Actinopteri > Cypriniformes > Catostomidae > Xyrauchen > Xyrauchen texanus. The sequence continues at coordinate 43,060,546 of NC_068286.1, forward strand.
TTTGTTTCATTCTGAGCGGAAACAGTATTTCTTTCGTTCCACAGCCTCCTTTCCAAATGGTAAACAGTTATTTATTTATTGTTTACTTACAGTACTCTGTGATATGTGGTGGGTTAAAAACCAGTTGCAGTGTTGCCAGAACTCCATGTAAGAGATACAAGTGACCTGTCTGGAAAAACAAGCCCAAATTAAGCCACTTGCCTCTTCAAAATATGTGAAAATAAACTATTATAATTTTTTTTTTTAATTGTGTGGTGGATTTATCAGAATAGAAATCATACATTTCATTAACAGTTAAGTATAATTTTAATTACAGATTTGCTTCTCAGTCAAAACTCGGCAGCATCAAATCTGTATTAATGCATCATATCTAACAATAATTCAGTGAAGACTTTGAAACAACTGAGAAATGTACTTTGTACCTCTAATAATGTTATCCTTGTATCTGGATTAGTCGAGCATGTATACTGTAGTATTTGTACATAGTTGTTAAAGGGTCTTCATTCACAGAATTTGATATCCACAATGGGCGATAATGCAAAGAAATGTGTGATGCAGCAGTTTCCTTCAGGATTAAAGCACATGTATTATTTTTTCAGGCAACCTGCAGTGGTGTAGTTCCAAAGATTTTGACTGTGATAAACGCTTTGACCTTTGGTTTCATGAAAAATTATCAGAATGAAAATGAACCAGTTATAACCAGCTTTCCAGCATTTAAAAATAATGTTTTCACTCTGGAACAATTGAAAATCACTTCATTCCCATTTTCGTTTTTTAGTCCCTAATTTAAACAAATAAATGTATAGGCTAATAACTTTCATAACGTAGTTGAGAGATACCGGTAATGTGCAAAGGTTTGTTTCATGTACTTGTAGATTAAGTTGAAATTGAGATTTCTGTGCCAAAGTGCTGAAAAACAATAATTGTGACTGAACAATCTATTAAATACAGACGTATAAGTGTGCATAAATACAAATTAAATTAATATTTTATAAACATCTTTTTCTACATAATTTTTATATCAGAGAACATATTAATAAAAATTGCCTGGTGAATAAAAAAACAATAAATACATTTTTGTTTACCATTTATGCCTTGTCTTGCCTAATTTTTTTAATAATATAGTTACTTAGTTAAATATGATTAGTTTCTTATGCTCCAACACTATAATAACAGAAAAAATAACTACATTTCTAACACCTTTTTTGCTTGGTCCAAGGAGGTTGAGTCATTTTGTTGATGGCATTATTCAAAGCTCTGTCTCTCTTTCGCTCTCTCCCACTTGTTATGTCACTCATTAGGTTGCTGAGTTCAATCAAACCAGGCCTTGTGAAAAAGATCAACAGACTTCCAACACCCATTGCGGGACTAGTGAGTACAATCAGTGTGCGTGTGTTTGTTTGCATGTGATTGTTTGTTTGTATCTGTCTCTATGGTGTGCCTGTTTGTGTCAGGTCAGGCTCAGCACTGCTGTCGCCAAACAAATCCAGTACAGTCTGAGGACAGTTTTTGTGTGCGGTGGTAACAGTATTTCACGTTTACCGAAGACTAAGTAGCTAAATGGTAGCTACTTATTCTTGATAACCTGGACTTGATCTTGCTCAGGGTGGATAACATGCAGCACACACACACACACACACACACACTTGAGGTGTTTCCTGTAAGCATCTGTTTAATAATTGTTGTCTCCTTTCAGGATAATCTGACCATGTTTCTGAGAGGATGTGAAGAGCTGGGACTGAAGGGATCACAGCTGTTTGATCCTGGAGACCTGCAAGATACATCAATACGAGCAAATTTAACGTAAGCAACTGTGTGCATGTGTATGTGTGTGTGTGTGACCATAGACAGTATATGGAAGGTGACAGACCACTTGCAGTGGAGAGAAATTGTAAATTTAGTGACTTTGGTAAAGGAAGTCCTGCCCATAAGGCAGCACCATGTCTTATTGCTGTAGAACAGGGGTTCTTTTATGATCTACGACCCATTTGTTATGTTCCAAAATTCTTGCCATTCCACACCCTCATGCACCTTACGGTACATAATTAAAGGAATAGTTCACACAAAAATGAAAATTGTCTAATCATTTACTCACCCTTATGCCATCCCAGATGTGTATGACTTTCTTTCATCTGCAGAGCACAAATGTGAAGATTTTTAGAATAATATATCAGCTTTGTAGGTCCATACAATGCAAGTGAATGGGTGCCAAAATTTAGACACTCCAAAAATTACATAAAGGCAGCGTAAAAGTAATCCAGTGGATAAATCCATATTTCAGAAGTGATATTATAGATGTGGGTGAGAAACTGATCAATATGCAAGTCTTTTTTTGCTACAATTTGTTCTCCCTGCCCAGTAGGGTGCGATATTTATGAAGAAAGTGAACGTGGAGATTGACTGAGCTGGGAGGAAAATTTATATAAAAAAATGACTTGAATATGATTTGGGTTTCACACCCAATATATCCCCACTCATATCATATTGATTCAGAAGACATTGATTTAACCACTGGAATTGTATGGATTACTTTTATGCTGCATTTATGTGCTTTTTGGAGCTTCACATGTTTTGGCACCCATTCACTTGCACTGTATGGACCAAAAAAGCTGAGAATTCTTTTAAAAATCTTCATTTGAGTTCAGTAGAAAGAAAGTCATAAACATCTGGGACAGTGTTATTATAGTTTTGGTTTTTGTATTTAGTTTTTATTTCTATTTTATATAAAAATTTGTTTGATTTAAATTTACATTTTACAATTTAGTTTAGTTTTCCTTAGTTTTCACAGTTTGTCTGTTAGTTTTAATTTAGTTTTCATTTTCTCAGTGTTTTTTAGTTTCAGTTTAGTTGGTTTTTATTTTAGTTTTGTCATTTTTTATCTCTGCTAAAGCTGAGTGTTTACTAGTGTAATTTTAAAATTATTCAATTAAACATCATTACATTTCTCAGGGCAGTCTTGTGTTAAGTCAATCTAGTGGGATTTTCATGTTTAATGTGGATTGTAAATGTTATAATATAGGCTGAATATGGGTAAAGTGACAAAGGACATCTAAACTTGATCTACATTGTATGTTTCATAAAATTATTATTTGGGTAGTAAACAATTAAAGGGATAGTAACCCAAAAATGTAATGTTCTCTCATAATTTACTCAACCTCATGCCATCCCAGATGTGTATGGCTTACTTTCTTCTGCTGAACTCAAATTAAATTTTAGAAGAATAATTCAGCTCTGTAGGTCCTCACAATGCAAGTCAATAGGGGCCAAAACTTTGAAGCTCCAAAAACCACATAAAAGTTATTCATAGGACTCCGGTGGTTGAATCCATGTCTTTAGAAGAGATATGATAGGTGTGGGTGAGAAACAGAGCAGTATTTAAGTCCTTTTTACTGTAAATCTTAACATCAGCAGTCTCCTTGGCAATCATTCTCATTTACATTTCCCAGCGCCATCTAGCACTCAGAGAACTGTACTGCAAGATGTACAGTGAAAAAGGAGTTACATTTTGATCTGTTCTCACCCAAAACAGATTAGATCACTTCAGAAATCATAGATTAAATCAATGAAGTGTTATGAATGACTTTTATGCTGCCTTAATGTGCTTTTTATAGCTTCAAATGTTCATACCCCATTCGCTTGCATTGTATGGACGTACAGAGCTGAAATATTCTTCTAAAAATTCTGCTGATGAAAGAATGTCACACATCTGGGATGGCATGAGGGTGAGTAAATGATAAGAGAGTTTTAATTTTTGGTTTAACTATCCGTTTATCTATTTGAGGTTTAAAATTGATGATTTTACTTTGGGACATGTGGCAGAACTCATTTCATGACCACTGGTGGGAAAAGCAATGGTAAAGAAAATTACAGAAATTTGAGGTGAATATAGTGAAGCTTATAAACAAGTAAAAGTGAATTTAATGTCATGATGTGAATGTGTAGAAGAAAATATAAAAATTAATTTCAAATATATATATTTTCTAGACAATAATTTTTCCTTTGTCCCACTTTACCAGTAGGCCCTGCTGCTTAAATACATCTAGGATTTGGTCAAAAGAGGATCTTCAAAGGTTCTACTTCCCAGTATTGAATATTTCTTAATTTTGGCTTTTGACTAAGGTAAAATATATCCTCGGCTTTCTTCAAAGGTATAATGTTAGGTTGTGTTTTTTGGATAATTAAAAGTGTCAAGAAAAGAAACATTTCCAAAATTATACCACTTTGCCCATAAAACTAAAATGTATTCTGAGATCATTTTTATTATATTTTAGTAAGTTTTAGAGTTATGAACTAAAGTATTTTAGTTCAGTTTTTCCAATAATTTCATTTAATTGTCATTTAAACTATTAGGTGGCGTAGTGGCTAAAGCACAGGGATGTTAATCAGAAGGTCGTTGGTTTGAACCCCACGGCCAGCACCATTGTGCCCTTGAGCACAGGTTGTTAACTCCAGGTTGTTCTGGGGGATTGTCCCTGTAATAATTACACTGTAAGTCGCTTTTGATAAAAGCGTCTGCCAAATGCATAAATGTAAATGTATTACAAATGGTGGTGCACTCACCCAATTTAAGGGAATATTCCGGGTTCAATACAAGTTAAACTCAACCGACAACATTTGTGGCATAATCTTCAATACCACAAAAGTACATTTTGACAAATCTGGGGGGGCCAGGTTAGCTCAGTGAGTATTGATGCTGACTACCACCCCTGGAGTTGCAGGTTTGAATCCAGGGTGTGCTGAGTTTACTCCAGCCAGGTCTCCTAAGCAACCAAATTGACCCATTTGCTAGGGAGGGTAGGGTCACATGGGTTAACGCTCCTTGTGGATGCTATAATGTGTGGTTCTCGCTCTCGGTGCGGCACGTGGTGAGTTGTGTGTGTGGATGCCGTGGAGAATAGCGTGAAGCCTCCATGCGCTAGGTCCCCGCAGTAACACGCTCAACAATCCACATGATAAGATGCGCGGATTGACGGTCTCAGAGATTCATCCTCAACCACCACAAGGACATTGGGAATTGGGGAGAAAATCTGTGTTACAGTGAGGCACTTATAATGGAAGTGAACGGGGCCAATCTAAAAACTTTAAAATACTCAGGCGGGAATTCACTAAGAATGAATTGCGGCCGGTAAAAGAGCTGGTTATTTGCACTCACTGTTTGTGCTGTTTTACCGATTCACTAAAATAATTTTGCAGATCAGACAAAAATAATAATAATAAATGTGATGTTTCTCTTTCTTTTCATGCTGTAGGGGTTCTGACTGCATAAGAAAGTTGAAGAATGTAAGTACACTGAACTATTTTCTTTATTTTTACATATTTGTGTGAGTTTGATATTTTTGCTAATAATTGTATTCCCCCTTAAAATTCTGTGTGCATACTGTATGTGTATTATTTGAATGACTAGGTACTCATAACTATATACTGGCTTGGTAAAGCTGCTAACAGTTGTGCAACGTATAACGGCCCCACACTCAACCTGAAAGAGTTTGAGGGACTACTTTCCATGATGCGAAAGGTAAATAAGATCTACTAATGCTACTTGTCAAATAGCCTTTCATGTTTATTCATTCTCCCTCTTTATTGTATTTTTTGTGTGTTGATGTATATGCTTGTGTGTAGGAGTGTGTAAGTGAAGAGTTGGACTCACCTAAGCGCAGTATAAGGGACAGTGGATACATAGACAGCTGGGAATCTGAGCGCTCTGATTCGCTGTCTCCACCGAGGCACGGCCGTGATGATTCGTTGGACAGTCTCGACTCATTTGGCTCACGATCACAGAACACACCCTCCCCAGTCACTATTCTTCGATGCAATAGCGATGGTATGATTTTTGTTTATGTTTGGTTTTTAACTGACTGTCAGTGACTTATCAATTGGCATGCTATAGCTAGTAAACAGTGTTTCAACAAACATTCAGTAGACTTTCATTAGCCTGTATATAGATATTTATTTCTGACTTTTTAATGAACTGATGTTCTCAACAATAATGTAAGTAGGTCATTAATAGAGATCTATATACAGGCTACTGAAAGTCTAATGAATGTTTGTTGAAACACTGTTTACTAGCTATAGCAAGTCAGTCTAATAGCCTTGATAAGACTGATTCGTTTGCATTGTCACTGAGAATATTTTCACGAACATCTGTCAGTTTAGTGACAATATATGTAGGAAAATGTTGATGTTTATTACTCTGTATTGTTGTATTGGTGCATACGAATGAAAATAATTTGGGCATTTTAGAGCAAATACATAAATATTGAGTTATATAACAAATATCGTCAAAAGGCTGAAAAATATTTAGATATATTTGTGTAAGTTATATCGCACAGCCCTACATGTACATAAGTTCTCGTACTGATCCCTCAGGTTTAAATGCACACAATTGCACACATACGATCACACACGCACACACTTGCATCAGGCCCTCTAGCTCTGTCCTGTCAGCAAACCTTCAGGCGAGAGCAGCTGGTTGTAAAGACTCGCACACACCCAGCACACCCCTCCCCCCATGTGCCCCCTGACTCACAGACCCCCCCCCCCCAGGTCTCATAATGATTTGAGTGCCACCACAGATTGATCACGGTACCCTGCCCGGCCCCCTCTGTGAAAAAAATCCTGGCACTGCCCCTGCTCTTGACATAATGAGAAGAATTGAACATTCCCACATACATGCAGTGCAGTGGGGGTGTGAGTGTGCAGCTGTTGTGTTGGACAGACGTTCACACACTCGTCTGTCAATGTGAATGTGTGTGTGTAAGAGGAACCATATGAGCTGCATCTGACACACCCAGATTGAGAACAGGGACTGACAGAAAAAACAGGGAAAATTGCATAAATTGTTGTTGCATATAGAAGCCTTCTAAACCATTATCTTTATTTATGTGTGTTTGTCTTGCATTACTCTGAACAGTGTTATTCATATTGTTAAAGTTTTGTTATTTTCAAATAAGGGTCAGCAAGATTTGCTCTTAAAATCTGTGTAGAAAAAAGTCCAGTGAGCTTCAAAGATAACTGATCCGCTGCACTGTTTGACTCCAATACCAAATGGCTATAAATTCTTACAATTGAGCAATATCACACAAGCAAAAGTGCTGTAATATTAGCATTGTTATGAATGACGAGACTGAGTAATCACAGGCATACTGATACTCAGTGCATTGCTTTTATTTAACAGTTCTATAAACAAGAGATATACTGTATATCGAGAAACAATAAGGCCAGTTACGCTCCACTAACAAAAATAGTTCCAAACAAAATCAAAGCCTGAACAACCGTGACGTGTTGCTGAGCAATGCATAGACTGACAGCCTGTCTTGAATGCCACTAGCATAGACAATTAGAGTGATACATTAGGAACGCCACTGTCCAATCAGATTAGAGAATCAAAACTTACTGTTGTATGAAACCAAACAATAGCGAATAGAGAAACTGATGGATGCTTCTTTCTCCTGATGTCTCCTGAAAGACTCTGAAGGGGATCACAGAAAGTTGCCAGACATGCGTAAGGATGACATGTCTGCTCGACGCGTGTCCTACAAAGAGCCTCGCGCTGCTCTTCCCTTCAACCAGTATCTGCCCAACAAGAGCAACCAGACCAACTACCTTCCTGCCCCCCTGAGGAAGAGGAGGAGTGAAAGAGAGGAAGACAGTAGGAGTGTGAGCATCTCAACATCTCCTGTAGGTGAAAGACCTCTCAGGTAATCAAGGCTGACAGTTAGTACTTTACCTGTTTACACCTGGTATTAACTTTGGTCTCGGGTGATCCGATCACAGGTGTTCAAACCGCATTTGCACCTGGTAGTAATGTCTCTCAAATGTGAGACTCAGTCCACTTGTGATCAGATTTTGAGGGGAAAGTCTCAGATGTTTTGACTGATACATCAGGGTTACTGTGTGTGTTGATAACATGCAAAAAATGTGTTATTAAACATACAGTAGCTTAATCTCGCCGGAAGCAAAATTGCTTGTGCAAAGCGCTAATGGGCTGGGTCAAGTTCAATTGAATTCTGAAGTTCTTGCACCGTCTAGTCCTATTATATAGTCCATTCCCTGTCAAGCACCAGCGATATAAACAAAGACAGCACATTCATAAGAAGTTGGATATGCAAATAGACTGTATGCAACAGTAAAACAAAACATATATACATGGAATCAATCTTAATCCCCACTATTACCCCTCCCAATCCCATCCTGACTCCAACAATAGCACAGTGGTCTCAAATGACATAGACATAGACACACACGCACAGAAAAAAAAGATACATAAAACAAATATAATAATAATCACATATCCATAAATGACAAATACCCGCCCCATTTGTTCACGAACATTTTGGACCTCCCCATTCTTCTGAATCCCCCTTCCTCAAAGGCTGCCACTCTTCCCATCTCCAAGCACCACTCCCAAAAAGAGGGTGCTCCAGCCAACCTCCGGCCCCTTAAAATGATCTGCCTGGCGATCGTGACACTGGTTAAAACCCAACTCTTTATGTGTCTACTTTCAATGTCGATGACCGCCCCATCGCCCAAGATACAGAATCTGATGGCAAAATGATATGAGTGCCTAACATATCGCACACCAGACTCTGAACTTTCAACCAAAACTTCTTTATCTCAACACACCCCCAAAAGACATGGGTTACATCTCCGTCCTCTGATTGGCATCGCCAGCATGTGGGTGTGTCTTTAAGACCAAGCCTATACAATTTAGAGGGGGTCCAATAGAACCGATGTAAAAGAGACAGTATTTTTGATCATATTCATCAACTTATACACAAATCATGGCTAGTATTAACAGTGGTTGTATCAGCCTTTCAGGTTAGGCTATGGTTTTTTGACATACGTCAATTCTACTGGTCAGTTTTGCTTTCAAAATTCATTTAATTTATAAAACAAAATGAAAAATTTATACCAAAAATATTTCTAAATTCAAATTACACTTCAATCTAAATTAAAATATAATTAACATAAGGAGCTCCTAAATTCAAACATTTTACAGTACAGTCTCTTCCAACTGACTCTTTTGTCGCTCTACGACAACAGGTGGAAAATTACTAATACAAATCAGATCATGAAATACAATTGTTAAAATTAAACCATGACCTTTTATAATGTTTAACACAAATCTCATAACCATGATTGCTATGACCATGATTGTCAGAGACTTAATTTGATGTTTCACTATATTTTCAGAGTTTGGACATGAACTTTATCATCACCTGCTGGTGGAATCTCCAAATTGCAAATGCAGGAACTGAATTTAGATTTTGTGTTGTGGTTCTGAAACGTCTAAGCGCAATGACCTGTTTCTCAGGAAAACAGCAAATTGCTCTTTACACTACAACATTATTGTACAGTGCACTCACCGTTTGCATGCATACACCCACAGATAGCACAAACACGCCCACCCACGCCCACTTGCGCTTAGAATTAGCACTCTCAAGAATTTGGATAAGACGTAGCGCACAATAGTGGCAAGTAGCACTGCTTTTAGTGCCACCATGAAAACAGAGCCCCAGATGTGCTTCAAAATGATCATTGTCATAGTATGTTGATGGCAGGAGATGTTTACCGGAGATCTTTGGTGAAGTCTTGTGCGTGTTTATTTATGAGCTTTCCAAAAAATGTTTTTACAATTTTTGATTGTTATTTTCTTTTAAAAGCCACTCATGATCTGAAAAGTTGAAAACCCTTTTTTTGGGGGCCTAGATAGCTCAGTGAATATTGACGATGACTACCACCCCTGGAGTTGCGAGTTCGAATCTAGGGTGTTCTGAGTGACTTTAGTCAGGTTTCCTAAGCAACCAAATTGGCCCAGTTGCTAGGGAGGGTAGAGTCACATGGGGTAACCTCATCATGGTCGCGATTAGTGGTTCTCGCTCTCAGTGGGGCATGTGGTAAGTTGTGCGTGGATCACGGAGTTTAGTATGAGCCTCCACATTCTGTGAGTCTCCGCGGTGTCATGCACAACGAGCCACGTGATAAGATGCGCGGATTGACGGTCTCAGAAGCGGAGGCAACTGATACTTGTCCTCCGCCACCCCGATTGTGGTGAGGACCTACTAAGTAGTGGGAATTGCACATTCCAAATTGGGAGAAAAAAGGATAAAAAAAAACTTGTTTTAGCACCATGGGTTATTGACAGGTAAGTGGTCCTTCAATGTTGTTTGGGATGTTTAAGGACAGATTAACGTTTATGCTTCAGATGTAAAGTGATCATATGCGTTTCTGACTAACATTTGAATGTGGTTTAAGAGATCCAGTCACAATTACCTGTATTTATCACCTGAGACAGATACAAATAACCAGTGTAAACGGGGTCAGTGTGTGGTTTGTTTGATTTCTTAGGTTGTGGTTGGAAATCCATCTTCTGGCTACACAATCACACTGTCTAAACAAAAATCAGTACACTCAATCATCATCTGTTTACTGTGCCACAGAGTTTGTTTCAATCGTCCTGTATCGTTCACAAGTGTGTGCCTGTGTACTGAGTGCATATATATTGCTCTCCACAGAGAGGAGGGTCTAGAAGTTTTAAAAGAGGGGGCTGTCATGTCTCGAAGCCCTGCGCTTCAGAAAACGTTCACTTGGGCAGGTGAGAAAGGGGTGGAGCTTGATGAGGCGGAGCTCAAAAAAATGAGGAAGCTGGAAAAGGCGGGGATTAAAGTATTACCTACCTCTGTGCAATACAATAGGTCAGCGGCTGTTATGAGAGCACTTGCCGGCATGTGTGCACAGACTAAAACGGCTAACCAGTTGTGTGTGGGGCTTAGAGGTTAAAGATCTGGTTTGGTAACAACAAAGATTTGGGTTTGAATTTATGAGTCACCATTGTGCCCTTAAGCAATGCACCTAACCGCAGGTTGCTTCATGGGGATTATTCCTGCAGATACTTTAAAGGAATGAATATTCTGTCTTCATTTACTCACACTCATGCCATTACAAACCCATATTATTTCCTTGCTTCTGTGGAACAAAAAATAAGATATTTGAACAATCTCAAAGCTGCTATTTTCCATACAGTGAAAACATAGCCTAGTGAAATTGCTCAATGAAGACTGAAAGTGCGGTCACGCTAGGCTTGGAGTGCGCACATTTTTTTTGAACCACGTAACGGACCGGGAAATGATGTTACGTGGGAGGGCTTCTGGTGTAAGTAAATAATATATCACAAATAACACATAATATTATATTAAAATATGTATTCTTTGGTTTGAGCCTAGAGGTCAGCATGTGACATTTGGATCTTCTATTTGTCACGCTTCCACTCATTTCCGGTCTCCCAAGTTCAGATGCATTTGAATGGTAGTGAATGGAGCGCGAAGTGTGGTGTGATCACTTTGACGTCAGTGAAACCAAACACCACTGGTTTTCGCATTTCTCGTAAAAGAATGTGAAGCCTTCAGTATTGATATATGGAAAAGAGCAGCTCAGAGATTCTTTAAAATAGGAAGACATGTTTTTTTAAATGACATGAGGGAAATAAATTATGGCAGAATTACAGTAGCATTTTTGGGTGTGCTATTCTTTTAAATCGCATTTGTTCTTGTGCTGCAGAGAAATGCTTCATCCACGTTAAAGCGTGGGGTGAAAAGTTTAGTTAATATTTTGGGATGATATTGGCTGTGTAGTGCAATGTGACAGCTCATTAAGCAATTGAATGTGCATGGAACCTTTGACCCTTTGAGTGCTTGGATATAATGAGGTGATTGTGTTTTATTGCATTGAGTAAAATGTTTTATCTCAATTTTGCTAGTCTGGCTTGTTCTAAAGGCTTGATTTGTGTTGCACAGTATTTCACATCATTTTATTTTTATGTCCGCATCAAATCCTGTTACAAAAGGACTAACATTTCTACAATGTACCAAAGAGCACATTTGAAAAATAATCTTATGTTGTCATGGCAAATCTTCCCTTCAGTCCAAACGTCATTGCTGAGGAGCTCAATAAAGCTAAACCACCTTCCCCTGACATCATTCTTCGGCGTGATAATGACTTTCTGTGTGCCGCCGCCCCGCACGAGTGGGACTCGAATGAGGAAGATGATGATGAAGAGGGTGAGAGGAAGGTTCCAGATGTCCAAAAGGATGATCTTGCTTCTCGCAGAGCACGCATGAATCAGTTCAAACCCAGTGTGACACATCACTTTCTGCCGGGGTCTTGTAGCTGGAAGGACCGAGAGAAATGGGAGGGAATCAGGCTGGCATCCCAGCAAGCCATATTGGAGAGGATGGAGAATTCGGAACAGGAGAAAAGGAGGTGTGTGTGTGTGAGACATAAACATCATAAAGGTTACACCGGACAGAGCAACACTAAAATAGTTCCTCTGAGACCATGATTCTACATAGCTCTGGTGCCTTACAGTGTTGATACCTACTATGTATACCAATTTATATGGTATTATACAGTTTGTATAGTAATTACTTGTGTATCATTATAATAGCTAATTGCCATTTGATTGACCACTGTTTTTGATTATTGGGGTGTTATGTCCCCCTTTTGGTCTATGGTGGTTTCGCCCCTGCTAAATTAAATTTTCATCATTGAATTGCTGTTTGAGGAAAGCTTGTTCTGTTCCCCTGTTGATCTAATCTCCTCAGCCTGATCTCATGAAATTTACATGAACATTACAAGTTTTTTGCGATTCAAAATTTACTGTATATCAGGAAAATATAGTATAGCATGTTTGGCTGCAGGTTTACAGTGAATTGTCAGCTGGGGGCGCCCATGGTGTCGATATTTTAAGGTGAATTTTAGATGGATGTTTTTAAAACATACCCCCAAACCTAAAACTTTTGCCTGAACCTAACAAAAAGTGTTTTAAAATATAAATGAGACATTAAATCCTTACCAAATCAATGCCTAAACATGACTATTAGTGTTTTAAAATATAAATTAGATTGTAACAGGGTTGAAATGGTAAAGGAGGCGGGAACCGACTGAACCGTCAAAGTAATATTTTAATAGGAACTTAAACAAAAAGACACAAGAACATAAACGCACACGTGGCAGCTGCATGTGGCTCTCTCTCTCCCGAACTGCCGCATTCTGCTGCACTTATCCCTCTCCTCAGCTGCTTAGCCAGATTTTGGGCCAGGCATGTGCTGTCATGGCCCAGCCCTGCCCTCCTTCTAGTCACACTTCTCCTTTGCCTCAGGCCGGGGATCCCCCAACATGACGTACACCCCCCTCCTTTCCTGTCCTTTTGGCCCCGCCTGCCGGCAGGCTTTTCGCCACCACTGGGCTGAGGAGGGGGACAAGTGTAGGGAAAAACAAAACAAAAAAAAAGAGGAGAGGAGAGGGATAGGACAAGGCGGGAGCGACAGTGAGAGGAGAGAGAGAGAAAAACGCTTGCTCGCCGGTTACCAGACCGGCATCGCCTGGTCCTCGATCACTCCTCCACCCTCTGGTGGACAACAGCCGCTCCTCCCCAGGCGGACTGGAGCCGCTCCTCCCCAGGCGGACTGGAGCCAGTCCTCCGACCCCTGGTGGATGGAACGCCCCTCCATGTTTAGGCGGCAGGTAGTGATCTCCTCCGCCCCTGGCAGCGGCCCCACCGCTCCAGGTGGGCCGGCAGCGAGCCCCTCCTCCCCTCGCAGACGGTAATAGTGTTTTAATATATAAATGAGATGTTATAAAAGGCATCCTTACCAAATCAACGCCTAAACCTAATCAGTTATATTTTAAAATGCAGAAGCGAAATGAAAAAGCACATTTTCTGAACCAACCACATAATTTTGTGCCTCATCTATGACACCTGTCAGTCTGAGTTCATGGCTGGATTTGAACCTCGTTCCTCCGACTCAAAGTCCAACGTTCTATCAGATGAGCTACTGCACAAGTTTTCAGTGTTAATTCCAATGATAGTTTTTCAAAATATGCTGTATAGTTAAAAGTGTGTCGATATCATAAAATAGCAAGTATTGAGAAAAGTTAATATATATATATATATACTAAGTCATTTTCAGCCATTAATGTCATGATTTGAGTGAAAATAAATATCTCACACAGCTGCTGAAGTAGCTATTGTGTCCATTTCCCCTGGAAACTGCAGGGAATTGTACCTGGAGACACTTAGAACAAGTTTTGCAAAAATGTATTTAGAGTCACTTTTTCACTATGAGACCAGGATGAATCTCCTACACTGTCTGACTTTATCACTCATTCATTCCTTCCTTTCTTTCTTGTTCCCTGATTTGTTATGTCTACGGTTGTTCTGGGTGTATGTTGGTATTGTTGCTGTGTTTTGTGTGTTTTATTTGGCATTTCATTTAATGTTACATTTCTACCACAGTGACTTCACCTCCTCTGAGGTATCAGTTATAACTCGAAAGGACAATGCTTTCCTAAACCCTGACAAAGAAAGGGAAAAAGAGTGGGATGAGGAAGATGAGAGAGAGGTAGAAGGGAGGATAGTTATCCCAAACCCACACAAAGATGATCTAGCGAGGAGGCGGGCTGGGCGAGGGACACGCCCTCCCAAAGATCCTCATCAATCATTGGTCCAGAGTTCCATCACTCAGTCTGACCTGAAGACATGGGAGAGACTCAAGATGAATACAGAGAGCAGGTGTCTCAAAACACAAACACTTACACACACTAATTCTCACGATTGTTCTATGGGCACATTTGGTCACCACTAGCTATTCTCTCTCTGGCCACATGTGCACTGCAAAGTTTTTGGATTGACAACGGCATTGAAATGCGGGAGTGAACCCCCTAAATTATCATTCTGTGTGTGTGACTGGTATACAAGAGTCACTCTCAGAATTGTGACGCACACAACGTTGATCATTGCAACATTTTGGCATGTCGCGGCTGTAAACAAGAAACAAGATTTCCTTTTCCACCAACTGGCCAAACAGTTAGCATTGCTGAATCGTGCCTTTTTGTACCAATCCAGTCTTTCTGACACATTTATGGTTTCTTTTTCCATTATGGTGCTGCAACTCAGGATAGTAGCATGCGCAGACTGGGTAAGTAGCCAATCGTTAATTGCCATATCACTAAAACTGCTCCACCGATTATCAATGGTTAACAACCGTGCTGAGAAATCCTAGCTGACAATGGTTTGTAATCATACCACACTGAGCAGTGTTCAAGAGAAAATGCTACTGGAACCGTTACTCACCATGCTCAGGTTAGGCCCAATGGTGGAAAAGAATGGTGGTCTATGGATACCAACAGTTCATCTTGTTTGGTGTTTGCTATTTTTGTGAAAAGAAATACAGTACTAATGTCCAACAATTATTAGTAAATCACCATCCACAGAGGCACTGTGTTTGGTTTATGCTTTTTTCTTTGTTAAACATTGAGCATTAGCTCAACTGTTTTTCCATAATGCATGGATTGCCAATAGACCACAAAAGAGAGTCTCGACATTAGTTGTTTTGTTACACACTTCATAAATAAAAATTTGGTTGTCAAAACCTGAATCAATAACAAGAATGAATTTGATTGTAGAATGCACTTGTCGCTGCCTTAATAGAATTCTGTGTATAAAACATATAGAATTAATGCTGCATTCCATTAAAATCTGAAAGTCAGAATTTTCAACTTCCTTCTAAGAAAAGTATAATGGAACACCACTTCACCAACTCGTGCAGAAATCTAAAACTCGGATCTCGCCGAGATACAGGAGATTCTCACAATTAATTCAAAGCATTCACTTTTATCCAATATATTATATTTATAATTTATATTATGTTTATTTGAAGTCCCACAGAAAACCTACTCCTACCCTTACCCTCAGAGTAAATCAAACCCAAACCTTATTAGGCACTTAACAGCAAATACAACTCTCGCAAGACTTTGTCATTTGGATGGTTACTTTTTAGACAAAGCCATCGCACAGAACACGTCTAGATCAAAAGATAGTGTATTTTATAGAATTGTTTATCCTCCATGATTCGGTTGTTGGAGACGTCTCTGCATACCTGCAAAGCCAATTTGGAGCGTTGCAGTATTGTTTCTTTATGTCATTTGAGTATCAGGCAGTAAAATCCCTTTATGTTCGGAGATCGGAGATATCAAGTAGGAATTTCCCATCCGACTTTGAATGGAATGTAGCATGAGGACTCAAATGGGGAGTGACAACCATATTAACTGTACCTCTGTACTTGTGTGCATGTGGCTTCTTAGTATTGTGGTTTAGTTTCAGTGTGTTGGTGTCACATTACTCCTGCTTATCTCAATTGTATCATCCATACTAATTTACAGTGAAGATGGCTCCACACTTGCTGAAGTGTCAATCATAACTCGCAAGGACAACCCATTCCTGAGCCCTGAGAAAGACAATGGGAGTGAGGAAGAGAAGGAGGACGGGCCAGTCAGAGAGGGAGGGGGTAGGGTGGTGATGCCTAATGTAAAGAAAGATGACCTGGCCAGAAGGCGAGTCCAAAGTGGGCCCACCCCACAGAGAGATCCTCTGCAGTCATTGGCTCAAACTACCATCACTCAATCAGACCTGGAGAAGTGGCAAAGACTCAAGATGAATACAGAGAGCAGGTGCCTGGCATGTGACCTTTACCTCTGACACCTAAACCCCAAAGTATACTTACATTTTGATGTGAACACTTAGCGTCTGCGGACAGTCGAGCATGAGCCTGTCAAATTATACTTTATTTGACAGTGCGCACATACTCAGGCGGTTGGCGCATACGCGCTACGATTGCCATGAGATGCCGGACAATTTGTCTTCAGGAGTTCAGACACATAAAGATGTCTTTATATTCCTTCAGGCACGAGTTATACAAATGCAGGTATCTCCTGACCTCCTCACATCTGCGTTCTTGATGTGCACATCCACTGTTGTTGTTTTTACCTTTGTCTCCCGTTTTTTACCTGCGATTACGTCGTCTTCTAGCGTTTGTTCGTGACAGCAATGGCTCAAATGTGAGTATTACCACCTTGTGGGTCCACTAATTCATGCAAATAATTCTGCGAATTCAAAGACACACGGTTAGAAAAATGGGGCTGCACACGCTCAGTGCTCGCGCACTCTGCTGATGACGAGATTTGCGTCACGCGTCCTGAACGTGAACACTCGGCGTGTACCGAAGTATACTTTGGGCTTAACTTAGCATGGCCTATAAACACCCTCTTTTTATACTTTTAAGAGGTTCCAAACTGTAGAAATCTGAGCTCATCTACTAAAATGTTGTTTTAAGTGCTTTTTCACACATAAGGCTGAAACTCCTCCAGGTTCTGACATTCAGTCATTTATCCAAGCAAAGGGCATTTGTGACTTTTATTGCCATGTAAACTGTTTTTCTAGATAGATTGTGAGGTGTCTACCTAGACAACATTTTTGGGCATTGTATGTGCACCAGTGGGGATTTCTTTAAGACTGCAAGGGAAGCTCAGCTTCCCCTATAATGTCAAAAAAATAATGGTCAAATATGTACTATTGTGTAAACAATTTATTGACTAAAAATGCGTTAGAACACGTTCATCTCGAAGACGAGTTCGTTCAGAATCAGCTACATTACATATAGCAGGTCGGCTGACTCGATTTACTTCTCATACATTCCCAGAAGCGCCAGTGCATTTCCCTGTTGAAGCCGAAGCGCCCATTGACTTCAACGGGCTGCTCTGAACAGTTTTTTTCAGTGCTCCGAAAATAGACGGTCATTGGATAAATGCTGCGATTATGTCCCGCCCACGGACGCTCAGCATCTCTGGGGGTGAATGAGGAGTGGGCTGGCCCGGACTCCGGGCTTCCGCGTGATGATTGGAGGATCTGTCGAAAGACTGCATCTCCTTTTGATTGACAGCGAATCTGTACTATAAGAAGTCATGTCGTGGAATATCGCGATGAATCTCTCTAAGTTGTAAGAAAACTCTCGGAGTCTTGAGTTCCAGATGCCAAAATTGTAGTTTATTGAACACCAACAAACATGAGACCGGCCAGCTGTCCGTTCAGCTGACCAGTGAGTGAGAGCAAGGCAGGGAGATATCAGAGAAGCCGGTGCCATTTTGCGTCTTTATACTTTTTCAACAATTGTTTTATTCAATTCACTGTTTCAATTCAATTTCCACTTTTGCTCTCATTTAGCATTTCCTTTGTGCACCTGATTCTCTGTATTATTCTGCCTCTGCACACAATACATCATCAACACTGCAATCATGCATTTGAATAAACACAAAAACAGCGCATTTAGTACCGTAAGCACACATGCACCAACAACATAGTTAGTCATGCACATTATTCATTATCTCAAACATGCACATAGTTCAACATTTCCCGCTTTCTACACAGTCCGGGTTCCGTCAAACACTTCAATAAATAACTAAATCTAACACCTGGAGGAATTTTACGCAATTTCACTTCTCCACCCGTGTTAGGATTTTCACCTGTACAGGATTTTCAGCCACTCTTCTGGCAAAACCTTGAATAAATGCACCTAACCGGGAATTTTCACGCGCGTCGCTTCTCGACTCACCCCCAGGCTTTTTCTACCTTCTTCAAATAAACTTTCTTAAACTCTCTTTAAACAATCCCACCCCCCTATTTTTGAAGTCTGGAACTCGCCTCTATTTTAGCCAATTAGTTCAAATTATTCTATTTCCGGACTGGCAAAAGTCTTAGGGAAGCCACTTACCGGGACTCGCTACCACAGATCACACAAAAACACCTTAAGCAAAGATGCTTACCTCAGTTTCTGGCGCCAGTGTTTCTGTGCGATTCGTGCAAGCCGTCCCACCAGCGACCTCTGCCCCCTTGACCTCAATGCCAGCCCCACGAGTTGGGTGCCAAAGATATATGTCAGAATACTACTAATTAACAGAAACAGCAAAACACCAGCTGCAAAAATACAAGACACCATTCATATAATAACTGATTAAAGAAGTACATCCTGTATTTCAAGGTTGTATACCATTCTTTGTGTTCTCTGCAGTATCAACACTTTTAGTAACCTCATATGCTCTCTCCTGGCTCACACAAAGGCCTAGAAACTCATATAAGTATTTTGATATCTAAGAATGATTATTATACCATCTAAAAAATGATTATTCTACAATAGTCACTGAAGCGATTTCTCAAGTGTAGTCGAAAGACAAACTGCTGCAACCTATTTCTGTATATTTGTTTGGCGAAATTGCTAGTCAATTTGCATAATACATTTCACACAATTATACACCACATTCCTTGTTTCAGTTTTACCAAGTTTAATATATTTTGTTTTAAAGCGTTCGTTCGTTCGTTCATTCATTCATACAGTAGGCTAGGCTAGCGTCGTACGGGTGAAACTGCGCACGATGGCAGACGGTGCTAATATTGTCGACCTGATTTTGGCGAAGCCATTTGAAAGTCTTCCTTACGAGGAAAAAATTAGAATTAAACAGCAGGGCAGATCAACACCTAAGATTGATTTAGTGCAAAAAATAGGGTAAATAAGTTTATAATGTAGGCCGAAAATGAGCTTCCCTTCTTTGAAAGACCAGCAGCCGCCACTGATGTGCACTCCCAATTCAAAAGCTGTTCCAAACAGTAGACAACAACTTAAGACTATAAGAAACCTTATTTTGGCCAACTTCATCATTTGTATCCTTCATAGCTAAGTCAATCTCCGAATGTATTACAATGAGAAGTGAAAAAATTAATATATGATGGCAGAGCTGATTAGTAATATGTTTCATATCCTTCAGAAAATTATCAACTTCAATCTCATTATAAATTGACCATTTTGTTCAATATCTGTGTGTGCTATATATTTTTGTGCTAATTAAAGTGTTGTGTTGATAACTTTGCATCATATTAGCATCAAACTCTTTAATAATCAGCTAAGGCTGTGTTTCCCAAAAGTATCGTAAGCCTAAGTAGATCATAGAACCATTGGTGCTAACAGTTTCTATGATCAATTTAAGCTTGCAACGCTTTTGAGAAATGCAGCTTTTTGTGGAGCCCAGAGTAGCTACCTATCAGTCACTTATGAGGTTACATTTCAGTATGCAGCAGACAGCTATAGGCAGCTTCACTAGTTTTTGGGAAAGATTTTTTGTGTTAAAGTCTAAAATATCTTTAAATCAGACAAATCTTATAGCTAGGCCCAGACATAATCTATGGTAGTTCTAGCGGGAAGACTAGCAGCTGTACATCATCACATCATTAGCTGGGTAATTCCTAGACAATCGTATGTAAGCCATTGCTTTATATGTCTGCTCACAATTTATCACATTGCGGTTTCAGTGTGCTAACACGGCAACCTCCACCACCCCACCACCACCAGTTGAGCTCCTTCCCGCACGGGGGTAGGCTCCTCGCCCCTGCCTCCTATCTCCGGCAGGACATGACGGTTCCGGGTACAACTCCCTCGGACCGCCAGACGGGGCCTACGCCAAAGAGAGACGCATGTCTTGCGTGTCTTCCCGATAGAAATATACTTTTTTTCACATCTGTTGCACTGATTTCAAGGGGAAGATCTGTGGAATGGATTTAAACAAGGAACAATTTCAAACAGAACTGAGAGTGCTACACTCTTATTATGAACTGAAAGCATAATCAAATTAGATACAAAAAACAAAACAATTGTAGACATTCATGAATTACAGGTGTTCCAAATCTGTGGCTACTGTCACAGATTACATGTGGGCCTCTTTATAGCACAGAAACGTGGTGTGTCAATGCCGTTTGTGCTGCAAAGTGTGCCTTTGTGAGATTCAAAATTCTGTTTGCCAAGGGAAGCCCCTCTCTAGCAAACAGACATCACCAAAACAACTATTGAAACCAAGAGATGCTCACAGAGAAAGAGGGTTGGAGGGAGGGTGTGTGCGTGAAACCAAGAGACTCAGAGTCTTAACTGCATGAGGAAAGTCATCTCATGAACATTTATGTCACAAAAGACCATGCTTGCATCACTTCAGTGTTTTTTTTTTTTTGTTTCATAACTCACACATTCTTGTTCAGTCATCCCTCCCATGATTATTCCCTCTCAGTTAGGGAAGATGGCATATTGATGTTAGACAAATGAAACCAAGGCTATAAGGGAGATGAGATGGACAGTCTGTTCAATGGGTTGTCATGTTGTTTATCAATACAGTCAATACAGCATATCAGAAATGTAATTCCAAAAATATTTCCAGTGGGCAAAAAACTAAAAAACATAGGTTATTAAAATTAGATGGGATGGAAGACACTGCTAGAAATTGACATAATCTGTTTGGCCAAAACCTTATAGTGATATTTATATTTTAATAATTAATAGGTTATCGGTTCTTTAATAACAATAAATGCCCTTTAGTGGGTTTCTTAAAAAATAAAACCCAACAACACCATAACAGAAAAACAACTGTAAAGTAAATGAATTAAATATTTTAATGTGGTGTAATTCGTCAACTTTTATTTGAAACCTGTTTTTTTAAGCTATTATAATTATGATAATAATCATTGGGGTTCATAAGGTATAGGAATTGTTCACCCCAAAATGAAAATTCTCTCATCATTTACTCACCCTCATTCCATCATAGATGTTTATGACTTTCTTTCTTCTGCTAAACACAAATTAGGATTTGTAGAAGAATATCTCTGCTCTGTTGGTCCATACAATGCAAGCGAATGGGTTCCAACATTTTGGCACTCCAAAATGCACATAAAGGCAGCATAAAAGTAATTCATATGACTCCAGTGGTTAAATCCATGTCTTCAGAAGTGATATGAGTGTTGTGGGTGAGAAACAGATCAATATTTAAGTCCTTTTTTGGAATGCAAAAGTCAAAGTGGAGATTGATTGTAAATATTGGACTTAAATATTGATTGGTATAAATGGCAAATGAATATAAAAAATTATATGTATCGCTATAAAAAAACAATATTGGTTAATATCTACAGCCTATTGAATGGACTTCTCTTTTATCCTTCAATTAAAGTCAAATGAAATATGCTGTCTACCCAGACTAAGGTTTGCATCAATAACACGACTCTCAGACTCACATAGTCTTTCTTCATTTGTAAATTTTAGTTTTCATCACTCTCTTTAACGCTTCTCTTTTTCTCTTTTT
Organism: Xyrauchen texanus; assembly: GCF_025860055.1. Classification (NCBI taxonomy): domain Eukaryota; kingdom Metazoa; phylum Chordata; class Actinopteri; order Cypriniformes; family Catostomidae; genus Xyrauchen; species Xyrauchen texanus. The sequence goes on from NC_068286.1 coordinate 43,082,545, forward strand.
TCATTGCTTTACACTTCTGTGTCGTGTATGTATGTGCGTGTGAACAGCGATGAGCCCATTGTCCCTCTGTGTCAGACGTGTCTTGAGAAAGGCTGCCTCTCAATCGCATCCAAGGCAAAGGTTGCCAAGAATGACCTAGCCGGTTGCCGGGAACGTTCCTCTGGCAAACGGCAGCGTTTTGTGACATTTGGGGGTGTGACAGAGATGGAGAATACATCCTGGCAAGAGGAGGATGAGGAAAGGGGAGAGGGGGACGAGGCAGTGAAGCTTCAATACCTCCTCTCGATGGCACCTGTTGCCATGCCCACCATAGGGCTGGGCTCCAGACTGACAAAGAGAGCAGTTGGCAGGTAGGGATGAGAAATAGAGACAAGAGAACAGGATAGATGTGTATATAGACATTCCAAAGCACACACTTAAAGTGGTCATATCACTTTAATTTGTCTTTTTTTCTTTTGATTAATGATGCCCTCTGATAACATTCATAATTTCGTTTTATACCCTCTCCCTGACCTTTAACACTTTACGCTGTTATCGCAAGAGCTTATTTCTACTCGATCTAACCCATAAAAATGAGTTTTGTTGGTGCAACTTAATTTGTCCAGATGATTTAGTCTGTTATTTCTTTAAGAAATAAAGCTGTTGTTTCTTTAAGAAAAAAAAAAAGAGCTGTTGTTTCTTTAAGAATTCTATGTTAAATGCCCTCTTTGTAGGTGTAATGATTAACCATTCTTACCATCCATAAGTTGGGATTTACTGTAGGCTTCATTACAGGTGAAGAGTTTAACTGGCCCATTCTTCAGTAACAGACCCTTTGCAAAGCATTCAATGCATCGTGACATGTTCTCAAAACAGTCCGCGCTGCAATGATATGCACACACAATTAAAGGTGCACCTATGAATTTTTTCCTCATTAAAAAGTACTTTTGATTAGTATATTAAAATAATGTGCAATCACATGAAATAAGAATCCAGGTTTATTAGTGGCCAAAAAACAAACGTATTTTACATGGTGCGGGTCATCTGATGGGAGCATACATATTACGGTGGGGCCATATGAGCTGCACACTACTCACTTTATTTCGGTAAACTGTTCTAGGAGACATTGCTTACGAAATAAATCATGTCTGACTGTGAATAGGGTATTTTTTTTTACAATCGTATCAGTAACTTAAAACTGTTGCTTTTACGTGATGCCTCATCCATGCCAATAGTCAGTATGAAGTCCAAGAATATTGACAAATCAGCCAGCGCAGCATAAACATACAATTCTGTAAGTCTTCTTATAAGGTTGAACAGACATTATCATTGAACTTGAACACTTCACAATGTAGACCCCTCTACACAATGCTCAAGGATTAGTCTTCTCAGACTGTAGCAGTGCATATTGACACAATTATACTGAATACACTGCTTGTTGAGAACTGCCTGCTTTTAGGAACAACATTTTGCCTACCAAAGATCTGAACATAAATGCACATACTCCCTCTGACAGTGTGCTTTTTTGTGGGAATGTGTGTTAGTGATCTTGGCAGTGATGATGGATTAATAGGGCATGTTGGCTTCATCTTACTGGGGTTTATGAAGCTGGAGGACACGTGCCTTGTGACACTGTTAGAGAATGATGGTAACAATAACAGCTGTAGTGCCACAGCTGAGAAGAGCTGTTTTCAAACCAGTATCTTGTAATGCTGGTTGACCAAGGAATCCAAAACACAACATGTGCCGGTGTTTTCAGGCAGAGCTAAATGGTGCTTGAAAAATGGCTGTCTTATCAGCATTGATTGATTTACATTGGAGGTGTGGATTGAACTAAATAAGTTTTGCCGTGTGGATGACAAAAAAAGATGAAATATGCATTTATGGTTGTGCAATAACGTGTGTATGAGTGTGTGACTTAAGTTTTGAGTAACTGCATTGCAGTTGCTTTGGTTCCCACTGGATTGCATCTTTCCATGCTTGTATCTGCATCGTTTCTCTATACCCTTCTCCTCTATCTGTCTCTGACTCTTTGTTTCTCTTTTCATTTTATATTTCAAACATCATGTCCAACTGACTCAGAGATGCAAACCCAGAACCTGCTGTATTCATGCCCCCCGAACCCCCAACCCCTGACATATTTGACCTTAAACAGCCTTCGACCTCTGCTGAGGAGGAGCTGGATGAGAAAGCAAGGGATGAGAGAGAAGGTGTGGAAGAAGAGGAAAAGCAACCGGATGTAGAAAAAGATGACATGCTGGCTCGTAGAACAGGAGTATTTCAGAAGCCAGCAAAAGGGACGTCATATAACCGATTCCTCCCGCAGCCAAGATCCAAGAGAGAGGGCGGTACAGGGGCTTCATTAGCCCTGAAAGGAAGTATTCAAATGGGCACAATTGGAGAGAGAGACCTCCAATACCTGGAAAGAAATATAAAGACAAAGAGAACCAAGATTGGACAGAGGTGGGACAAGCAAGATTAACTGAAAGTCTTAAGCTTTCAAGTATCTTTGTTTATTACAGGATGCATGCGTCTAACATGCTTGATGTTATGGTGAAACAGATGCTTTCCCTGCATTGTGTTGGTAATGTTTACGTTTTAGTGGCACTAAACATCTCTATTAGTGTTGCTCATACTTCAGTTTAGGGATTTGAAAAAACCTGTAACTGTAAGTGTTAAACTTTGCAACTCGTCCCCACACCGTTTGTGCAACCCCTACAACACCCTAGCATCATACAGCAGCAGCAACACTTGAATTGTTTGTTTTTTTGCGTGCAAGGAACTCCAGTTTTCATTAGTGTTTTCCTAAAGAAGTGAATGCAACGTGTGCCTTGTAGAATATTATACAGAATATAATAAGCTGAGAGTAATTGTGCAAGTTAGTTATCAGCATATACTATTTTGACAGAAATGAAACAGATGACCAACTACCACCAGTTCCGCTCTCCATAGTTACCCAAAAGAGTCCTGACATCGTACGCTCAACTGCTACCAATGTTGGTGGCTCTTGCAGTTATAACAATGATGATTATGATGAGTGTGGGGATGAAGGCCCACCAACAGACTTTGACAAGGATGACATGCTCACTCGAAGGACTGGAGCTCAACAAAAGCCAAGTGGTGGGGCAGGACAGACTTTTAATGCATTTTTGCCTAAACCTGGTTCAGTCAAACACAAAAGCACCACTGGAAGTGGATTGCAGCAGTCATACATCAAGCCTAATGATCAAGAGAAAACCCCGGCTTTGGACAGGTTAGGAACCTCTAGGAATGAATTGTGTGTCTCTGAGGGTTGGGAATGTTGCTTTTGTTGGGGTGACGATGCAATGTTGTCTGTTTAAATTGGTGTCTATTACAGAGCTGCAACAACTAATCAGTAATAATGAAAGAAGCATTGGGCAAGATGTGGAGCTAAGATGTGTCTTCGATTATTCAGAGATATAATCAACATTTGCAGTCCTAATATATTAACATGGGCTGTTTTTTTTCTTGTAGATTTGGTGTTGGGCTTGTTGTGTGGAGTTGCTTGATTCTCAGATTACAGAGAAGAGATCCCTGATTTTTGGTGGATACTGTTTGTTTACTAACGTTTGTAACTTGCTTGCCGTTCTTTGACTACACTGAATTCTTCTGATAGCTCCCAATTTTATTGTGCTGTTATTTATAGTCTTTACCTCTTCTTTTTAAAACCCAAGTCTGTTATTTGCACTTGTTTTCTCTGTCCTCTCTGGCTGGGCTGGCTGAGAACAGAGAGAGCTAGTCGAACAAAACATGGGACTGAATGCCTTCCTCGACCTCCCTTACAAAGCCCTGCTTTGCTTTAGTAACCATGGCAACTTTCTCAGCTTCACCCTTAGCTCTGTGGCCCCACCCCCAAGAGATGCTGAGGACACGCCTAGGAATGGCCCTCAGATGATGGACAGTCAGGAGGTGGGCTCTGTGAATGTGGTGGGACAGGAAAGTCTCATTAAAAATGAGACTAATCCCAAAAGTCCCTCCCCCATACCTGACCAAGCCTCACGTCGACCCCTATGGCAGGAAGATGATGATCTCCCCCCAATGTGAGAAAGCACTTTGAGGACCAAAATAGCTCTTGACTAAAATGTTTTGTTTTTAGGTTTGCCGTCTTCTGCATGGAAAGAGATTGTGTCTCATGTCTGTATCTCTGCATTTTATCAATGTTCTCTGTTTGGGTGGTTCTCACAAAACCTGTCATGAAAATGTCCCGGTCATATTTAACCCCAAATCAATACAAAATGCAATTGTATTTTACGTAAAGAAAATTAAGCCTACATTTAGGATCACACATTTTACACCTAAATTCTAATCACATTGCGATTATTATAAGAATATAATTGTAATTCTCATGTAAACAATGTTAATGTCCCTAAAAACAGGTTTCACTTTCTGCATGCCAAATATAATTAGTTATTTGTTTCTTTTGATTTTGGAGTAATATAAGACCAGGACATTATCTTGACTGGTTTCGAGAGAGTCACCTGATTATTTTGGCTTACTGATTCAATGCATAACCCTTAAAGGGATAGTTCACCCAAAAATGAAAATTTTCTCATAATTTACTCACCCTCATGCAATTCCAGATGTGTATGGCTTTCTTTATTCTGCATACCACAAATTAAGATTTTTAGAGGAATATCTCAGCTCTGTTGATCCACACAATGCAAGTGAATGGTGACCAAAGTTTTGAAGCTCCAAAAAGCACATAAAAACAGCCTAAACGTAATCCGCATGACTCCAGTGATTTAAGCCATGTCTTCAGAAGCTATATGATAGGTGTGGGTAAGAAACATATCAATATTTAAGACCTTTTTAACTAAATCTCCGCTTTCACTTCCACATCTTTTGTTTTTTGGTGATTCACATTCTTCCTGCATATCGCCACCTACTGGTCCAAGGTGGATATTTGTAGTAAAATATGACTTATATTGATCTGTTTCTCACCCATGGATTTCACCACTGGAGTGGTATGGATTACTTGTATGCTGCCTTTATGTGCTTTATGGAGCTTCATAGTTCTGGCCACCATTCACTTGCATTGTGTGGGCCTACAGAGTTGAGATATTCTTCTAAAAATCTCAATTTGTGTTCTTCAGAACAATGAAAGTCACACATCTGGAGTGGCATGAGGTGAGCAAATGGTTTGAGTTTTGGTTGGTTGAATTATTCCTTTAGAAGGTGCTATAAGCAGTTTTTCATGAAAAAGCATGTAGAAAATATCCTTACTTTCTGACACATTACTGAAATAGTTGTCATGAGCAATCACAAATGTCTCTGTGACAGCCCTTGCCTCTGTAGACTAAAAAAAATGATCTAAACACAGGACACTATTGTTTAGCCAAATAGAAGACTTTGAGGTGCTCTTTGCCTTTCAGTCATTTTAAGTATTCAGATTTGCTGAAATCAGGGTATGTGTAGCAATTGATGATTAGGAGTCATTCCCCTACATTTCCCAAAAGTCTTAACACTTTTTCTTGTCCAAGCCTTTTTGATGATAACCTTTTAATAAAGCTTCAAGCTATTTCAAATGACATTAGTAACATTGCACAGGAGCTAGAAAACACATACATATCACATACAGTATGTTTCTGCATATAGTTTTATAGTGCATACATTTTTTTGCATAGTCAATACCTTGTTTTATAAAGAAAGTTCTGAACTTGATGTGTTCTATTATGTTCTAATGTTATGTTATTTAAAGCGTAACTCTATTTATATATTTTTTTTTATCTATTAATGTTCTAGATTCAGAGCTACTAGTGTTTCTGATGAAACAGAGTAAGTTTCTTTTTCTATCTATCTTTCAGTCTTTTGCTCTTTCTCTTTTTTTAGTTCCACTGCTGAAGAACTGAGCAATTGCATGTACTATAAACACGTACATCTATGCAGTGTCTCTATTCACATACAGATATGACTATTTTCTGCATTTACATAACTGTCTCTTGCTTTTTATGCATGCATACACAAAAACTCAGTAGCCTGCCCCAAACGTGCATGTTTGGTCTTTCTCACAGTTTGCTGTAGTGGATCATTTTTCCACTACACTACGGCATACTCAGTTGCATTAAAGAAATTGTTGGTAACACTTTACAATAAGGTTACATTTGCTAATGTAATTTAACATGAGCTACCAATGAACAATACTTTTACAGCACTTATTAATATTAGTTAATGTTAATTTCAAAATATACTTTAACATTAGTTAATGCACTATGAACTAACAATGAACAATTTTATTTTTAACAACTAGCATTAACAGAGATTAATAAATGCTGTAATAGTTATATTGTTAATTGTTTGTTCGTGATACCTGCATTTACTAATGTTACCAAATGGAAACTTATTGTAAAGTGTTACCGAGTTGTTCACTCAAAAATGAAAATGATGTGATTCTTTAGTCTAATTACTCTTTGCACTGCTCTCGTTATGAACCCAAATTTAAAAAGTGTTCAATTTGACTCGTGCAGTGCATTCTAAGTTATTTCAGGAATGCCGGGTTAAGAAATGACAGAAATTGAAGTTGTTATTCTCTGAAAATCTCGTAATTTGCCTTAGCTCTCTTTGGCATGTTAATGAGTTCGTAAACGAATCATTCAGACACGCTATGTGAACTGGATCAACCGATTCATTGGAAAGATCAGACCCAAAAGAAATAGTTCAGGAATCAGTCATCACATGGAAAAGAGTGCCCAGTCCATTCCTGAAAATGTCTCCTTTGTGTTCCATTGACGAAAGTATGTAAGTGGTATGGGTTTAAAACTACATGTTCTAATATGTAAATTGTGACAGAATTTTTGGGTGAACTATTTCTTTAAAAGACAGAATTAAACCAACTAGTTTATCATACATAAATGTAGTTTTCCTATTTGTATTGTACATGGTCCTGATGACTATGCGTGTTGCTCGTTGGCTAACAATAGCCCTGTCATTCCTGTTAACATCACACTTACATTTCATCTTTCTTTTTGTGTTGAGAACTTACTCTCTTCAGGTCTTCAGTTCTCAGAGGAAGGGATGTAGTATTATTTTGGATTTGGCTTTGATCTCACCTTCCTTCCTCCAGCTAAAAGCAATAGAGTGCTTTTAAATATGTCTTTGTTTTTGTTTGTTATTCAAAGGAGTGTGAGTTTGATTGACATGCGTGATGAAGAGGACGAGATGGCCTACCTTCGACCACACAGCCAATCACGCAATGAGCGCCTACACAGTCAGTACAACAAACTCAAAGAGGAGGAGGACCAGTGGCAAGATGTGAGTCATGCAAAACCATACACAAACACGTGTTTAACAAAATGCAATCATACAGTTCGTCTGTTCATTTTCTGGCTTCTGTGCGTAGGATTTGGCTCGCTGGAAGAATCGGAGGCGAAGTGCCTCTCAGGATCTAATCAAAAAAGAGGAAGAGAGGAAGATGATGGAGAAGCTGATGACAACAGATGGAGGATCCAGCCATCGCAAGAAGAGCATCAAAACATACAAAGAGATCGTAGAGGAGAAGTGAGACACAAATTTATATCTCTACAACTTCCTGATTTAGAAGTAAACAACTAGATGTACTGTACATTGAAATTACGTGCTTTGTATATAATTCAGCGCTAGTGATTTATGATATACTGTAGTTTCAAGTCCTTCCCATTACCCTCTTTGCTGTCCATAGGAATCATTTAGGGACAAATTCACAAAGAATGAATAGCACCCTCTGTTTATTTGCAGATGCTACCTGTGTTGGTTTAGCACCCTATTCACTAAAAATATTAATGGTTGACCAATATATCAGTTTTGCCGATTAATCGGTCTCAATAGCTTCTTTTCAATCAGTTATCGCCAGAAGTCAGCGCCGAAATGGAAATTCAGGAAATGGCACAAACGGTACCACAAAAAATGTGTGCTGAAAGCAACTTGCATGGTGCAGTTCCCTTGCGATCTTTATACTTCGCTAGGACTGTACAGTATTGCTCCAGCAATGTGATCCAGGCATCTGAATTGGCTCAAATGCTAAATGTGTGCTCATCTACACCTCCAGTCTGGATATATGCCCGGTTATACCCTCATCTCAATCATTTAATCATCATTTGATGAAATACAGCTGCCATGGCTAATAGAAAATGTCAAAGATAATCTGTTTTAGATTCAATTATTTTATAGTATAATGTTAATTGTGAGTTTTGCGAATAGTAGTGTATAAATGAGCATAATTTAAATGGAAATAAAATGAATGTAAATACTCATGGGGCAGGTCTATTTCAGCGCATTTGGCTGCTGGTTAAACTGGATTGTGAGGGGTTAGTGAATAAAACCAGGTTTTTTGCTTAATACAGCATTAACAAATTTTGTCTCTAAGACATGGTTCCCACGGTCAAGAAAAACCTGCAAATATCAGTGAATTTTTTAAATAGGGATTTCCAGAATTGGAAAAGTCATGGAAATTTCTATAGTGAATGTAATTTTTCAAGTCATGCTATGCTTTAAAGCCTTGCTCTTTGTGATTGGTCTCTGTAAATCATTTTTAAAAACTCCTTGGAATAGTAATGGAAATTAATTGGTCAAAAAGCATGGGATGTCTGGGAACCCTGCTAAGAGTTCATCTTCCTGACTGCCTTATTTGTTTAAATTCTATTGACTTTCTCTGTTTCTTTTTCAGAGAGCGTAGAGAACAGGAGCTACATGAGCAGTACTGCAAGGCCTCCACTTCAGAGGAGAAAGCCGCCGTGCTTCAGCGCTACGCTCTCCGTTTCACCATCAGTGACGCCATACTGGAGAAGCTCCAGCTCCCCAAACTGCCTTCTGCTGCCACGCCAATCCACACTTCTGTCTGCCAGCCTGTGAAGCAGCCCACATGCCCTGCCCCAGTAGAACCTGAGGTTCCAGAGCCTACACATACCAACCAAACACACCACAGTGTCCTTGCAGATCAGCAGATGGTACAAAATCAGACACTGGGACAGCCTAAAAGCCCTGAACCATTACCAACAAAGACCACCAAAATTCTGGAAATCTCATCAGCACCCACACGTGCTCCCCCTGCTTGTTCAAAGCCTTTTCCCCTAATCACCCCAAAACCCTACAGCCAGCCCAGATTCAGCCAGGGCTCCTGCAAAACACTGAAGGCAAGAATATCATCCTCAATAACCAATCCATTTAAAGCTGCTGTGTTTAAATTCCACCAAACAGAATTGTGAAAATAATTGCTGTTTCTAAAATTTTTCACCAAACATTCCTAACATCTGCCATCAGGATTGTTGGAGATGTCTAAAAGGCCTCTCCTTTAGTAGACGAAATTAGATAGGAGTATATTGCTGCAGTCATGTATGAGCAGACAAATTCCCACTTTACGAAATAGACCAGCATCTATGCATGCAAGTAAAGCAATTACCTAACTCATTATTAGTATTACTGTATTAGTATTACAACATTCATACTCATAAAAAACCCTATTTAAAATGGGTCGTTACGACTCATAATTCTGATTAGATGAGCCGTATTCAAGCCTTTGTAAAAAGACTATAAAACCACACCTTTAAACGCATGGGCTATAATTGTTGCAAGTTGTTAAATTGCTTGGCTACTGCAAAATCCTACAGTTAGGAAAATGACTTGGACATTATTACTTGGCAGAAGAATTGTTTATTCTTAATATGAATGATAAATTGAACTTTTAATTGAACAGTTACTTTTATCATATTTCACCATTTTATAAGCCCCTTACCCATTTTAAATCATTGTCACACTGTCTCTCTTTGCCTGTTGCTTTAATAAGAGTTAATGGAAGGCAAGCAATTTCCCTTTATGTTTTAGTTTGTGCAGTTGTTTAAGAGTACCTTCTGCATGGGCCTGGGTAGCTCAGTGAGTAAAGATGCTGACTATCACCCCTGGAGTTGTGTGTTAGAATCTAGGGAGTGCTGAGTGACTCCAGCCAGTTCTCCTAATCAACAAAACTGGCCCAGTTGCTAGGGAGGGTAGAGTCACATTGGGTAGCATCCTTGTGGTCAATATAATGTGGTTCGCTCTCGGTGGGGCGTGTGGTGAGTTGTGCGTGGATGCCGCAGGGAATAGCGTGAAGCCTACACACATGCTATGTCTCCACGGTAACGCGCTCAACAAGCCACATGATAAAATGCACTGGTTGACGTCTCAGACGCGGAGGCAACTGAGATTCATCCACCGCCACCAGGATTGAGGCGAGTCACTACGCCACCACGAGGACTTAGAAAACATTGGGAATTGGGCATTCCAAATTGGGGAGAAAAAGAGTATCTTCTGAAACATAATAGTAAGTAGGACAGAATTTCTAACTGGAATACACCTGGCAGTGATCACAAGAGGTAGATTCTGCTTAGAACTTAATTTAAACAAGTCTATAGAGCACAACAGTCTGGTTCCGGAAGTAAAATCCTACTGGGTTTAATTTTTTTTTTTTCATAGTGGGACTGATTATTAATGGTGACTTATAAACCTTTGAAGACAGACCTACTGTGACCTCCAAGGTTGTTAATCAATGGTTTACTGTATGTTCCTGCTGAAGCCATCAGTCTGTGTTAATTCAACTTTCAAAACTTTTATTTTTTTATTGTCAGAATTGGTGAAGAACTACACTACCCATGATCCTCAGGTGGAAAATCCACCAATCAAAGAATCTTGGCAAACAAACTGCTGCAAAAGAGCCCAGCAGCAACAGCCCACATCCATGATGCAATGCTTCATGGGATTGTAGTTAATTCACTCATTAAAGATGTTAATACTTCTCTGCTTCAACTAAAAGTTTGAAATGTGAATTCATGTTTGTAATGTGGAGCTGGTTGTTTAGTTTCATGGCTTAGAACTCTTTAATGAAGGATTTTATTAAATCCCTATGGGAAAAGTTAATGGCAGAAATACTTGCGGAACCAAGACTGAAAAGGCAAAAAAGAAAAAAACGGCACAGCCAGTGTTGTGCTCTATTGTCAGTCAAACAGGCAGTCCTGCCCAAAATTCAGTCCATTGTTAGTTTGAACAGCCTGACACAACATTGTCTCAATCATGGTACTTTGGTTCATAGTTGACTCTGCATATTAAACAGGGATTGGACCAATTAATTTAACATAAAAAAAATGACACCCAGCAGCTTTAATAAATGTGTGCATACTCCAATATGTTCAACTTGGCATTGTAATGTGTAGTCTTTGTTTTAAATGCAGACTGATGGGCTGGTGCGTGTGAATGGAGAGAGCACTCAAGGGGAGAGGAGAGAGAGTGCAGTTGGAGCGTCTCTAAAGCATCCTGTCTCCTTCTCTTCCTCACCTCCAAAGCCAGCCACTCAGACTCAACACAATGAGGAGCTAACTGTGTTAGAAACCTCACACCACCAGCAAAGCTTGCAGACTTCCTTTCAGGAGAAAGAGGTCGTAAAGAAAGTAAAAGAATGTTCTCTAAGCATTCAGGAAGAGCATAGCAAAGAAGAGACCTCAGCTACACTACAGTTAGAACCAGGTTAAAAACTATAATAATTAACCAAAGTTCTCAATATCCAGATGTTTTTCATTTTTTTAAAGGAGTAATTTAATAAGAAATACCTTTTTCCCCCCTGAGTTTGATTTTATTAAAACCTACTGTGACTTTCAGAAGTCAAAATGTTCTCCAACAAGAGCATTTATTGAATCCACAAGTGGTGGCAGCTAGTTCCAATGTCAGTACACATGACCGCCCACATATATGCACATCAAAGATGCCTATTATGTGTTCAGAAACGTGTCCCGCTCAGTCTCGGTGAGGGAAGAGTAAATGTGAAAGAAAGTATTTATCTTAAACATCAGAAGAAACTAGGATTTCTAATGTACCTAGAGAAAGCTATCCGTTAGCATCCCAATTAATGTCTATGGCAGTCTGACATCTGTCACTGGTTAAGCATCTGTTATAATATAATAAAATACTCACAATTTGTTCATGACTTGGGGAAAAAATAATAGGGAAACTTGCTTTTTGGCACCATTTGGGGTAGTTCTGGCATCTACTTGCAGTGGCTAATGGGGGAGATGCTAACCAGCTAATTCCTGAGCCCCAGAGAAAAATGAACAAATAAAATTTTAGAGTCTGCCAAAATAAGACTCCAACAGAGTCTCTGCATATCCTTCTAGATTCCAAACAATTAGGAAAGTGGCTGAAGTTTATTTTTAGCAATGTCTTTTAAGTGTGGGTTGTTTTATGAACCTGTTACAATGTAATGCAGGCTTTGAATTTAAAAAAACTTTTATTATAGGATGGGGAAAACAAACTACTGTATATTAAACCTGACAACAAACTCACACTCCTTGTGTAAGTCTACATGAAAAAATGGTATAAGTGGATCACAGGGACAAAAATAAAATGGTTACAAAATATATGATGCCTTAAAAGCAAAGGCAGGATAGAATTAATTCATTATATTTTTTTAGCAGGTAAACAGTCAATGCCTGAACCGATGGTGAAGCGCCACTGTCTTGTCACAACAACTATTATGACGGAACTCACTCAGACATACCCCATCCAACCAAATGACACGTCTAGCACAGACCAGGTGGGCCTTGATTTCTTGCTTTCACTTCAATTAAAAAAAGAATCGAATTTCATCATTAATTGTTTTGAATCATGAAAGCACATTTTTCTGATTAGGCTTGGCTCTAAAATATTTTGTTAGCTAGAAATTGTTCTTTGAATGCAACCTCTAGAAAAATATTTTTAAAATCCTTATACAGTAATCACAGTCGACTGTAAAGTTATGGAAAAATATATAGAAAATCATTGGTTAAAGGAGTGGGAACCCTGCATTTACTTAAAATGACTGAAATTACTTCATTATGTGCCTTGCTTAATAAAGTTCAGTCATGACAACTCTTGGAAAGATTTAGCATGTTATTGTGGGTATTGTGACATATTTATAGGATATTGGTCTTGGCAGACTAGATCTGCTATGTTGTTGCTGCTGCAGAAAAAGTATGATGACTTGCTACCACTAGAAAATACACAGACATACTGAGTTAAGCATATGAACATGCGGCTGCTGCTGTTGCACAGTTAGACTAAATGCAAGCCGTGCTGAATTGAGCATCCATGACATGCTGGTGCACAAATAGACATTACAAACAATCCCAGTGTGGCAGACCTAGAGAAGTGGAGCTGGGGTGGAGGTGGGTTTCAGAGGGAAAAAAACAGAAGAACGTGAAACCGGCTTATCTGCAAAACTGAGCGATTTAAATGTTAGATGAAGAGCGAGATGCAAGTTGATTGGCTACTCGATTACCTGTCAAAGGACCAATCAGCTTACACCATGTGAGCCGATTGGCTTAACATGTCACATGTGAGCAAGCCAATTGGCTAACAGGTAACAAGTTCAAAGGACCTATTAGCTTGCGCCACATAGAGTTGCATGGCTGAACTTTGATCATTTAAATGTGCTACTGCTTGGTTGGATGGAAACTCTGCTTTCATTTTCATATTGAGGTCAATGAAAAGAGAGAGGGTCTATAATTATTTTCTTCTTTAATTCCCATCAGCTTTGTGGCTCAGTCCAGAAGTTATGTGATCTGAGCACATCTAACGAGTCCAGCAAGGCTGACCAGACTTCATACTCACTCTCACTGACAGGTAATACAACTCTAGTCTTTCAGAATGTGATGGGAGGTAAAAATGCACAGTAATTGTCTAGAAATGAATCCTTGCTCAAACTTCCCCAGTTTATTAATTTACCTCCTCTTAATCATCTATTGGGTTACCTTTCTTTTATGTTTTCCAACTCTCTCTCTCTTGCTTTTTGTCTGTCTTTCTCTTTCATTGACTTTCCCTCTTTTCTGGTATCATTTGGGGGGGTCTGATAGAGTCCTCACCCACCTCTAAAAGCTCTAGGTTACGCTGGGAGTTCTTTGCTCCAACAGGTAAAACTGATAGATGAAATTAATGGCACAGGATTTCCTTATTCATGATTGGCAGAGGAGAACATATTCATCCAGCTTCCCATATCTTGTTTGTCCTCCTTTGACTCTCTCTCTCCTCTGGAGGTGCATTATATATACTTGTCTGCTGAGGGCACTGTGAGACTTTGCAAACTTTCTGGTCAAACTAAGATGGTTTTTAACCTTTCCCACTTAACACAGAGTTATGTGTCAATTTGTCCTCATCCAGCATCTGTAGCATGAACTAAGTCATATGTCGGCACTTCATAAGAGTAGATTTGATTCAGTCTGTTCATTGTGCAACCGTGCGCATCTTTGTAGAAATGGCCATATTGTTCTATGTTATATTGCTTTGAATTTCTTAGGTTTCCTTTTCTGTTTTGACAGCTCAGAGATAATACACCCCTCTTGTCTTTATCTCTATCCACCTTTCTCTATCTCCTTTTGTTTGTGTTATTTTAATGTGTAATGCTCTGTGTGTATGTATGGTCCTGTGCACAACTTTTATTATATCCATCATGAGTGATCCGATCACAAGTGGCCAGGTGAGACTGATTGCTGTTTACCTCTGGTATGTGAATCCTGTGACCACTCGTGATCAGATTTCGAGGGGAGGGTCGCTTATGTTTGTGAGTACATACACTTTTACTACGTCAGTGTGTAACTGCATGCAAAAAGGTAAAACAAGCTCAAAAAATGGCACACTCTTGCTCCCAAAAATACGTTTTATTTTTTTATTACAAAACATTTTGCCACCTGTATTTAGCATTGACCACTTGTGATTGGATCACTCAAGACAGATGTTGATATCAGGTGTAAACTGGACCCGTTTGAGCTCCCATGGTGCTATTGTTTCATTGGCATAAGTAGATGTTAAGAAGTATGTGATGAGTTTCTAAAGCCACTGTATGTCCTTTTCATTCCTACACAGATGGGATTGACTACTCCATTGAATGTGTAAGTACAGTGGTTGTGCCAAGCTCAAACCCTTTTTTCAATTCCAGAATATCTCCTCATCTTTCCTATTTCTTTCTCACTTTCCAAACTGTTTCCTTTGTTAGTCACTCATTGGAACAGTGTAGGTGCTCCCTGTCTTCTTACTGTCCTCTCCTCTATTTCCTGTATCCTTCTGTATATGCTTGTGCATCAGATTGAAACCCCAATGTTGAACCTTGCGAAAAGGGTTGACCACTGGACGTGGGATCCTAATGAAGAACGCAGGCGGCAGGAGAGATGGCAACAAGAGCAGGAACGCCTGCTGCAGGTACAATTGTCGGCTTGGGGTTTGACTGAGAGTAGTCTCACGTAGAGATCTTGCAGAATGAAGTCTGGTCCTCATCGCAGCATATTTTGGCCAGGAACTGATGATTTAGATAGGAGGAGACCGTCTGACTGACATGTAAAGCGACCTACCACAGTTAGTTTTGTTTTCATGTGCCACTTAGGTGCAGGGCTATCTGAAATAATTATACCACAATAATAGACAATGGTAGAAAATAATTCAAATAATACTGTGGCTCCTTGAACAGTTGTATAAAACACCCAAAATTAGCAGAAGATGTGTATAGACTTTGTGATCAGAGAGCACGGCTTCCCCTGAAATGTAATAAGAAATGCTGCAATGATGAGTAAATCTGTACAAATACCTAAATACATTAAATATTACACAATATGTACAACGCAATCCACCTTTTCCATCCTCTGCAGTCGACCTTTATCCCTCTCGGGAGGCTTGATTAGCCTGATACGGGACCGGGTGTGTAGGATCACACACACGCCCTCCGCCCTGCCACAGGATTTACTCATCCTCATGCCATTTCATATGTGTATGACTTTATTTCTTCTGCAAAACACAACCAACGTTTTTAAAAGAATAATTTAGCTCTACTGGTCCTCACAATGCAAGTGAATGGTGACCAGAACTTTAAAGGTCCAAAAGGGGCTTTAGGGATAAGAGTAATCCTTAAAACTCCAGTGGTTAAATCCACATTTTCTGAAGCAATATGATCGGTGTGAATGAGAAACAGATCAATACTTAAGCCCTTTTTTAAATGTTAAAAATCTAACTTTCACTTCCACATTCAGCCATCTACTGGTTGGGGCTGGTCAAAGGTGGAGATTGAGAGTAAACAAGCAGCTTCTGAAGGTATGGATTTTACCACTGAAGTCATAGCTGCCTTTATGTCCTTTTTGGACCTTCTGAGTTCTGGTCACCATTCACTTGCATTGAATGGACCAACAGAGCTGAGATATTCTTCTAAAAATCTGTTTTTGGGTGAACTATTCCTTTAATGGGAGTCTATGATAGATACCTGTTCCATTCAATTCAGTGTAACAAACAGCATCATGAGTGCTATTTGTATTAGCTCAGCATTTGATTGCCTATTAGACAATGTGTTTCAATCAATGTAAATGATGAGAGAATTTTCATTTTTGGGTGACATATCCCTTTTAAGAAAGTTTTGAGTAGTTTTGGGAGCAACATTGCTGACACTTCAAACAATAGTCTGCGCTTCCCTTTTTTCACTTTTGAAAAGCACAAGCCGTCTGCATCAGACGTTCTGTGAACGGACTGTGGCTTGTCTGTGTGTGTGTCGTCTAAGAGAAATGCACACCTGCTATTCTGGAGCAGCAACTTCCTCTGAACTGTGTTGGTTTTTGGTGTAGGTGTCAGCAATTAGGATAGCATAACATTTGTCTGTCTCTGCCTTCCCTTCATTTACTCTCAAATCCATTGTACTGTTGTCTTCTGTAGAAACAAATATCCTGTTTTTCTCTCTTTCCCTCAGTCTTTTTAACACTCTCTCTCAGATTATTTAATCCCTCTTTTTCTTTCTCTGCAGGAGAAATATCAGAGAGAGCAGGAGAAGTTGAAGGAGGAATGGGAGAGAGCGCAGAGAGAAGTGGAAGAGGAGGAGAGAAGACACCTTGAAGAGGTGCGTCATCTCATTCTTTCTACAACACAGATCACATTAACACACACACACCCTCCGTCTGGGACTAATAACGTCTTAATCTACAGGAGAGGCGAATTCTGGAGGAAACCGTGACCCCACTGACCCCTTGCTCCTCAGTTTTGTCATCCAGAAGAATTACAGAGCCCCCCTCCCTCAGACAGCCTCCACATGACACCATTGTCCTCTCACTGGCCGATTGGGAAAGGAAGCAGGAAATACTGGAGAGACAGGCAGAGACGAACCAGAGCAACGGACTGACCAACAGGTGGAATAAATACAAAATTCATTAGAACAAATATACACCTTTTCCACTGAAACAGTGCTTATGCTGGTGCTTGGCTGAGGTTTTTGTGAACCCCCTATTTCCACTCATTTGAGAGCTGAATCAATGACATAACTATGTTACCACAGGAACCTGCCCACAAATAAACATAGCGGTCTTTGTTGACAAGTCTTAAGGCTGAAACATATGTTACACAAGTATGTGAATGCAGATGCTTCTAGCTACGTAAGCTCGATTTCATGCGTTCTTGCTTTCCGAAATGTGTTCTGAAATTCGCGTTGCATTCTCAACATGGCCACAATCTCACGCTATAGCAACATTAATGTGAACTGTACACTTCTATGGTGAATTTTCTGTTTCAAGCCACTACTGTCATGGCTGAGCAACCAATTGTGGAGAATATTGCCGAACAAGTAAATTAAAGTCAGTATATTTATAGCAGCTTAACAGAAAAATAACATCCAGTTTAATGGCACGGACGTTTGAAGGTAACTCCTCAATCAACCCCTTGAGTACTGAGGTTTGTTATTGCCACAGTAAGACATGAACGCACATTAAGTATGTTTGATAGGACCGCACGTTGGCAATGTAGTGGCCTATTGCTCGCATCTGTGCACACGTGTTAGTATAAAAGGTTTCTGGACTTAGTCCTTAATTTTGAGAACTTATTTTAACATCCAAAGTCATTTAATTTATCATCTTTATGCAATTACAAGCTGGCTTTGATATACAGTATTTACATATACAGTAGTTTTTTTCAAATTGAGTTCTGGCACCTTATCAGGTGGAAATAGGGGTAACAGACAAATAAAATTGTAATGTTGAATTCACAACATATTTGGCTGTTTAAATGTTAATGTAACCTCTCTGTCTTATGAAGCACTGATGAAGTAATCACACCTGCTCAGCAAAACGGTCAGAGAACTGAACCTCAGGAGAGCCAAACAGCTACACCACAACTGAAGTTTACTCAGGGTAAGACACACACACACACACACACACACACACACATATATACATATATATATATATATATATATATATATATATATATATATATATATATATACACACACTGGTGGCCAAAAGTTTGGAATAATGTACAGATTTTGCTCTTATGGAAAGAAATTGGTACTTTTATTCACCAAAGTGGCATTCAACTGATCACAATGTATAGTCAGGACATTAATAACGTGACAAATTACTATTACAATTTGAAAAAAAAAATATTCTAGCCTTCTTAAACTACTTCGAAGAGTAGTTTCTTGTCAAAAAATCAGTGTGCAGCAATGACAGCTTTGCAGATTTTTGGCATTCTAGCTGTTAGTTTGTCCAGATACTCAGGTGACATTTCACCCCACACTTCCTGTAGCACTTGCCATAGATGTGGCTGTCTTATCGGACACTTCTCATGCACCTTACAGTCTAGCTGATCACACAAAAGCTCAATGGGGTTAAAATCCATAACACTCTTTTCCAATGATCTTTTGTCCAATGTCTGTGTTTCTTTGCCCACTTAAACCTTTTCTTTTTGTTTTTCTGTTTCAAAAGTGGCTTTTCTTTGCAATTCTTCCCATAAGGCCTCCTGAGTCTTCTCTTTACTGTTGTACATGAAACTGATGTTGAGCGGGTAGAATTCAATGAAGCTGTCAGCGGAGGACATGTGAGGTGTCTATTTCTCAAACTAGAGACTCTGATGTACTTATCCTCTTGTTTAGTTGTACATCTGGCCTTCCACATCTCTTTCTGTCCTTCTTAGAGCCAGTTGTTCTTTGTCTTGTACACCTTTGTATGAAATCTTCAGTTCATTGGCAATTTCAAGAAATGTATAGCCTTCATTCCTCAAAACAATTATTGACTGATGACTTTCTTGTAAAAGGTCAAATTTTTGACCTATTATTGACCTTATGACATGCCAGTCTATTGCAAACTGTGGCAACTCAAAAACAAACACTGAGTCCATGTTAAGCATCATTTAACAAACCAAATAGCTTTCAACTGTGTTTGATATAATGGCAAGTGATTTTCTATTACCAAATTAGCAATTTAGCATGATTACTCAAGTATAAGGTGTTGGAGTGATGGCTGCTGTCTAGATTTGATCAAAAATAACTTTTTTCAAATAGTGATGGTGCTGTTTTTTACATCAGTAATGTCCTGACTATACTTTGTGATCAGTTCAATGACACTTTGGTGAATTAAAGTAACAATTTCCTTCCTAAACAGCAAAATCTGTACATTATTCCAAACTTTTGGACGCCTATGTATGTATATGTGTGTATATATATATATATATATATATATATATATAGGGCTGAGTGAAATGATGGCAACTGTATAGACTGTGCAACAGTTGAAATTTGTCAACTGGTAGGGATTGCTTTACCCTTTATACTGTGCTGAGATGCAGAATATATTGGCACCATTATTATTGGTTATTGGCCCAATATTAGTGATTTTGTTCAAATGTATTGATATCGGTCGATATTTAATCTTCATCAGCTGATGTTGGTTGTTTAATTGTGGACACGTCTCTGCCTATTTTTTTTAATTTAGACTGCTTTTGCTTACTTTTAGCTTAAAGTGACTGATAAATTACTGCAAAACATAAAAAATTTTAAGAGCACTAAATCTTGAAGAGCGCATTTTTTTTGCAGAACGTAACCTAAAAGGGGAACAAAGTGATTTTCAATTGTTCCAGAGGGAAAACTTTATTTTTAAATGCTGGTAACTGGTTATAACTGCTTAATTTTGTTCCATATTTTTTTATGAAACCAAAGGTCAAAGGGTTTATCAGAGTAAATCTATGGAACTACACCACTTCAGATTGCACGAACAAAAATGAAACGTGCTTTAATCCTGAAGGAAACTGCTGCATCACACATTTCTTTGCATTATCGCCCATTGTGGATATCAAATTCTGTGAATGAAGACCTTTTAACAACTATGTATAAATACTACAGTATACATGCTCGACTAATCCAGATACAAGGATAACATTATTAGAGGTACAAAGTACATTTCTCAGTTGTTTCAAAGTCTTCACTGAATTATTGTTAGATATGATGCATTAATACAGATTTGATGCTGCCGAGTTTTGACTGAGAAGCAGATCTGTAATTAAAATTATACTTAACTGTTAATTAAATGTATGCTTATGATTTCTATTATGATAAATCCACCACACAATAAAACATTTAAGTGCTTATCTTTGCTTATTTTAGTGAGACAAGTGGCTTATTTTGGGCTTGTTTTTCCAGACCAGGTCACTTGTTTCTCTTTCGAGATCTGGCAACATTGCTCTTGGTATTTCACCCACCACAAAAACATTTCGTTTTTAGTCCCTGCATTCAACTAAAAGACAGAATGCCACTAGAGTACACATTTAGAGCTGTTGAAATTAGCAGACACTTCTACTTCTTTGTGTGTTATTACAGATGGCTCATGGAACTGTAAGTCTAAAAGCAGACAAGAGGATTTGAAGAAAACTGCCTCACTGGACCGTAAACAGAGTCCACCCCAGAGCCAGACCGCAGGAATGAGGAGGTGTGTATGTGTGGGAAAGCATGCAGTCTTGCTTAAACACACAGGCTGGTTGGCTTTGCTATGTGCAGAGGATGTTTAATAGATCAGATCATTTTTTATTTAGTTTTTTGCCACATGGAAAATTTTAGCAAATTGTATGCTTGTTTTGTGTATGTGTGTGTATGCGTGTGTGTGGCTGCTGGCAGGACTGAGTCGTGTGAAAATGTATTAGGAACACAATCATCAAAATCACCTTCACCATCACAAGACATGCCGCCTCCATCCCCCAGCAGGTACGAGCCTTCACTCCAACACATACTAGAGTTCACATACAGATATGTGTTTTTGTATGTGGAGCATTTAAGTAATAGGCATCCCTAGGTGGAATCTGCAGACTTTTTTTCTTCTTTTTTTTTACATTTTCGGTGATGATTTTGGGAGGATATCAGCAGAGTTCTGCTGAATGGATTTAAACATGCCAAAATGTTTTAAGCAGAGCTGACACAACATTTAAATATAATCACATAAGCCAAAAAAATGTAACAAACCATAAATGCAAAGGGCACTTGATGTGTAGAACTTTGAAAGACGCATGTTTGCATTTTACAAAAATCTACGAATCTTTCTGCTAGGATCTGTGGGCGCAGATTCTGTTTTTGCCTGTTAATAGGCTACAAATGCACTTGAGCTGTTGAACTTGCATGTAAGATACTGTATAATGCATCTATTTTAAATGTAAGTTATGTATGGCAGAGTGGCCACCATGATTCGAAGCCATTGTCAAAATTTCATTTCAAGAGTTGCTTAAACATGCTGAATGCTTATGTAAGCAAAATTCCATACATGCTTTCAATTGCATTTCCGCTTGTGTTTACACATTCCAAAATGTATGCCTGCCCAAGTGCATGCTGTCATTAAATAGTAAGAAATTCTGAATTGCATGTGCATTTTTTAATTAATCGTTTAGTAAAAAAAATGCTAAATACGTTTTTACTAGTGGACTCACGCTTTTTTAAACCCCACTATGTGAGTATATACACCGATCGGCCACAACATTAAAACCACCTACCTAATATTGTGTAGCCCCCCCTCATGCCGCCAAAACAGCACCAACTCGCATATCAGAATAGCATTCTGAGATTCTATTCTTCTCACCACAATTGTACAGAGCGGTTATCTGAGTTACCATAGACTGTCAGTTCAAACCAGTCTGGCCATTCTCTGTTGACTTCTCTCATCAACAAGTCATTTCCATCCACAGAACTGCCGCTCACTGGATGTTTTTTGTTTTTGGTACCATTCTGAGTAAATTCTAGGGACTGTTGTGCGTGAAAATCCCAGGAGATCAGCAGTTACAGAAATCCTCAAACCCTCAGCCTGTCTGGCACCAACAATCATCCATGCAATTATCTAATCTGCCAATTGCGAAGCAGCAGAGCATAAATTCAAGCAGATATGGGTCAGAAGCTTCAGTTAATGTTCACATCAACCATCAAAATGGGGAAAAAATGTGATCTCAGTGATTTGACCATGGCATGATTGTTGATGCCAGATGGGCTGGTATGAGTATTTCTGTAACTGCTGATCTCCTGGGATTTTCACACACAACAGTGTCTAGAATTTACTCAGAATGGTGCCAAAAACAAAACAAATCCAGTAAGCGGCAGTTTTGTGGATGGAAATGCCTTGTTGATGAGAGAGCTCAACAGAGAATGGCCAGACTGGTTCGAACTGACAAAGTCTACGGTAACTCTTAGGTGAGAAGAATAGAATCTCAGAATGCTATTCTGAGATGCGTGTTGGTGCTGTTTTGGCAGCACGAGGGGGACCTAAACAATATTAGGCAGGTGGTTTTAATGTGGTGGCTTAACTGGGGCCTGGGTAGCTAAGTGGTAATGATATTGGCTACCACCCCTTGAGGTCGCCAGTTCAAATCCCAGTGCGTGCTGAGTGACTCCAGCCAAATCTCCTAAGCAACCAAATTGGCCCAGTTGCTAGGGAGGGTAGAGTCACATGGGGTAACCTCTTCGTGGTCGCTATAATGTAGTTCTCGCTCTCAGTGGGGTGCGTGGTGAGTAGAGCGTGGATGCCGCGGTGGATGGCGTGAAGCCTCCACAATGGCTATGTCTCCGTGGCAACGCGCTCAACAAGCCACATGATAAGATGCGCGGGTTGACGTCGCAGACGCGTAGGCAGCTGGGATTCATCCTCCGCCACCCGGATTGAGGCGAGTCACTACGTGACCACGAGAATTGAGCATTCCAAATTGGGTGAAACAAATGTTGTGGCTTATCAGTGTATGTATTTAATATAAAATTCTGAAATTCATAAAATTCTACTTTTCATTCAACTTGTTATGCTGATAATAATTTCTAAAGAAAATTTTGTATTCATGTAGAAAACAATGTAAGACTTTTAGACCCCACTGTATGTACCTTACAAATATTATGATGTTCTAATTGGTAATGTTCTATTCATAAAGTTTATTTATTTGAGTTTTTTATTTGCGTACTCTGCAGGTCAGTAAGTGGAAAGAAGCTCTGCTCTAGTTGTGCGCATCCATTGGGCAAAGGAGCAGCTATGATCATTGAAACCTTGGGGCTGTACTTTCATATTCAGTGTTTTAAGGTAATGTTCAATTGTTTTTCTCTCTGTATATGTACAGTATGTGGGTACTATGTGCATCCTCTTACACTGACATTTTATGTGTTCTAGTGTGGCATGTGTAAAGGGTTACTTGGCGACATAAGTGCAGGAACTGACGTCAGAATTCGAAACGGACTCCTTAATTGTCAAGAATGCTACATAAAATCACAGGGTGAGTTTTAAGTGTCTCAAACATGCTAACCTTTTTGTTCTTAATTGTGCAGGGTTTTTTGTTTACAAAATGAAGACTGAACAGTCCACAAATTCTGTCTTGCTCAGCCACGACAGAGCCAGAGACTACAACTGTCAAAATATTGGCGACATTAGCAAAAGGGCTTGCTTGGGTTTGATTGTTACCACTTCGATTTCAAATATGGCTTCATATGTTCAGTCAACATTGTAAACCAGAGATCTTTTACCAAATCTTTACAAAAAGATTTATACTGTAGTCTGACCAAAATGGTTGACGTCACACAGTCTGACTTGTCTATTATACAAGATCTCACGGTCTGATCATACACTCTGACAAGCAACAATCGTAAATGATAGGGAAAAAATGCAGTCTACAACACCGGGCTTTAACATGTATTAAGTGTTCTTTGGACATAGCAGAAGAGCTGCAAACACTACTAATGGAAATGTTTGATGTATGAACTTTATTAATCTTTTTGGAAGGATGTTATGACAATCAAACAGATCTTTACGTGGCTCCTCTTTCCTTGCAGCTGCTGGCCAGCCAACAACATTGTGATGCCTCTGCACTCCTGACGAGCAACTGTATCCAAAATCAAGTTGAACCAAGCCAGGACCATACCCAAAAAGAAATAATTTTATGTTTATATGTTTCCAACATTGTTCCTGAAAGCACAATCATACATAGTCTACTAAATTCATGAGTACAACCGGTCTTCTTCTGGACTACGTTAGACTGTAAAGCAAAGACTGTTCTTGTGCTTGTTGAAGTAGGGTTTTATCACGTACAGTTTGAGTCCATAAAATTTTAAAGCGAGTTCATACTCTAATACTAGTAGCTTGTTCATACTATTTGTTTTAAACTTTATAATGAGAAGCAATAGTAGCGACACTTTACCTCACAGTGTCCATGTTACACACATGACATATTTCAGATATTTTGATAGCAATAACAAGTGTAAATAAAAGCTCTTCCACAAAGAAAATACAAATTGACCACAAGTTGGTCATGAGTATTTCCAGAGACAGGAGGAAATAGGGTACTAGAGAAATGAATGGGAGGAATCGCTTGGCTCAAGATGGCTGCTATAGAGCCAATTGCATTTTTGATCGAGTCTGTTAACTCAAAAAAAAAAAAAAAACACATGCACAATAACTAGACTGAAACTCAAAATACAGTATTTAAGTGGTTTTTGAGGTTAAGAAGTACAATTTATTATACTACTTTTTCAATTTGCTAACAGTATGTTATTGAAAGATAATCTTGACAAACATATTTCAGTTTTTCTCCATTCAAATAGATATAAGCTTTTTATAGCCATTGACAGAAAATAGCTGCCCAGGGTGTTTGGGGGTGGGGGTGGTGGGGGGCATATTTATGTTAATACACAGTAACATGGGCACTGTTATGTAGAGTGCCACTAAACTGTTCATTACTATTGTGAGGAATTTTGAACACAAGGAAGCACATCAAGTTATTGATCAAGTCAAACTAAGTCTGTGTTTCTTGAGGGAAGCATGTACAAGGAGAACAGCAGAGGACCTAATACAGAGCCTTGTGGCACTCCATATTTGTGTTTCTCAAAGTGGTTGTGGTTGGATAATATTATTATATTAATAATACATCATCTCTGTTTTTCTAAGCCAGCGGGTCTCTCAAATTATTTGGCCAGAAACTCTGTGTACTTCTAATAACAGATGAACACATGATTTGCAACACTTAGGTCTGGCAGATTTGTCCTTATGCCTTAACTGACAATATGAAATGAATACCGACAAGATTGACCCCTTATTTGTTTGTAGTTTTAAAAAATGTCTCGATGAACTGGAATAGTTTTGATTTAAAAATGATGTTCCCTTCTATATTTTGCATTGCCAATTTTTCTCGTTTGATACTTTATTTTGTGCAGTATTGTTTAAGAGGCTGTGTAGGGAGCATGTTGTTTCGTGGCACATTCAGCTAGTGTGTAGATCTTTACATTTCCAGTAGATTATTTTTCTTAATTTCTGTTATTAATATGTATGTTTTTCTCTGCATTTGAATGGCTAGAAGATTGCATGATCCCTGAAACTTTCCTTGGTTACACTTTACATTACAGTGTCCATGTTACAGATATTACATGCTACTAAAATTAATAACATTACCAATGTGCAATTTCAAGCAGCTCCACATAATTATATACTAAGTGCTTGGTGTTTAATAATAAGATATGACTGACATGGACACTGTAATGCAAAATGTGAACCTTTTAGTTTTAAAATATCTAGTTAAAATCTGTTTTATTTGTTTTGTTGCCTTTGATCTCTTCTTAACTGCAATGTTGTGCCTTAGAAATGTGCTCCTAGATAAATTCTAGTGTTGGCCACCCTTGCATCCAAAGCTTCAATTTACCAATGTAAATTGGTTAGAGATTTATGCATATGCACGGAGCACTCTGCTTCTACCCTGGTACTTTAGTCAGTAATTCTTTAAGCGAATGAACAATAGATTTAAAAATGGAAAGCCCACCCTCTGTATGGAAGCAGTTTAGACATTTCATGTGCATTAAGAGATGTGAAATTGTTGAACATCCATATTTGTTGAGCTCTAAAGAAACTGAAAAGGCCTTTATTTTCAATGGAATATCCATGCCACAAAGGCAGACTGTATTCAGCAACGTCAGCAAATAACTCCTGCTCATACTTTCTGTTAATATTTGAGATTAAAAAGACAGTTATTTACATCTGGGGGATTTTAACAATTGCCTGTATATCATTTGTTTTATTTATGTAACGTAAGAATATGAACTGTAACTAGAGCAGCAGTAAGGCAATAATTTCTGGAAAGAGTAGCCAAGGAGTGAGTGTGACAATTACCTTTTTATTCTACGTATATTTATTATACCCTCTCAAAATGGGTGATATATGAAAACCTACAATATGCTGAAATGCAATGGCTTTTATAGCAAGTGTATGTTTTTTAAATAAACTATAATAAACTATTTTAAATGCACCTATATTCTACCTGAATGGTTGTGTTTGTGACTGTGAGAAGACTTAAAGAATTGGTTTAGAAAAAAAACTTTTAAATCAAATCAAAGTGGATATTTACTACAAACTAATATCACGAAACAAGTCACACATACATTTTATGTTAATGCTTATTGGTTATCCTTAGCGAAAACAACACATGATAAACAAGAAAAGCACACTCCGAAAAGGACTCCAACCGGCGTGAGAGGCGGACACGCTAACAAGGAGGCTAGAGGCTACAACATGTAATGACAGTCGGTAGTGCACCTCTTGAGGTTTAGCCTACTATTGGTGAAAGCCAGCCAGATGATGATCTTCAGACTTTAAGGACAAAAACAAATATTAATTCTTACCCACTGACTTCTTTCGGACAAATCCCCAAAGCCTCATATGCTTCATTTTTGCTGTCTTTCCTGCTAATTGTGTTAACTCGCCACCAAGTAACGTTAGTTGATGTCAATGACTGTGCAAGCTCCTCCCCTACCTGCTGCATATTCAACAGAGAGGAAGAAACTGAGTCGCCCATAGGCTACCGACAGCAAAGGAACTTATTCTATAGGCTAGATTATGCCTATGTCTATGTTTTTACAGGCTGTATGCAGTATGTGCAAAGCCAAAGCACAATGAAATAAGGCAACTTATGATTTCAGGGGTTTACATAGGCTATTGTCCGGTTTCATATTTGTCAGTCAACTTTTCAAAATACATTCGGGGCTACACTCAAAACATTCGGGGCTGAAGCCCCGGCAAAATCGTCTGTCGCCGCCTCTGAATCCCACACTGATATTAAAATATCCCCTCAATTAAATGACACCTGCAATCGACTAAAGCTAATAGCAATTGGCAGGCTATGAAGTAAATCAACTACGTAAAAAAAAAAAGGACAAGCCCTTCTTTAAATCGAGCCTCAACTTCCTGTTTCAAGAACAAAAAAATTTCAACAGGAAAGAAACTTGTGTGCAGCAAACTGTTTCATGGGGACTTGAATATAATTCAAGTGCTTTAACAAAAGCTTTAAACCCTACAAAATATCCCATCTCATTGACTTATTTACTGTCTGAGGCAATAAAAAGCATATAATAGATCTGCTGTCGACACAGCTGAACTTGAATTGAAGACACAAAGCAGTCATAAAAAGTCTAAAAAGATAAAATATTTATTATTTAAATATAAAAGAAAATTAAGCTTATTAAAAAAAAAAAAGATCAGTAGAATGTCCAGAAGCTAATGTCCAAAAGTGCAGAAAGTTGTTCTGCTTCTGATGATCTTATAGTCCCTAGTGTGATGGGCCTCTTGTGCTCCTGCAGTCCTGATGTTAACATTCTCTGGCCAGTTGGTTCCTGATATCATAATGCTGAAGATAAATAGATAAACCAAATGTCAAAAAATTGGCTGATGTACTTAGAAATACACAGACAAACATACTCTACCTGTGCATAAACAGTTAAACCGAAGTCTTTCATAATTACAAAGATTCACAGGAGAACTTGGACAGGGTCAATGTCTTCATGGGTCAGGCACTCAAGACGAACCTGCTGAAAAACTCAAGGGACATAGAGCATAGATACAGAATATGTACATACTTACAAAATGTATACATACTTACCTTAGAGAGACTATATGAAACAGGGAAGGGGTTAAACAGAGGGGTGGGGTCAGGGGAGGTACAGAGTCTAAATGGTCTCTCAGATTGTGTCCAGGCCTCTCATCAGCTGTATGCACTCAGCGATGAGGGCGGATACTTTATTGACCAGCAGGTCTGGGCTGTAGTAAGTGTCTAGAGGCAGGTTGGCAAGGGCTTCAAGGAGGTCCATAAGATAGCCCTGTATATAAAACACAACTTAATCCCCAAAAATCCACAAATAACATTAGTTCAAAGCTGTGAACTTGGAGAAAACACAAAGACTAATAATTGAACAAAAATCTGGGCTGTTTACTTGGAATATTAATCCAAAACAGAAGTGGAAGAGTATTAGACTTATACTTACATGAATCTGCCAGAACTGTTGATTTGCAGCTGGCTCCCAATCACCTGGAATATCCCAAGTGCTGATGAGGACGTTTAGGTGCTCCAAGAACCCTCCATTGCATACCTATAACATTATGGTAATTGCCAGGTAAAGATGAAGTATATCAAGCAAGGATCTGAAGAATAAAAATTCATTTGCAAATGTTGCTTTGGCACTCACAGCCACAGGCAAGTTGTTCTGGACAAGGCCAACCAGGATGAATTCAAAGAAGACATCCAGGAAGTTCAACTGATGAACCTGGATCAGAAGGACCAGCTGTTATTATTTGGATACTTTTGGTTTGATAAAGACTGGAGTAGCAAAGGATGTCTCATATGTGGTGAAATGTTTTCATAGTAAAAACCAGCAGGCACTTACTCCGACATCATGCAGCTCCTTCTTCACAGCATCCCGCTGGTCTGGCTGTCTCAGGAGACGAATGACACGGTCATAGGCCTCCTTGAAGATATTCACATCCTGTTGAAGACAAGAGCAATCAGTGACATCTTGTCAACATGTGCTTCAAACTACCAGTCTGAATGAAAACAAATGAAATTAAGGTTTACCTGTTTATTGGCAGCCACCAGATGTGACAGCAAGTTCTTCCCGGCCACATACAGAGTATTCTGCACATTGCCATGGGAGAGCAGTGTCTGTAGGGCGTGAGAAGATACCATTAAACCCCTGCAGTGCCCACAACTACTGGCAAACATAAAACAAAGCTTTGAGACTGGTACTCACAGAGAAAGCCGAGCGCAGAGCCTCGAGCTTCAGTGGGATGTCAAAGACATAAAGACTGTGAAGATGGAGGCTGTAAGACAAAGAGACAACATCTGTAACAAGTGCAGTCTATAGTAAAGTTACAAACTGGTATTAACCAGGGCTGGACTGGAAATCTGGCATAACGGGCATTTTCCGGCCGGCCAGGAAACGGTCTGAATGAGCCGCGATAAGATTAAATGAGTCGCCGCTATGCAGAACAGACCACAAACGGTGCCGCTATATGCAGAAAAGGACAGCAAACAACCCCCATCCCCCCGCTCAACTTTTGGGCCAGTTGCTATGTAAAATCCCGGTCCAATTTCTCTTCCCAGTCCAGCCCTGTTTGGAACCAACTGCAAACGTGATAAACTACACTCACCTGGTGTTAGGAAGCTCCCTCTCCACAGGAGTCAGGTCCTCATCATCACTGCCCTACAAAACAAAATATAATCTAAAGTGAGTAACAGCATTCGAGATAGTGTTTAAAACACCTTGAAAACATGGCCTCGATTTTGGACTAGATCACAAGGTTTTTTCAAGTTACCTCAGAATAATCTGAGTTCTCAGACTCTGGACCACATTCAGACTCAGAAGGACAGTCAAATGACTCCTCCTCAGCCCACGAAGAGGTTGTGATCTGGCCATCCATCCCTAAACTCATGCTGAAATGGGCCACTGAGAGGTGTGTGTGCTGTAAATCCAAGACACACAGAGGCAGTGAAAATACATAAACACGTCAGCTTCTTTACAGTACCCTGGAATCAGCAACCACATTAGTGTTCTTATGGAAGTAGAGAACAATCCCATATTTACCGAGTGGACTTCAACAGTCGTCTCCAAGCGCAAATGGGAGACATACTGCATTATCTGCCCACACACAAGCTAAGAAAGAAAACACAGTGTTTAAATGTTCAGATTTCTGATTCTGACATTAAAGAGTCAAATTCACAAGGAAAACGTTTAGAATGTGAATTACCCCTGCGCCAAAGCAAGCCTGCTTGATCATGCGGTAGTACGGTCTGCCCTGAAAGGGAAAGAGTAATCATGTTAACTTTGTGAACACTCAACAACAGCGACTATTTCGTTAAATTACCATATATAAAAGGCTCTTACATTTGGATCCAACATAGTCTTCTCAGTGGAAAGTGCCCACCAAAGCCTGGTCTCCACACCTCTCACCATGTGTGCGAAGCAATATTTAATCTCTAGACGCTATGAAGATCATGATAAACAATCAGAATTTACAAATTTTCAACTGGCCTTCCTCTAGGGACACCATTCAATTTGCATTCTCAGCAAAATGGATATTCATTTTCTAAATGAATGGTCTGGTACCTCAAACTCAGACTCCTCTGAGTCGGTGAACTGAAAGTGTGTAGTCCCCCACGCTGGCTTCAGTCCGCCATTCTGGATAAACTGTGTGAGAGAGAATGAAAGTGCCATACACTTACAGAATATGCATATGATTGGAAAAAAGAGAGAAAATGAAAGAAATTCTTTAAAAACAAGTTGAAGTGACTTAGCAACATCTCAGTCTCACCGGGACTAAGGCAAGTACTCCAAAATCCAAAGTTGGGTGCAACTCCAAAGTATCACTGAGATCCTGAGCAAGATTGAAAATACACTAAGATTAATGTGAATTTTAAGTCAATTGTCATAAAAAGATTTACAGTCACATCATTGTCAATATTCCCAATCTTACCTCAAATGCAACACTATTTACAGGAGAGCCCTCCAGAACTGTTATGCACTCTAAACAAAACAAACACAAGACTCCTGTAGTGCAAAAGACTAGTGACACACTGTTCTAAGGTTGAGTCACGTTACTATAGCAACACGCTCAATTAGCTAAAAAACAAATAACAAGATAAACGTTACAAATAAAAAATAGCCTTTATGCTAGTATAGACAAGGGATATAAAGTAAATGTGTTTCTGGTAAGAAAAAAGTGTCTCAGAGAAGATAAATAGGAGCAACTACTACAGTACTGTAATTAGCAAGTTAGCTGCTATAAAATGCCCAAACTTGCTTCAGTCTTTAACAACATCAGCCGTTTACATAAGAATAAAAACAAAAAAGACACAAATTTGTACCCAAGGCATAGATTTAGCTTGAACATGGGGGGAACTACATGTTACATGTTTCCATTGCTCGTGGTATAAATATTGGGGTACCTCTCCCCCATCCCCCTTGGAATTTACGCCCCTGTTTGTACCAACCTTCGGTCCAGTGATGGTCCTCCTCGACTCTCTGAATCCGCCGATCCAGAAGAGAAGACTTGGCAAGTAAGCCACACCTGTAAAGGCAGTATAACCCTCCTGCGGTGACAGCGAGGGCCGTCGCTATCTTCAGCCGTCCTTGGCCGAGACAATCAAAGATGACAGAGTTCATTTTGGTTCAATGTATGTCTGCTCGCAAAGCAATTCAATATTGTTGTGACAGCTGTTACCAATAAACGCACGAACAACGCAGTTTAGAACGTTCAAATCAAATCAAAACAAAATCAAATAATAACAAATCAAATCAAATCCATCAAAGCTTATTAAATACAGCATGCATCAGTATTTAGTAACAATGAAATGTTGTTTCTACAAACTCAAAATGACTTTAAATTAAATACAATTTAAAATAATTACAAAATTAAGTATTGAAGATGGCGAATTAAATAAAAACTTTTAAGATGAATTATGTTGAATTATTACACGTTTATATATTATGTTAAGCTTGGTTTATGTAACGCAGTTGACAAGTCTTCTTTCATTTGACATTGAAATTGCATCATGATATGATTTTTAAAGTGCTGCCCTTGACATAATCGGATGTCCTATGATTGGGCAATAATTGTGGATGGCTACGTCACTGTCTTTACAACAAGTGTCACATCGTTTGGTTGAATCAGTTATAATTTTGACTTTTAACAATTTTTTATTTTATTTTAAAATTAAACCATTTTTATATCAATTCTAAAGGAAAGCCTGAGTTGAAGGCACATAGCCGTAATAGGATAATGTATAAGCTGGACATAGATACTATTATATATAAATATATATATATATTTGGCCGCGAAAGGTGCAGAATGGGCCGCCATAATTTAAAATGAGACGCCGCGTAATGCAGAACGCGATTTGACAGAAGCGCAGACGCGTCGCCGATATCAGTGAGATATCTAGAATGTTAAATATCTGGACCCGTCTGCTATTCCAATTTGCGCAATGTGAAATGTGTTTAGACTGAATACAACTGCAGCGTTGACCTACAGCCAATGAGAGAGCAAGAAATGGGGCACGATGAAGTTTCAATCGGAGGAGTCATTATGTACCTGCAACAGAACTTCAACTAGCATGTCTGCGTTATCAAGAAAGTCTCATTGGACTGAATAAATGGAGGAAAAATTTGTGGAACATTGGCAGGAGCACCAGTGCCTATTTAATCTGAACTGTACCACAACCGGGTGGAGAAAGAGAAGAGTTTGAGAGAAATTGCCAATTCTCTTGGACAGTTAGGTAAGCAAATAGGTAGATTTTTCAGTAGGAGGGACTTTTTCATAATGTAACCAATAAAATATATGACTAAAAACATACACATCATATTCTGAAATGTATAACATATGATTTGTCGTGTAATTTCGCCATGACCTCGATGACAAGACAGACAGTTGTGTAATATGAACGGTACCACGATCCGACGTCTTTGCAAGTCGTGATGTGTGTAGGAGGCATAACGATCTTGTTACAGATGTTAGAAGCTGCTGTGTTTTAGCAACATACATATAACACTGGATTTTGTTGTTCTACAACTATTCTTTTTAAGAACAGTATGATTGATTGATAGAGTAAAAATTTACATATTAACACCAATAGTCCTTGTGTCCTAAAATTAAAATCACACAAGGTTTAACTTAGGATCTTATACATAATTTTGACTATTTATGTCAAAAAATATAAATTCAATATTGTTTTACCTCACTTTACTCACTATAATATAACTCTTTTGTGATGACTTTATGGTAATGTACATGAAAATTCAAGAATCATGATAGATCTTAGGGCAATCCCACTGATCTGCTCTTCCCAATACATTTTCTTCAATGGTATTGGTCTACAATTTGACATATGTAGCACTTGATGAATTAGTTATTTGAAGCTGATTTGCAATAAGTTATGTGCTGTATCTGTTCTTTTGCATCACAGATGATTCAGGGAGGAGAGAGGATGTCGAGGATAGTACTAGAGTGGAAGATTTAGGAACTGTAGAAACAGGCCCAGCCAGAGCAAAACTCAAAGAATACCCTCTCACCAGCTTTGGACTACAGGGAAGCGGTTGCTAGTGTGAAAATAACATTGTCTGGGCTAAGCCCCGGATGTCCTTCAATGCTGGAAACCAGTGACGTGCGGTGATGTCTTAAAGAGGCTAGGCACTGAGTTATGAAAGCCAGATTACCTGATTTATTGTTTAAGCTAATAATACGTAATAACAGTGAACGTTACACACAAGCGCGGCATATCAAGAAATGTACAAATCAGGATGTATATCTTGTACTCTCTCTCTCTCTCTCTCTCTCTCTCTCTCACAAACACACACACACACACACACACACACACAAGTGCGTAAACAGTGAACGTTATGCATTTATCAGATCCTTCAAAACCTCTCGGTTTTCCTTTACCTTTTCATTGTGGTAGGTTATATTCAGCTTCCTTTGCTCGTCAAGTGCAAGGTCGATCCGAGATTTTCCAAAGGTTTTCAGTGTAATTTGACACTGGATGTGAGCTGACGACTTTTCATGCTTGGTTAAAGCTGCGGGCAGGTTGTTCAAATCACAATATCCCGCTGAAGTCCAAACAGTCTGACTGGTTGAAAAAAGCAGGCAGGGATAGCAGTACAGCCGCTGATTGTTAGCGCAGCCACATCTTTTCTACCAATCAGTTTGAAATGATCGGATACTTTTTGGGCCCTTTTGCTGTACTAGTCCATCTAAGGCTGGCGTAGACCTCCCTCTTGCAATTAACTCCTATTTGGAATTAAAATCGAGCTTGGAAAAATTTCTTAATTCCGTGATTACGGCTGGTGCTGTCATTTTGAATTTTGCGGGATTAGGCATGTACGCTTAGCTGTGGTGTAATGACGTTAGCTACGCAAATGTCCAGGAATATCTCGATTTTAATTGGTCCATGTCTGATACGTAACGGAGATGATTACGGGCATAACATATTTAAGTCAAAAGGCACAGCAGATTTGTGCTTTTTACCGTACATGTTAAAGAATACAGGATCGAAGCGCGATGCCAACATGGGTTTTCCACTTGTCGTCTGCAATGAATGGACCGTAAAAGCACTGCTTATTCTACCATTTGTTTTTAGTTGATTATGCGTAACTGCTACATTTGTCATCATAACGTCTAAACAACTGGAATAACACACATATTGCATATATAAATCACAAGAATAAAAAGTAAAAATCCAAATACAAGTTTATTATTTAATAAACATTTTATTTTTGAATTTTGGCAGGGTAGGCAGTGCCTAGTTTGCCTACCCAGACCGCACGTCAGTGCTGGAAACGCCTCTGGTGGGATTTATTGGAAACATCAGCATACATCAGCATAAGATCATCATTATATGTATTTGGTCCAATTTCCTGGAAGAGGAAGTCTGTAAATTTACCTCTGCTAATAGTTCATCTCTATTATATAGATTCAATATTAGTTTGGTCAACTTTTAAGAGTACACTTGCATATACTGTAAATGGCCTCAAAGCTTGAAGACATGGACTAAAAGCCACTCTGTGGATTTTGATTTCATGTGATCTTCTGTTATTTCAGCTGCTATGTTTTATTTTTTGAATTGTACTAAAAGGGGTTTACTGCTATTCCAGGTAATTCCTGTTTTAATCCACAGCCAATAGAAGGACAGATTATCTGAATAAAATTAAAGTAAATAACATTGTATATATATCACTGGCTCAGTAATTAATTTAATTTGTTAATATCATGTTACTGTGATATTGTGTATGAAGACCACATGCCCTTGGAGGAACAGCATTTATTTTTATACATATTTTTTAAATTTAACCAAACTGATCTTCATGGTAATCATTTAATTATTTGGTATTCTTATAGATTTGGAACTGGTTTGATTTAGTGTGTTTTTAAATTGTCAACATACACTCACCGAGCACTTTATTAGATTCACCTGTACACCTATTTATTCATGTGTTTATATAACCAGCCAATCCTGTGGCAGCAGTGCAATGCAAAAAATCATTCAGATACAGATCAGGACCTTCAGTTAATGTTCACATCAACCATCAGAATGTGGAACAAATGTGATCTCAGTGATTTGGAGCATGGCATGATTTTTGGTGCCAGATCGGCTGGTTTGAGTATTTCTGTAACTGCAGATCTCCAGGGATTTTCACGCACAACAGTCTCGGTTTACTCAGAATGGGACCAAAAACAAAAAAAGCATCCAGTGAGTGTCAGTTCTGTGGACAGAAACAGAATGGCCAGACTGGTTTGAGCTTCGAACCTTGAGGCTGATGGGCTACAACAGCAGAAGACTATGTTGGCACTTTATAGGGCCATATTGGTCCTAATAAAGTGCTCGTGAGTGTAAATTATTGTTCAAAACAAATAACCAAACAGTGAATTCTAGCTACAATATTTCCAATTTATTTTATATGGTATTTACTATAAGTTTAAAGTGTATTTGAGAGCAAATGCTATTTTGTAACCTGTAGGGTATACTCATGGGAGACGAACCAATCAATGACTATTTTGTACAAGCGGCCTGTATGAGAGGTCAAAGGGGTGGGAATGATATGAAGCAGATATGCACAAAAATGTCCTGCACATGATAAGCAATGTATCTCCTTGCAAATATGAAGTCATTTTGAGGAAACAAAA
The DNA here is from genome assembly GCF_025860055.1 of Xyrauchen texanus. Classification (NCBI taxonomy): domain Eukaryota; kingdom Metazoa; phylum Chordata; class Actinopteri; order Cypriniformes; family Catostomidae; genus Xyrauchen; species Xyrauchen texanus. The sequence goes on from NC_068286.1 coordinate 43,118,733, forward strand.
ATCTATTTTGCACTTGAAAAATTTATTTAAATGTGAATTTGACAGAATTCTGAAATGTATGTAACTCCACTGAGATCTCACTCAATTTCTCTGAACACTCATAGCTTTGACCGCTTGCTTCAACAAGTTCATTGTATTTTGTGCCAGAATTTGAGCCAATCAGAGATGAGGTGGTACATTTTGATTGGCTGGGTAGATTATAGGCAACACTGCTAATCAAAACAGGAGGTAGAGGAGAAGGGGATTGTTTGTTTTCAAGAATGGAAATGTGTGACAAACTAAGACCACAGGAAAGCAGCACTTTTGTTGACAACTGTTTTTATTGAACCTTTATGAAATATATTTTTTAGTCTGTACACTGCCAATAGCCTTACTAGCTAACTAATTATCTGGCTAGCTCATTTAGTATAGTCTATATTAGTATTTGCTTGTCTAGGTTACCAAGTTACACTTATGTAGTTACTAGCTTGGCCATTTTAGCTTCCACTTTCATCTGAAATTATATTAATTTAATGTCTCCCGTGTGTAAAACTTGGTGTAAGACTGTTGTTGGGCTCCTGTTTTTGGTCTTGGGTTAGTGTAATGGTGTGTTGTGTGCTGTCTGGGTCAGGGACTGTCATCGTTTTGGAGTTCTCATGAGAAAGCGATTTTTATATTTTCAGGGATGTCGCAACCCATGTGGCTGTGTGCTCCTGTCTGCTAAATTTAGCACGTCTGTTCTGGAACCAGACCTGTAATACATTAATAAACAAACAAACAATTACATATTATTGGGATGCAGGGGCGGAGCTTGAGGGTTGCCAGGGGTCCTCACAATTGCCATTTTGGTCGCTTTTATCGCAGTTCAATGATACAAACATTTTATTTCACACATTATTCCTCCCCTGTACCCTTTTATAGGCTAAACCAATCATCTTAGCATCGTTCAAACATTGCGATCTCTGATTTGCCTCAGATTTCAGGCTTTTGTCGGCAATCTCCACAAAACTGTCGGCGAGCGAAAATCGGGCTTAAAATCGTGTAGTGTAAACTCAGTATTAGTCATAAATCAAAAACTGCCATTTTGAAAACCCGTAGGAAAATCCTGAGGGTACCCATGGCTCGAAATTGCTAATTTGGTCTACAGCCTGAACAGCTCTTTTACAATGAGCTTTACATCCAAATAAGATTATGCACATGACAATCATCTTTGGTGAGAAATGCCTTTTTGTTTGTTTCAGAATATGGTTTGTGTAAAATCTTTTCATCTTTTAATTTTTACATTAGAACTCATGCAGATTTTTGACATTCCTAAATGTACATCACAGCAGACAAATAGGCACATGGTATCCCACTCCTCACCAATATGAAACACAATATGGTCATATATGATTTGACCCTAATAAATATTTACCAACTTGCATACTTGTCCACTACAGCCAGTTGAGGGGCGTTCACTGTCCTTTTGTTCATATCGCGGCGCCGTTTTGTGGTCCGTTCTGCATTACGCGGCCCATTCTGCACCTATATCATGTATATATATATATATATATATATATATATATATATATATATATATATATATATATATATAAACGTATCTATGTCCAGCTTACACATTATTATCCTATTACTGCTATGTGACGTAGCCATCCACAATTATTGCCCAATCATAGGACATCCGATTATGTCAAGGGCAGCACTTTAAAAATCATATCATGATGCAATTTCAATGTCAAATGAAAGGAGACTTGTCAACTGAGTTACATAAACCAAGCTTATGTAATCGTGTAATAATTCAACATAATTCATCTTAAAAGTTTTTATTTAATTCGCCATCTTCAATACTTAATTTTGTAATTATTTTAAATTGTATTTAATTTAAAGTCATTTTGAGTTTGTAGAAACAACATTTCATTGTTACTAAATACTGATGCATGCTGTATTTAATAAGCTTTGATGGATTTGATTTGATTTGTTATTATTTGATTTTGTTTTGATTTGATTTGAACGTTCTAAACTGCGTTGTTCGTGCGTTTATTGGTAACAGCTGTCACAACAATATTGAATTGCTTTGCGAGCAGACATACATTGAACCAAAATGAACTCTGTCATCTTTGATTGTCTCGGCCAAGGACGGCTGAAGATAGCGACGGCCCTCGCTGTCACCGCAGGAGGGTTATACTGCCTTTACAGGTGTGGCTTACTTGCCAAGTCTTCTCTGCTGGATCGGTGGATTCAGAGAGTCGAGGAGGACCATCACTGGACCGAAGGTTGGTACAAACAGGGGCATAAATTCCAAGGGGGATGGGGGAGGTACCCCAATATTTATACCACAACATGTAACATGTAGTTCCCCCCATGTTCAAGCTAAATCTATGCCTTGGGTACAAATTAGTGTCTTTTTTGTTTTTATTCTTATGTAAACGGCTGATGTTGTTAAAGACTGAAGCAAGTTTGGGCATTTTATAGCAGCTAACTTGCTAATTACAGTACTGTAGTAGTTGCTACTATTTATCTTCTCTGAGACACTTTTTTCTTACCAGAAACACATTTACTTTATATCCCTTGTCTATACTAGCATAAAGGCTATTTTTTTATTTGTAACGTTTATCTTGTTATTTGTTTTTTAGCTAATTGAGCGTGTTGCTATAGTAACGTGACTCAACCTTAGAACAGTGTGTCACTAGTCTTTTGCACTACAGGAGTCTTGTGTTTGTTTTGTTTAGAGTGCATAACAGTTCTGGAGGGCTCTCCTGTTAATACTGTTGCATTTGAGGTAAGATTGGGAATATTGACAATGATGTGACTGTAAATCTTTTTATGACAATTGACTTAAAATTCACATTAATCTTAGTGTATTTTCAATCTTGCTCAGGATCTCAGTGATGCTTTGGAGTTGCACCCAACTTTGGATTTTGGAGTACTTGCCTTAGTCCCGGTGAGACTGAGATGTTGCTAAGTCACTTCAACTTGTTTTTAAAGAATTTCTTTCATTTTCTCTCTTTTTTCCAATCATATGCATATTCTGTAAGTGTGTGGCACTTTCATTCTCTCTCACACAGTTTATCCAGAATGGCGGACTGAAGCCAGCGTGGGGGACTACACGCTTTCAGTTCACCGACTCAGAGGAGTCTGAGTTTGAGGTACCAGACCATTCATTTAGAAAATGAATATCCATTTTGCAGTGAATGCAAATTGAATGGTGTCCCTAGAGGATGGCCAGTTGAAAATGTGTAAATTCTGATTGTTTATCATGATCTTCATAGCGTCTAGAGATGAAATATTGCTTCGCGCACATGGTGAGAGGTGTGGAGACCAGGCTTTGGTGGGCACTTTCCACTGAGAAGACTATGTTGGATCCAAATGTAAGAGCCTTTTATATATGGTAATTTAACGAAATAGTCGCTGTTGTTGAGTGTTCACAAAGTTAACATGATTACTCTTTCCCTTCCAGGGCAGACCGTACTACCGCATGATCAAGCAGGCTTGCTTTGGTGCAGGGGTAATTCACATTCTAAACGTTTTACTAGTGAATTTGACTCTTTAATGTCAGAATCAGAAATCTGAACATTTAAACACTGTGTTTTCTTTCTTAGCTTGTGTGTGGGCAGATAATGCAGTATGTCACCCATTTGCGCTTGGAGACGACTGTTGAAGTCCACTCGGTAAATATGGGATTGTTCTCTACTTCCATAAGAACACTAATGTGGTTGCTGATTCCAGGGTACTGTAAAGAAGCTGACGTGTTTATGTATTTTCACTGCCTCTGTGTGTCTTGGATTTACAGCACACACACCTCTCAGTGGCCCATTTCAGCATGAGTTTAGGGATGGATGGCCAGATCACAACCTCTTCGTGGGCTGAGGAGGAGTCATTTGACTGTCCTTCTGGGTCTAATTGGGGTCCAGAGTCTGAGAACTCAGATTATTCTGAGGTAACTTGAAAAAACCTTGTGATCTAGTCCAAAAACGAGGCCATGTTTTCAAGGTGTTTTAAACACTATCTCGAATGCTGTTACTCACTTTAGATTACATTTTGTTTTGTAGGGCAGTGATGATGAGGACCTGACTCTTGTGGAGAGGGAGCTTCCTAACACCAGGTGAGTGTAGTTTATCACGTTTGCAGTTGGTTCCAAACAGGGCTGGACTGGGAAGAGAAATTGGACCGGGATTTTACATAGCAACTGGCCCAAAAGTTGAGCGGGGGGGGTTCCGGCCGGCCAGAAAATAACCGGTATGCCAGATTACCAGTCCAGCCCTGGTTACAAATGCCAGTTTGTAACTTTACTATAGACTGCACTTGTTACAGATGTTGTCTCTTTGTCTTACAGCCTCCATCTTCACAGTCTTTATGTCTTTGACGTCCCACTGAAGCTCGAGGCTCTGCGCTCGGCTTTCTCTGTGAGTACCAGTCTCAAAGCTTTGTTTTATGTTTGTGTATGTCTGCCAGTAGTTGTGGGCACTGCAGGGCTTTAATGGTATCTTCTCACGCCCTACAGACACTGCTCTCCCATGGCGATGTGCAGAATATTCTGTACTTGGTCGGGAAGATCTTGCTGTCAAATCTGGTGGCTGCCAATAAACAGGTAAACCTTAATTTCATTTGTTTTCATTCAGACTGGTAGTTTGGAGCACATGTTGACAAGATGTTACTGATTGCTCTTGTCTTCAACAGGATGTGAATATCTTCAAGGAGGCCTATGACCGTGTCATTCGTCTCCTGAGACAGCCAGACCAGCGGGATGCTGTGAAGAAGGAGCTGCATGATGTCGGAGTAAGTGCCTGCTGGTTTTTACTATGAAAACATTTCACCACATATGAGACATCCTTTGCTACTCCAGTCTTTATCAAACCAAAAAGTATCCAAATAATAACAGCTGGTCCTTCTGATCCAGGTTCATCAGTTGAACTTCCTGGATGTCTTCTTTGAATTCATCCTGGTTGGGCTTGTCCAGAACAACTTGCCTGTGGCTGTGAGTGCCAAAGCAACATTTGCAAATGAATTTTTATTCTTCAGATCCTTGCTTGATATACTTCATCTTTACCTGGCAATTACCATAATGTTATAGGTATGCAATGGAGGGTTCTTGGAGCACCTGAACTTCCTCATCAGCACTTGGGATATTCCAGGTGATTGGGAGCCAGCTGCAAATCAACAGTTCTGGCAGATTCATGTAAGTATAAGTCTAATACTCTTCCACTTCTGTTTTGGATTAATATTCCAAGTAAACAGCCCAGATTTTTGTTCAATTATTAGTCTTTGTTTTCAGCAATGAAATTATTTTCTTCAAGTTCACAGCTTTGAACTAATGTTATTTGTGGATTTTTAGGGATTAAGTTGTGTTGATGTTATTTATACAATGCGTTTGATTTATATACAGGGCTGTCTTATGGACCTCCTTGAAGCCCTTGTCAACCTGCCTCTAGACACTTACTACAGCCCAGACCTGCTGGTCAGTAAAGTATCTGCCCTCATTGCTGAGTGCATACAGCTGATGAGAGGCCTGGACACAATCTGAGAGACCATTTAGACTCTGTACCTCCCCTGACCCCTCCCCTCTATTTAACCCCTTCCCTGTTTCATATAGTCTCTCTAAGGTAAGTATGTATACATTTTGTAAGTATGTACATATTCTGTATCTATGCTCTATGTCCCTTGAGTTTTTCAGCAGGTTCGTCTTGAGTGCCTGACCCATGAAGACATTGACCCTGTCCAAGTTCTCCTGTGAATCTTTGTAATTATGAAAGACTTCGGTTTAACTGTTTATGCACAGGTAGAGTATGTTTGTCTGTGTATTTCTAAGTACATCAGCCAATTTTTTGACATTTGGTTTATCTATTTATCTTCAGCATTATGATATCAGGAACCTACAGGCCAGAGAATGTTAACATCAGGACTGCAGGAGCACAAGAGGACCATCACACTAGGGACTATAAGATCATCAGAAGCAGAACAACTTTCTGCACTTTTGGACATTAGCTTCTGGACATTCTACTGATCTTTTTTTTTTTAATAAGCTTAATTTTCTTTTATATTTAAATAATAAATATTTTATCTTTTTAGACTTTTTATGACTGCTTTGTGTCTTCAATTCAAGTTCAGCTGTGTCGACAGCAGATCTATTATATGCTTTTTATTGCCTCAGACAGTAAATAAGTCAATGAGATGGGGCATTTTGTAGGGTTTAAAACTTTTGTTAAAGCACTTGAATTATATTCAAGTCCCCATGAAACAGTTTGCTGCACACAAGTTTCTGTCCTTTTGACATTTTTTTGTCCTTGAAACAGGAAGTTGAGGCTCGATTTAAAGAAGGGCTTGTTCTTTTTTTAACGTAGTTGATTTACTTCATAGCCTGCCAATTGCTATTAGCTACAGTCGATTGCAGGTGTCATTTAATTGAGGGGATATTTTAATATCAGTATGGGATTTATTGGAAAACATCAGTATACCTCAGCATAAGATCATCATTATATGTATTTGGTCCAATTTCCTGGAAGAGGAAGTCTGTAAATGTACAAGTTTAAATCAGAGATGAGGTGGTACATTTTGATTGGCTGGGTAGATTATAGGCAACACTGCTAATCAAAACAGGAGGTAGAGGAGAAGGGGATTGTTTGTTTTCAAGAATGGAAATGTGTGACAAACTAAGACCACAGGAAAGCAGCACTTTTGTTGACAACTGTTTTTATTGAACCTTTATGAAATATATTTTTTAGTCTGTACACTGCCAATAGCCTTACTAGCTAACTAATTATCTAGCTAGCTCATTTAGTATAGTCTATATTAGTATTTGCTTGTCTAGGTTACCAAGTTACACTTATGTAGTTACTAGCTTGGCCATTTTAGCTTCCACTTTCATCTGAAATTATATTAATTTAATATCTCCCGTGTGTAAAACTCGGTGTAAGACTCGGTGTAAAATAAGTGTAAGACTGTTGTTGGGCTCCTGTTTTTGGTCTTGGGTTAGTGTAATGGTGGGTTGTGTGCTGTCTGGGTCAGGGACTGTCATCGTTTTGGAGTTCTCATGAGAAAGCGATTTTTGCATTTTCAAGGATGTCGCAGCCCATGTGGCTGTGTGCTCCTGTCTGCGAAATTTAGCACGTCTGTTCTGGAACCAGACCTGTAATACATTAATAAACAAACAAACAATTACATATTATTGGGATGCAGGGGCGGAGCTAGAGGGTGGCCAGGGATCCTCACAATTGCCATTTTGGTCGTTTTTATCGCAGTTCAATGATACAAACATTTTATTTCACACATTATTCCTCCCCTGTACCCTTTTATAGGCTAAACCAATCATCTTAGCATCGTTCAAACGTTGCGATCTCCGATTTGCCTCCAATTTCAGGCTTTTGTCGGCAATCTCCACAAAACTGTCGGTGAGCGAAAATCGGGCTTAAAATCGTGTAGTGTAAACTCAGTATTTATCATAAATCCAAAACTGCCATTTTGAAAACCCGTAGGAAACTCCTGAGGGTACCCATGGCTCGAAATTGCTAATTTGGTCTACAGCCTGAACAGCTCTTTTACAATGAGCTTTACATCCAAATAAGATTATGCACGACAATCATCTTTGGTGAGAAATGCCTTTTTTTTTTTTTTTCAGAAGATGGTTTGTGTAAAATGTTTTCATCTTTTAATTTTTACATTAGAACTCATGCAGATTTTTGACATTCCTAAATGTAGGCCTACATCACAGCAGACAAATCTAGGCACATGGTATCCCACTCCTCACCAACATGAAACACAGTATGGTCATATATGATTTGACCCTTCAAAATATTTACCAACTTGCATACAAGCAGTCCACTACAGCCAGTTGAGGGGCGTTCACTGTCCTTTTGTTCATATCGCGGCGCCGTTTTGTGGTCCGTTCTGCATTACGTGGACCATTCTGCACCTTTCATGGACGAATATATATATATATATATATATATATATATATATATATATATATATATATATATATAAACGTATCTATGTCCAGCTTACACATTAATATCCTATTACTGCTGTGTATTCAATTCAGACTTTCCTTTAGAATTGGTTCATTTTACTTTGACTGTTAAAAGTTACAATTATAAATGATTCAACCAAACGATGTGACACTTGTTGTAAAGACAGTGACGTAGCCATCCACAATTATTGCCCAATCATAGGACATCAGATTATGTCAAGGGCAGCACTTTAAAAATCATATCATGATGCAATTTCAATGTCAAATGAAAGGAGTCAACTGCGTTACATAAACCAAGCTTAACATAATATGTAAACGTGTAATAATTCAACATAATTCATCTTAAAAGTTTTTATTTAATTCGCCATCTTCAATACTTAATTTTGTAATTATTTTAAATTGTATTTAATTTAAAGTCATTTTGAGTTTGTAGAAACAACATTTCATTGTTACTAAATACTGATGCATGCTGTATTTAATAAGCTTTGATGGATTTGATTTGTTATTATTTGATTTTGTTTTGATTTGATTTGAACGTTCTAAACTGCGTTGTTCGTGCGTTTATTGGTAACAGCTGTCACAACAATATTGAATTGCTTTGCGAGCAGACATACATTGAACCAAAATGACCTCCGTCATCTTTGATTGTCTCGGCCAAGGACGGCTGAAGATAGCGACGGCCCTCGCTGTCACCGCAGGAGGGTTATACTGCCTTTACAGGTGTGGCTTACTTGCCAAGTCTTCTCTGCTGGATCGGCGGATTCAGAGAGTCGAGGAGGACCATCACTGGACCGAAGGTTGGTACAAACAGGGGCGTAAATTCCAAGGGGGTGGGGAGAGGTACCCCAATATTTATACCACAACATGTAACATGTAGTTCCCCCCATGTTCAAGCTAAATCTATGCCCTTGGGTACAAATTAGTGTCTTTTTTGTTTTTATTCTTATGTAAACGGCTGATGTTGTTAAAGACTGAAGCAAGTTAGACTAGTGCAAATTTGGGCATTTTATAGCAGCTAACTTGCTAATTACAGTACTGTAGTAGTTGCTACTATTTATCTTCTCTGAGACACTTTTTTTCTTACCAGAAACACATTTACTTTATATCCCTTGTCTATACTAGCATAAAGGCTATTTTTTTATTTGTAACGTTTATCTTGTTATTTGTTTTTTAGCTAATTGAGCGTGTTGCTATAGTAACGTGACTCAACCTTAGAACAGCATGTCACTAGTCTTTTGCACTACAGGAGTCTTGTGTTTGTTTTGTTTAGAGTGCATAACAGTTCTGGAGGGCTCTCCTGTTAATACTGTTGCATTTGAGGTAAGATTGGGAATATTGACAATGATGTGACTGTAAATCTTTTTATGACAATTGACTTAAAATTCACATTAATCTTAGTGTATTTTCAATCTTGCTCAGGATCTCAGTGATGCTTTGGAGTTGCACCCAACTTTGGATTTTGGAGTACTTGCCTTAGTCCCGGTGAGACTGAGATGTTGCTAAGTCACTTCAACTTGTTTTTAAAGAATTTCTTTCATTTTCTCTCTTTTTTCCAATCATATGCATATTCTGTAAGTGTATGGCACTTTCATTCTCTCTCACACAGTTTATCCAGAATGGCGGACTGAAGCCAGCGTGGGGGACTACACGCTTTCAGTTCACCGACTCAGAGGAGTCTGAGTTTGAGGTACCAGACCATTAATTTAGCAAATGAATATCCATTTTGCTGGGAATGCAAATTGAATGGTGTCTCTAGAGGACGGCCAGTTGAAAATGTGTAAATTCTGATTGTTTATCATGATCTTCATAGCGTCTAGAGATGAAATATTGCTTCGCGCACATGGTGAGAGGTGTGGAGACCAGGCTTTGGTGGGCACTTTCCACTGAGAAGACTATGTTGGATCCAAATGTAAGAGCCTTTTATATATGGTAATTTAACGAAATAGTCGCTGTTGTTGAGTGTTCACAAAGTTAACATGATTACTCTTTCCCTTCCAGGGCAGACCGTACTACCGCATGATCAAGCAGGCTTGCTTTGGCGCAGGGGTAATTCACATTCTAAACGTTTTACTAGTGAATTTGACTCTTTAATATCAGAATCAGAAATCTGAACATTTAAACACTGTGTTTTCTTTCTTAGCTTGTGTGTGGGCAGATAATGCAGTATGTCACCCATTTGCGCTTGGAGACGACTGTTGAAGTCCACTCGGTAAATATGGGATTGTTCTCTACTTCCATAAGAACACTAATGTGGTTGCTGATTCCAGGGTACTGTAAAGAAGCTGACGTGTTTATGTATTTTCACTGCCTCTGTGTGTCTTGGATTTACAGCACACACACCTCTCAGTGGCCCATTTCAGCATGAGTTTAGGGATGGATGGCCAGATCACAACCTCTTCGTGGGCTGAGGAGGAGTCATTTGACTGTCCTTCTGGGTCTAATTGGGGTCCAGAGTCTGAGAACTCAGATTATTCTGAGGTAACTTGAAAAAACCTTGTGATCTAGTCCAAAAACGAGGCCATGTTTTCAAGGTGTTTTAAACACTATCTCGAATGCTGTTACTCACTTTAGATTATATTTTGTTTTGTAGGGCAGTGATGATGAGGACCTGACTCCTGTGGAGAGGGAGCTTCCTAACACCAGGTGAGTGTAGTTTATCACGTTTGCAGTTGGTTCCAAACAGGGCTGGACTGGGAAGAGAAATTGGACCGGGATTTTACATAGCAACTGGCCCAAAAGTTGAGCGGGGGGGGGTTCCGGCCGGCCGGAAAATAACCGGTATGCCAGATTACCAGTCCAGCCCTGGTTACAAATGCCAGTTTGTAACTTTACTATAGACTGCACTTGTTACAGATGTTGTCTCTTTGTCTTACAGCCTCCATCTTCACAGTCTTTATGTCTTTGACGTCCCACTGAAGCTCGAGGCTCTGCGCTCGGCTTTCTCTGTGAGTACATCTCAAAGCTTTGTTTTATGTTTGTGTAGGTCTGCCAGTAGTTGTGGGCACTGCGGGGCTTTAATGGTATCTTCTCACGTGCTACAGACACTGCTCTCCCATGGCGATGTGCAGAATATTCTGTACTTGGTCGGGAAGATCTTGCTGTCAAATCTGGTGGCTGCCAATAAACAGGTAAACCTTAATTTCATTTGTTTTCATTCAGACTGGTAGTTTGGAGCACATGTTGACAAGATGTCACTGATTGCTCTTGTCTTCAACAGGATGTGAATATCTTCAAGGAGGCCTATGACCGTGTCATTCGTCTCCTGAGACAGCCAGACCAGCGGGATGCTGTGAAGAAGGAGCTGCATGATGTCGGAGTAAGTGCCTGCTGGTTTTTACTATGAAAACATTTCACCACATATGAGACATCCTTTGCTACTCCAGTCTTTATCAAACCAAAAAGTATCCAAATAATAACAGCTGGTCCTTCTGATCCAGGTTCATCAGTTGAACTTCCTGGATGTCTTCTTTGAATTCATCCTGGTTGGCCTTGTCCAGAACAACTTGCCTGTGGCTGTGAGTGCCAAAGCAACATTTGCAAATGAATTTTTATTCTTCAGATCCTTGCTTGATATACTTCATCTTTACCTGGCAATTACCATAATGTTATAGGTATGCAATGGAGGGTTCTTGGAGCACCTAAACGTCCTCATCAGCACTTGGAATATTCCAGGTGATTGGGAGCCAGCTGCAAATCAACAGTTCTGGCAGATTCATGTAAGTAGAAGTCTAATACTCTTCCACTTCTGTTTTGGATTAATATTCCAAGTAAACAGCCCAGATTTTTGTTCAATTATTAGTCTTTGTGTTTTCAGCAATGAAATTATTTTCTTCAAGTTCACAGCTTTGAACTAATGTTATTTGTGGATTTTTAGGGATTATGTTGTGTTGATGTTATTTATACAGTGCGTTTGATTTATATACAGGGCTGTCTTATGGACCTCCTTGAAGCCCTTGCCAACCTGCCTCTAGACACTTACTACAGCCCAGACCTGCTGGTCAATAAAGTATCCGCCCTCATCGCTGAGTGCATACAGCTGATGAGAGGCCTGGACACAATCTGAGAGACCATTTAGACTCTGTACCTCCCCTGACCCCTCCCCTCTATTTAACCCCTTCCCTGTTTCATATAGTCTCTCTAAGGTAAGTATGTATACATTTTGTAAGTATGTACATATTCTGTATCTATGCTCTATGTCCCTTGAGTTTTTCAGCAGGTTCGTCTTGAGTGCCTGACCCATGAAGACATTGACCCTGTCCAAGTTCTCCTGTGAATCTTTGTAATTATGAAAGACTTCGGTTTAACTGTTTATGCACAGGTAGAGTATGTTTGTCTGTGTATTTCTAAGTACATCAGCCAATTTTTTGACATTTGGTTTATCTATTTATCTTCAGCATTATGATATCAGGAACCTACAGGCCAGAGATTGTTAACATCAGGACTGCAGGAGCACAAGAGGCCCATCACACTAGGGACTATAAGATCATCAGAAGCAGAACAACTTTCTGCACTTTTGGACATTAGCTTCTGGACATTCTACTGATCTTTTTTTTTTTTAATAAGCTTAATTTTCTTTTATATTTAAATAATAAATATTTTATCATTTTTGGACTTTTTATGACTGCTTTGTGTCTTCAATTCAAGTTCAGCTGTGTCGACAGCAGATCTATTATATGCTTTTTATTGCCTCAGACAGTAAATAAGTCAATGAGATGGGATATTTTGTAGGGTTTAAAGCTTTTGTTAAAGCACTTGAATTATATTCAAGTCCCCATGAAACAGTTTGCTGCACACAAGTTTCTTTCCTTTTGACATTTTTTTGTCCTTGAAACAGGAAGTTGAGGCTCGATTTAAAGAAGGGCTTGTTCTTTTTTTAACGTAGTTGATTTACTTCATAGCCTGCCAATTGCTATTAGCTATAGTCGATTGCAGGTGTCATTTAATTGAGGGGATATTTTAATATCAGTGTGGGATTTATTGGAAAACATAAGTATACCTCAGCATAAGATCATCATTATATGTATTTGGTCCAATTTCCTGGAAGAGGAAGTCTGTAAATGTACCAGTTTAAATCAGAGATGAGGTGGTACATTTTGATTGGCTGGGTAGATTATAGGCAACACTGCTAATCAAAACAGGAGGTAGAGGAGAAGGGGATTGTTTGTTTTCAAGAATGGAAATGTGTGACAAACTAAGACCACAGGAAAGCAGCACTTTTGTTGACAACTGTTTTTATTGAACCTTTATGAAATATATTTTTTAGTCTGTACACTGCCAATAGCCTTACTAGCTAACTAATTATCTGGCTAGCTCATTTAGTATAGTCTATATTAGTATTTGCTTGTCTAGGTTACCAAGTTACACTTATGTAGTTACTAGCTTGGCCATTTTAGCTTCCACTTTCATCTGAAATTATATTAATTTAATATCTCCCGTGTGTAAAACTCGGTGTAAGACTCGGTGTAAAAAAGTGTAAGACTGTTATTGGGCTCCTGTTTTTGGTCTTGGGTTAGTGTAATGGTGGGTTGTGTGCTGTCTGGGTCAGGGACTGTCATCGTTTTGGAGTTCTCATGAGAAAGCGATTTTTGCATTTTCAAGGATGTCGCAACCCATGTGGCTGTGTGCTCCTGTCTGCTAAATTTAGCACATCTGTTCTGGAACCAGACCTGTAATACATTAATAAACAAACAAACAATTACATATTATTGGGATGCAGGGGCGGAGCTAGAGGGTGGCCAGGGATGGCCACCATGGACCAAAGCCTCGCCACCCCACAAACAATTGCCATTTTGGTCATTTTTATCGCAGTTCAATGATACAAACATTTTATTTCCCACATTATTCCTCCCCTGTACCCTTTTGTAGGCTAAACCAATCATCTTAGCATGTGAAGTTCAACCAAAGTTGCCTATATTGTCAATATTCTCAAAAATTGGTCACATTATATTGAATTGCATTATATTATGATCATAATGAGCTCTCATATAGGCTAAATGTGACTTTACACAGCCGAGTTAAGACTGTTCTGCGCCTGCTCAAAGTTCTGTGTTAATACACAATGCTGCATAAAAGCCACACTAAATAATGCCTAGGCATGCAGTTCTGATGTTGCTTTGGTTCTGTGTAAATGAAATGCAGCATCAGAGCAGCCTTAAACTTTGTTGTTGTCATGATACATTTCACAAGTTTCATATTTAAAAGTATGACATCATATTTTCATTCATTTAATTTTTCCATATTCGTAATTTTTTATTTACATTTGCAGTGTAAAGATGGCTTAAGAATTGTAAAAGTCATATAGCAGTACCAATCTAATGATGGTCACGCTTTTAAAAGGGGCTTTTAGTCTAGTCTTTTTTTTTATTCAGCTTTGTGCTAGTCAAAGAAAACCTATTCATGCATTTCCAAGTTGGTTTGGCTTGAAAATTGTCTAGCCACGAGAGTTTAATGGGTATTGTCGCGAATGTCAAACGAATGCCAAATATAAAACTAACTTTAAAACCCCAAACAGAACATAAAGGTTAAGAGTTTAAGAATTATGTAGATACCTGAACTCGAGCTTCTGTACAGTGCTATTAAGTGGGCTAGGTATACTATTGCCCATATTTTTTGCATTATTGCAAATAATAAAAAAGAATGTTTGATTATACGTCCACATTTATTTGTTCTCTCATTGTTTTGACCCTATAATGACATTTGACATGAACTAGGTTAAACAGTCATTGTGTCGTGCAAATGGATGTGCAGGCCAAGTGGAAAAGAGAGACTGGAGATGATAGAGTGGGTTTTGATGCAAATATCCAGGCATCTTTGTGCTCAATAAGCAGGTATCACATTGAGCAGCTCAAAGTCTTCGTGAGCATGCTCCCCCATCCCGAGCCTTTAGCCTCCCTGCTAGCACGCTGCCTTCCATCCTGGAGATGCCGGTTTGATTCCCGCCTGGAGCGGGTTGACCAGTGGTGCCATTACCTGGATGGGAGTGAGGTTTAGGGGATGAGTGTAACAGAAGGCAGCTGTGCAGAGTGTAAACCTCACTCCCCTGGCCTCAAGAGGCGCACTAGCCACTACCACTTGGAGCTGCAGCCTTTAGCCTCCTTGTTAGCACGCTGCCTCCCATGCCGGTTCAATTCGATTACATTTTTCAAAATATTATAAATAATGAGGATGTTTTGAAAAATAAATTATAATAAATATAATAATACATTTTGGTATGAAGTAGCTATAATTATTAATCATAAAGTGTAATAAACATTCATCTTTATTTAGCCTACAACATATTTCACATCTTCAAATGACAGTGAGAAAGTACCTGCAATCACGCCTTTTTATATCAACCAATTTTAGCTCCTTTCCAAAAGACACCTTCACATAAAATAAAAAAGATGTTTTGTAGAGCTAAATACAAAATTGGCAATAACATTTAAATCTGATTTAAAGATAGGTCTATATTTAATAATAAAACGTTTTTTTTTTTTTTTTTGCTTTGGTAGAACAGGATATTTCAAACGAAGCTTTTAGTGCGCTTCTCAAGGTGTTTTTATCAAATACGACTAATCTTGAATCAGCTTTCACCGCGCCCATTCAGGCCATACGTCAAATGTATGCGCCACAGATATACTACGTCACAGCAATGCGCATGTTGTATGCTGATTGAAACGTGACAGGACTCTGGTAGAGAAAGTTGTTTACGTGAAATACTGTATAAAGTTAATCAAAAATGAGGGATACTCCGCTGTCGAACTGCGAGAGGCTTTTTCTTCTTAAAGCTATAGAAGAGAAAAAAGTAAGTAACAATTTTTGTATATATTTTAAGATCACTAGTTATAAATGCCATGATAAACCATATGGTGTCTTGGTACTATACTTCACATTTTTAAATAGCTGAACCAGTTTTCTGTCTTCTGTAGCGCCTAGATGGCAGACAGACGTACGATTACCGTAATATTAAAATCACATTTGGAACCGAGTATGGTTGCTGCATTGTGGAACTTGGAAAAACAAGGTAGACTATCAATTTTTATATATGCTTTAACATTACTTGCAGAAATACCAACAGTATGCTTCTCTAAACCACCAATCTACATCAAGTCTAAACAAACAACCACTTACATAGTAACTAGGATTTCTATGCATCCTTTCAGGGTGTTGTCTCAGGTATCCTGTGAGTTGGTCCCTCCAAAAGATTCGCGTCCCACAGAAGGCATCGTGTTTTTCAATTTGGAGTTGTCTCCCATGGCATCACCCGCCTTCGAGCCTAACAGGTTCACACACAATCACAGACAATCATGTTTTCATTCCAAAAATCCTCTTGTGTGTTTTTCTTTCCCTCTTAATCACTGTGTGTTTCTTATTTTGTGTGTGTGTGTGTGTGTGTGTGTGTGTGATTTAGGCAGTCAGAGTTGTTGGTGACATTAAACAGACAGCTTGAGAGGTGTCTGAGGAATTCTAAATGCATAGACACTGAGTCTCTCTGTGTTGTTTCAGGAGAAAAGGTGATATGCACATACTGTTTCATGACCTGTCATATGGTATAGACAGTTTCTCTTCACAACAAAAACTTATTAGCAAATGCATCTCTTGTGTCACAAGCAGTATACTCTGTTATTTGGCAGGTTTGGCAGATACGTGTTGACGTTCATGTGTTAAATCATGATGGAAATTTGATGGATGCAGCGAGCATTGCTGCTATATCCGCGCTCTCACATTTTAGACGGCCGGACGTTGCTATTCAGGGACGAGATGTCACTATGGTAAGGACTGTAACTAAAGATTTCCCACTAAGAAAAAGTAATTGTCTCACAATTAACTGAAATATGTACCAAAGGATATGAAGCAAGGACGATGGTGTTACATCAAATGTTATAGTTTCTTGTGATCAGGTTGATTTTCATAGCAAGGGATTTACTACCTCTTGAAAACTATTGTGTGTTGTATTAGTGATTTAATCCATGTTTTTTTTTTTTGAGCAGTTCAGCCCAGAGGAGAGGGATCCTATTTCATTGAGTATTTATCACATGCCTATCTGTGTTAGCTTCGCTTTCTTCCTCCAGGGGTAAGAAAAAGCACATATACACAACCTCCTATAACATTACACAAGACCATCTAATGCTGTCTACCTCTGATTGTATTTTGTTCATATTTAGGAAAACAAATACACTGTGTTTTCCAGACCTGGAAAAGTAATGGAAATTAATAAAATTCTAATAGGGGTGGACCTGGGTAGCTTGGCAAGTAAATACGCTGTTTACCATACCAGGAGTCGCAAGTTCGAATCCAGGGCGTGCTGAGTGACTCAGTCAGGCTTCCTAAGCAAATGGTTGGCCCGGTTGCTAGGGTGGGTAGGGTCACGTTGGGTTAACCTCCTGGTTGTTGCTATAATGTGGTTCTTACTCTCTGTGGGGCACGTGGTGAGTTGTGCGTGGATTGACAGTCTCAGATGCGGCGGCAACTGAGATTTGTCCTCTGTCACCCAGATTGAGGTGGGTCACGACACCACCTCGAGGACTTAGAGCGCATTGGGAATTGGTTATGCCAAATTGGGGAGAAAATCCCCCCAAAAGATTAATTTTTTTTCTAGTTATTCTAATAAATACTTTATTGGCTATACATTGCTCTTGTGTAGAGTAAAACGTCCTTGCAAGCCACAGTGTTGTCTGATTTCTGAGTACATTTTTCTGTCTTGTCAATAAAATTGGTTCACAAATGGTCTGTGATTCATTAGCAAATCAGTTTGAATCAGTAATTGGAAATGACTGGAAGGGTAATGGAAAGTGTAGAAACCGTGATTTTATTGGTGCACTAGCTATAGTTTTATCACTTTTGTATCAGGGAAACACTAATCTGCCATTTGTGTTTTTCTGTTTCTGGATCTGTGCTTGACTTTGAACTTGACTTGCCTTTTTCTCCCATTCATGTTGTTTTCTGTACAGATCATTATGGTGGCTCAGAGATGCACAACACAACAAAATTAGAAAAGAAAATAAAAGCTGGAAAACAAACAAACAACGGAAATTAACCACAGCACAGTGAAATTAAGCAACAACACAACAAAATTAAACCACAACATAATGAAATGAAGACAAAAAACTATAAAATTAAGCCACAACACATCGGAAAAGCTACAACACAGCAAAATTAAGCCACAACAAAACAAAACAAAAACACCACAACACAATGGAAAAGCCACAAAATAACAGAAAAGCCAAAGCACAACAAAATTAAGCCTCAACACAAAAGCAACAGCACAATGAATTTAAGGCACAACAAAAGTGTAAAAGCCACAACACATCAAAAGTAAGCCATAACACAAAACAACAAAATTAAAGCAGAAGTATGTCATTTCTGCATCACCAAATGGAATTGCAAAAATAAACTGTTTTCAAAACATCTTTCTGAATACGCCCCGTCAGCCATTGGTCAAACAATGAGATTGTACCGCCCCCCAACTCACGCCATTGGTCGAGTCAATGTAATTGTGTCTCTTAAAACAAACTTATGAAAAGAATTTTCATAGCGCTACAGAGACAGTGCTTTCAAGACAACCTATAAGTTGTCTCTGCATATTAAGTTAGGATAGGAGAAAGAGGTACTTACATTAGCTTTAAGCCACAACAAAAATGCCACAGTAAAATTAATCCTTTTTTTGATACTTTCGTTTTGTTGTGGCTTCATTGTGTTGTGGCACCATTTTGTTGTGTTTTGAGCTTTTGTTTTTTTGCTTTACTAATTTTGTTGTGTTCTGAACCCCTCAGCCACCGTAGATCAAGTTTAGAGTAGATTTTTTTATATTGATGGAGAAGTGATTTAAAATCTTGATGTGTGTGTTGTTTTCTTTTCACTCTTTCCTAAGCTCTTATTTGCTTGTGGACCCTTGTGAACGAGAGGAGCGTGTAATGGATGGATTATTGATGATAGCTATGAACAAACACAGAGAGATCTGCTCCATTCAATCCAGTGGAGGAATCATGCTTCTGAAAGACCAGGTGAGAGAGTGTGTATGCATGCTTCGTAGAAATTTGATTTCATTCTCTTTAAAGCATTTTATTGCTTCATCACATAATCCTTGAATGGACGTCAAGTTTCACTAGATCAAAGTTGGAAACTTTGTAGATTTGTAATAATAATTTTCAGCCATGCTGTGCTGTCATGTAAACTTTTTGCTTTCATGCAGGTTTTAAGATGCAGCAAAATAGCAAGTGTAAAAGTGTCTGAAGTTACAGAGCTCATCAACAAAGCTTTAGACAATGACAGAAAAATCAGGTATGATGTGTGTAATTTAAGATCATTTTAGGTTTTTGACAGAAACAATGCCCTTAATCATTTTTCTTCTTCTTGCAAATTCAGATTTTAGAATTTGATCTTAAAAGTGTATCAGACCTTTTTTGCCACCGTCTACACAATTAATATATATATATATATATATATATATATATATATATATATATATATATATATATATATATATATATATATATATATATATATATATATATATATATATATATTTTTTTTTAGAATAAACCAATTGAATAATTAGGATTATTATTTATATATATATATATATATATATAAAATTAGGATAACATAAATTAGATTTTTTTTTAATTTATTCATGGATTACATTTTTTCACTCCACTTGTTATATTTAGAAAGGAGGGTGGAAAGTTTGGCTTTGCTGAGTCCATGCCCAAAGAGCGAATCACAACCCTTAAGAGAGACAAAGCCCCGGTGGAGATGACAGACGTCAAGGAAACAGCCAGTGAGATTGTGAACAGAACAGAAACCCCCACAGAGGCGTATCTTTATTGGCTTATATAGCACATTTAATAGGGATATTGATGGTATGACGTCCTAGTTAGTAGAAATGCACATGAATATTGGTGGACCCCAAAATGAAATTTACTCATCACATGTCCTTCTGTATCAGCATGAAATGTAATTCTTCTGTGGAGCATAAAAGTAGATAATTACACACCTTGTTTACATACAATGAAAGTGAATAGGGATGGACACTGTTGCTCTCCAGAAATGACAAATGTCATCATAAAAGTTGTCCATACGAGATGTCTCTGAAAATCCTCCCTTCTGCTGCATCTCTTAAATCTCATTTGTGTTTATTAAAACATGGCCAGATGTAATCGAACGAGAACTGGCAAGTTTGAATATGCGCTTGAGATTTTAAAGCTTCAGCAGAGGGGAAGATTTTCACATAGGCTGTGAGTCTTTTTGTAATTTAAATGATTTTACTTGTATATGAATCCTTGACCCCAGAGTCAGTGTGGACTCTCCTGTTCTTGTTGCCACGGGAACTGCACAGGTAGGTGAAGGCCTTGTGAACTCATGGGGACTCGAGGAGGATGAAGAAGATGAACCTCAGATGACCGAGGACAGGAAGAGAGGTACATTGTGTGTGTGATATACCTATTTAGGCAGACCAGACATCCCGAAAAAATGGGGACAGTCACAATGTCACAAGCCATTATTTCGGAGGTGTTCCAGTCACGATAATTAGCTTTAGTTTGATTGCTATTAATAAATGTTTGAAATGTACATAGTTGTTATTCATGCTTTTTCTTTCATGATAAACCATTTTTCTGAAGAGTAATTGTCAAGACACTTCATGTGCTGTATGTATTGTAGAGTACGTTTGTAAAAAGTGCCAAAAAGTAAGAGTGTGTGTGTGTGTGCGCACTGTGCAGCAGGTGAAGTGATGGTAATCTCTGACAGTGAAGAGGAGGAAGTTGTCATTCTTAATCAGGAAGCCCCGTGAGTAAAATCCACAAATCTGTCCCCTTATCTCATTCACAATGTGCAGCATATCCACATAAAGAAACTACAGTGTGATGTAACCAAATGTCATCCTCTTTTTTTTTTTTTTTTTTTAAGGAAATCCAAGAAGACTTCTAAAAAATGAACTTCATTGAAAAGGAAAAGGAGGATATATGCATGTTAAAGGCTATCTATCAAAATATATCAATGACTCAGACCACGTTCACTGGAAAGTATTTGTTTGTGCTTTGTTTTTTGTAATATAAAATAAAAAATTATGGTAACAAACATTTGTTTGATTTTTTTTGTTTTGTTATTAAAGCTTGTGAATGTTTCACCAGTGCAGTGGTTCATGAAATTGTGATAGAAATGCCTGTACTAAAAAAAACAATTATGTTTGAAAAAAAATTGTAAAACAAATCAAAATGACACACCACTATATTTCTAGAACATTACTTGTAGATCTTAGATAATGTAACATTCACATGAAAACAATGGATAGTTTATATAGAGATCACAGGGATTCAGCCTATTAAAAATGTTGAAGCCCATGTTACATAACAGCTAAAATAGCTTAAATGTCCATACACTGGGGGTACTTTCCAAATATAAAACTCTTTCGGCCTGTATGGGGACCAAATCCACGGCCTTGTCGCTGTTATCACAACGCTCTAACCTACTGAGCTAACCAATAATAATCTTAAAGCACTGCAATAATACGCCCCTAGTGTCATTTAATGGAATATATACTTTGGAAAAATACATAGAATCAATGTAATAAATACCTTATAACTAATCAAATGAAAGAGGTAACATTTTACAATTATTCATAGAATATATCCTGTCTAAGATTATATTACTAAAATATGTAAATTTGAAATAAAGTTGAACCAGAAACATTATCCCACATATTTTGGAACTGCCATCTTGTCAAAAGGGAAGGATGTCACTCAATTTATGTGTGGAAAAACAAGTTATACATTTTCCCTTGAAGAAAACAACGTTTTACTTTATTTTCATCACAATATCAAAGATGTTAACTTTTATTTATTGTACATTTTATAATTATTTATGGAAGATTATTTTTTACATACGTTGCCAAGAAAATAAACTCAATATTAACATATTTTGATAGACTTACAAATTAAATAATTTGTAATTATTTTGTGTTTACTATAATTAAATAAAAAATAGTAAAGCTAAAAGATTTGTAAAGATCTTTTTTTTAAATTTTTTTTATAATTTAACATAATTTAAAACTTGCGCATTAGGATCAGTTGCCATTACAGATAGGACGGAGGACTAATCTAAGCGGCTCTGATTGGCCATTGCCGTTTCATTGCTCAACAGACATGTTAATGAAATAAAAAGTTATTTGCGTTGAAACCCCTAACAATTTGAACCCCCTTTATTTTTAAATAAATAATAATAAAAAATATCCCTAAAAAAATACAATAAAAAAATAATAATAAATAAAAAATCCTGACGCTCGTGCGCGCTGCGCGTTGCTACACAGGCACCAGGGGCGCGTTCCCGATGTCAGAGAGGGCGCGCCCGTAGACGTTGCTGCTCAGGCTTCAAGATGGCGGAAGCCCTGACGACTCAAGAGGAGGTGGTAAGATACCTAAATATTTTCACTAAACCTTCCGCCGAATCCGTGGCGTTTCAACCTGAACCGCCACTAGCCGCTCGTGTGCTAAAATGATATATCGGAGCACAATGTTTAAGGTTAGATTATTAACAGTCATGTTTAAAGAGAATCGCGGCCCTGTGGCTGTTTTTGAGTTAAATGCTAGCTAGCCGTGTTATCTAGCGAGTAACGCTGGACAGACTAATGATCATTTATAAGCTCATTAAATGTTTACTTACAGGTTTGATTGTAGGTTTGGGGAAAGTAGTTGTGTACTATTGTAAGATGTCTCTTAAAATGCGCTTGACAGAATGCCAGCTGTCTCGCGGTAAGTAACATTAAGTTGGCATACATCTTTAATGTGACTCGAGCGAGTCTGTCAGGTCACAATATTAATAAAAAAACAACACAACCACAGTAATATTAACCAACGTGACTCGCTTTTGCGTCACGTGTAAGGATATGTCTGTCTACATGTCTATGTTGGGAAATAACACGTTTGAATAGTGAACCGGGTGTCTAATGTGCACCGGTGCTGGAAAATGTGAGACAGCTCTCACTTCTCTGTCTCACCGTGTGACCACGCACTCATATGTAGTACTGGAGATGCCATTTGTTCTGCTCAATGAGGAAACGCTGTAATACGAGTCCATAACTTCTTTCAGCATAGCCCGTCTCTCTTTACAGCTGTCAGAACATCCTTCTGCACATGCAGTTATCTTCAAGCAGAAGTGATAGTTGTGTGTCATTTAGACTAATAAAATGTAACTAAAGCAAGCAGGAGGTGCACATGTATGTTGAAATCAACAATATTTCCATTATATACATACTCAAAATATAGGTAAAGTAGTGGTGCACCAATCAGGAAATTTGAGGCCGATAACTGATATTTTAACACGCCGAATCTGATTGCAGATATTTCTTTTAAAAGTGCTGTGCGTCACACTTTTACAAGTTATATGCTGCAGTTCTATTTTTAATGCCCTACACTGTAAAATTACATTCAATTTGCAGTAATTGTTCATCGCTAACATTTATTAGAATTATTGTAAATTGTTCTTTTGTCACTATCAAAGATCATTGTGACATACTGGCAATCAGTATAGTAGAGGTCGACCAATAGTATATTTTGCCAATAACTAAAAGGCTGGAAAAGGCTGATAAACGATCAATCGGCCAATAGTTTTTACAATTGATTTATTGATCAAAATGAATGATGCAGATGCAGTTTATTGTCCAACCAAAATCCCAATTAAAAAAAACTGAAAAAAAAAAATTAAGATTTCATGCATAATCCTTTATAATGCTGAATATTTAATTAGGCTATTTACCATTATTGACCAGATGAGGTTTAATGAGGAATAAGGGTTATTTTTATTCACAAGAGGCACTTTTTGTTTAGAATAAAAACAATTGGCATAGATTTTTGCAGATAACCAATAGTTCCAAAAAGCAACTATTAGCACCAATTAATCAGTAAAACCGATATATCTGTCTACCTCTACATTAAACACAATGAGAGCATCACACAGGGCATAGATACATTCCAAAAATAATATGGATATATCCATTACAAACAGTTTTTTACTTTTATTAGTGGTATTGTGACAAACATATGATTCTGATTTAAATCTGTGTTCTCACAAAACAGCGCTGGTATGAGTGACTGAGAGATTGGAAGCACCCATGTTTGATTGACACTGAGGCGCTTGTTGGAGGGAGCAAAACTGAGAGAGCGCAAAATCGCTCATACTGTATCTATCTCACGTTAGGCTACATAAAGGATCCCAGATTTGTGTTTGCATGTTTATTTGCTGTTTAATTTGTTTTTGCATCCATTTGCAGTCTCTTTCTCCTCTCCGTGTCTAACTGTACAGCGAGTCATTATAATGTCATAATGTCTCTTGAAAAATGGGCTCCTTAATTTTCATACATGTATAATTCATACACATGTTTTTAAGCAAACCAGCATACTCATAAGAATTACAGCTGGTCTGAAAGTGTAAATTTGTGAATCCTTAGAATTGCCAATAACATACCCTCCTCCGGTGGCCACAGTGTCATCCTTCTAGTGCTAATTAAGTGCTCATTCATTAGGGTATGTGTGAATTTGTGCATGTTGCAATAAAAAAAAAGGTCGGCCCTAAGTCTAGGCATGATCGTCGATCACAGATTTAAGTCGAAGATTGCCTTCTAGATCGGTGGCTGATCGATTTTTGTTTCCCTAAATAAAAGGTAGGTAAGTGTTGATAGGTTTTAGAACAGGCACATGGGAGAGCTAACACTTCTATTAATCACCTGAGCAGGCAACTATAGGTTGTCATAAAAAATCTATGGTGATCATTTCCAGTAGTTTTCTTTTATTATTGCTTTTATTCATTTGGCCTCTAGAAGTGAAATCAAAACAATCACTGACACCTCTTGGGGATTTGCTGTATCTAAATCTTTTATCATTGACAATATTAATTCAGATTTGTATCCTCACTTCAGTGCACATTTTGTTATTTTGATTAGATAATCAAGTGATCTAAATTGAAACGAGAACATCCAAAGAAAAATGTGACTATATGGAAACTTGCCCCATCAGCACATGCATTTTGTAGCTATCACATACTCCAACTTCATATCTTGTGAATAATGATAAATCTTGTTACTTAAACCTCATCTGGTAAGATATACAGTATGTAAATATAAAAAAATCCTTCATCTGGTGAAAATGTGAATGAATTAAATTGAATTAACATGAAACTTATACTGTAGCCTAGAGCATTGCGACGGGCCGAAGTCACTGTCATTTGAAAATGAGTTCCCGGTGTGTTTTGAGCTTGTTTGTAGTTAAAAGTCCCGTATTATACACCGAATCTTAATTTTTCTGGTAATATTTGGATTTTGGTTGAACAATAAATTGAATTTGGGATTTAATTAATATTGGACTTTTGTAACCTCAAAGTCTGTGCCCGTGATAGTAAGAAAAAAAAAATACGATTGTATATAAATTGATTTCAAAAACGATCTGCCTATTAATCGGTTATTGGCCTTTCACACCACCTTAGTTATCGGCAAAATCCACTATCGGTTGACCTTTAATAACATAAAAATCAATAAAATAATTAAGAGATCATACACTGTATAAACAAATGTGCGTGAGAATGGGACATGTAAATTATATTGAACATGTGTTTTTTCACTATTGGATACAGTAAACCTCTTGATGAAATCTGTATGTGGTACAGGCGGTGGAGGAGTTCCTGGCTGAGCTGAGGTGTCGGGAACAGTCTCACAATGCAGATCTTGTCAGTCAGATGACAGCGGTTAAGTTTCTTATGGCACGCAAGTTTGACGTTGCTAGAGCCATAGACCTCTTCCAGGCTTACAAGGTAATCTAACCAATCTGTAAAAGGTTTGTGGTCCATCAGATACATTTTTCACACTACTGCTTAAAGATTTTTTTATCCTCACCACAGTCCCCTTTGGCTTGCTTATTGGGGGCTTAAGACATAATGCATGATTTTCTGTAAAGCTGCTTTGAAACAGTTGCATTGTGAAAAGTGCTGTAAATAAAGCTGACTTGACTTAATGTTTGTGTGCGTCTGCAGAACACCAGAATAAAGGAGGGCATTTACAATATTAACCCAAATGAGGAATCTTTAAGGAGTGAGTTACTAAGTGGGAAATTTACAGTTCTGGTGAGTACATTTTCCACATGAACAAAAATGTGTGTTAACATTTATGTACAGATTCTGATGCTGTTATTTTGTGCATTAGTCCACATTACACATACATTTGCTTATTTGTAATTTCCAATAATAGTGTGTAGGTGCAGACTGTATATGTATATGTACATTTAGATTACACAAACCAAAATCAGAGCTGGTCGCAATCATTCATTTTTACAGTTCCTATAAATAAAAGCAGAAAACAAAGCCATCCTCATAGCTAAAGTGATAGCTACAGAAATATAATCTCACACCATCACAGGCAGGGCAGTTCCACAATATTGATTTTGATCTTGATTGAGTCTGGATGTTACTGTTTGTTTCAGCCACTTTGTTTTCAGGGTCACAATGTATATACCAGAGTTTCCGCTAGAAAAAAATGGTGCCGATATGCCGGTCAAATATATCGCCTCTTAATTAGTCAAGTTGAGGAAAACTGGAGGCAGTCTATGTAACTTAAAAAATGACATAATCAGGCCGTATAGAATGCAACATATTATTATTAGCTTAACTTTCAAATAGATGAAAAAAAAAACATGAACGTCCGATTTCATGGCGTCAATCAACGCCAATTGTTTTTTACTGTGGTTTCACACACATTCACTTTTTGAAACATTGAGGCACGGATGTACCTAATACAAATAAATAAAACATCTCCAGTTAACTAGCAGATCATTCATTTAGTCCGTTATTAAATAAGAGATCTAGCGCTAAAATCTGTTGTTTTTGAAATCAAGCCGAGCTCTCGTGTCCGCTGCTATCAGTTGCATGGACGACGCGCTGCGCGAGTTGCGCAATCTTCACTAGGACGCGCTTTTCAATCTATCGCAGTTGCAGAGACTCTCTATTAATTCCAGTGAAATCACAAAATAAAATGCACACAAACGTGTCCCTGCTTGATATAGACTGTAACCATGCACTGATGAACATAGGCTATTCAGTTTTGATGATAGAGAAAAAAAACAGCACGAATGCGCGGATTAGAACTGAGCTATCTATAATGAGATGTTCCTGATTCACCATCGTCTGGCCTCTGAAAAAAGCTTTTAAAGCTAGTCTGCCTGGGCCTGGCCATATTTAAAACGTCTCACTCAATCGTTCGTTGTTTAGGTCTATATTGCAGCCGTTTTAGGCGTGCGCTTTATTTGAAATGCAGCATGCGATGTTGTTTCATAACTTTCAAACGATAGAGCCTGTTCCTTTATAACATAGCAAGAGATCGGTGTATTTTTGCTTTATACATTTTAGGCTTATTCTCAAATTCAGATTGTGTTAGGGGGACGGGATTATTAGGCAATTTTAATCGGACAATTTGACCGGAGAGATTTAATTTTGTCGGACATTTAATTTTTTTACCGGCCAATGTCCGGTAATTACCGGACAACGGAAACCCTGGTATATACCACTACAGAGTTTGCTCAAGTGTTTGTCTAGGTTGTTCTGATCGGTTCAGTACATTAGAAGTTCAAATGGTTTTCAGAGCAGTGGGCATGCGAGAGCACAATGTCAGTGAATTTGAGTAATAAACACTGCTGCACCTTTTCAATAACCTTTTTTGACTGGTTAAATTGGTTTGTTAAATAGACTGGTTTTACTTGCTTGGAGTGTGTCTACCTATGTGTTTTTGCTTACTTTTAATATGTTTGTTTACGGCATTAATTTGGTTTCTGTGTGTATAGCCCGGCCGTGATGAAAACGGTGCAGCTTTGGCACTCTTTACAGCGCGTCTTCATCAGCCAGAAGTCACTACACATAAGGCTGTTCTTCAGGCCATTATTTATCAGCTGGATAAAGCAATTGAAAGGTAACACAGTCCAGAATTCACATCAACATATCTAATAAAACTAAACAAAAATTTACAGCTCTGTTTCATCTAAAACCGTTCTCTCTCACCAGTGTTGAGACGCAGAGAGATGGGCTCATTTTCATCTATGATATGACTAACTCCACATACGGCAACTTTGACTATGAGCTTTGTGTCAAGATTTTGAATCTGCTTAAAGTAAGTGTTATGCTGTTGCTAAGACCTTCCATCTGTTAGAATTTCACAACTGATCATATGGTACTAACAGACTGTACTGTATTTGATAATTACAACATTACTAAAAATACTTGGTCTTATTACCAAAAATATATCCATATTCGTACACAGTGTTATAATGGTTGACCTGTGCACTAACATAAAAACTGTGATATTGAGTGCAAAAGGGTTTGTTTAATGGGTGGATTCATGAATGGGAATGCCACAGTCTTTTGTGTATTGTGCGATTGTCTTGTCTTTTGTGATTTAGGGGGCTTTCCCTGCTCGTTTAAAATGTGTCTTCATTGTGTCATCTCCGCTGTGGTTCAGAGCGCCGTTTGCGGTACTACGTTTGTTTGTGAGAGAGAAACTGAGAGAGAGGGTATGTCTAGAGCTCAGCTGCACTCTGTTTATACAAATAACCGAATATGAAGCTATACAGTAGACTTGTTAATCTAAGATGTTGTTTAAAGGGGTCTTGACACACACACACACACACACACACACACACACACACACACACACACACATCACATATATATATATATATATATATAATTATAATTAAAAAAAACTTTTTTTTAAATAATTGTATTATCTTTCCTCAAGTCCATTTATAATATTAGTAATGTTTTTTATTTTGTGTCATGATTTAATAATATATGATCATTTTCCACCCGGTCTCTGCCTGAAATGCTTGGTTTTGGCCTCAGCATCTCCTTTATACTTCAATGTTAACGCCCACTGTTCTGATTGACTAACTTCGTGCGGCCCCTCAAATACAGACATATTTGAAATGCAAACGGCAAGAAATTAATAAGCTTCACATTTATAATTTATAAAGCTACATTTCAGTGTTAACGCATACACAAACTGTTCACAGCAATTATCAAACAGTCATGACAGTTGAAAAATTCATGAATGAAACCGTTTATGCACGGGTCCTGTAGTGCTTTAACTGCCCCATCTTTCAATAACAGTTTCTTTGCAAAGCTTGAATCATATTGTGACTGGTTCACAAGCAATCCACGCTGAAATGTTCTGAATATGCAAACGTAATACAACCCATGGTGATGTTGGTTGCTTCAACAAGCCAAAGTAGAGACTCTGTTCTTCACAGGAGTGACAATTCACATCTTCCGTGTTTGTTAACACACAGAAAGGGATGTTTCTCCCAGTCAGTGGCAGCAGCAGAATGAGACCGTTTTTAAAATTTGTACTTGTACTGCTCTTAAAATGTGGTGCACATTGCTGGAAATGCATCGAAACTATCAAAGGTGTCCATCTAGTGCATATTTACAGAAAACCAAAAATTAAATATAGCATAGATGGTTGCAAAAATGGTCCAGGATGCCTTCAAAATAGCAAACAGCAAGATGAAACAGCATGGGGGTCTCCTTTTTAAGAGTTTTATCTTGACATTTCGCATTTTTTAAAAGGGCTGTGGAATGACCATGTTAACGGTTAAAGCTGTTCGTCTAGTGTAGAAAACCCATTTAAATCCAGACAGGCACATGAAAGGGTCCTGTGTAAGTCTCCTTTGGTGTAGATGAATCTCCCCTGACAGGCTTCACCTGCGTGACCGAGTAAAAGTGGGCAGTGCCAAGGGTACAACATTGTAAAAGTGGGCGTTGATGTCTTGCTGCAGAGGCATTCTTTGGCTGACGTATTGTTCATTTTGTGACATCACAAAACACAAATTCCAAACAAGCCGTTTCAACAGCCTGGTTTACTTGAAATAAATGCTCTTTTTCTTTGGAGGAAGTTTTCAGTTCTCAACTTACAATATGTATTATAGTACAATGATCTCTTATGTCAAAAGATCAAGGAAAATTTGTTTCCTCATGACATGACCCCTTTAAAGCTTTTTCTGAGCATAGTAACATTTTTATATTTTTAAGGGTGCAGTAATTTTGAGCTTTTTTATAATATGAAAAAATATGCATTTGTGTTTATGCTTATGTTTGTGTTTTGTGTATGTATGTCATCTTTTGCAGGTGTGCACTGTAAAAGCACACGAACTGGTTAATCACATCCCTGTCAGCTCCTTACCAGAACATTTGGGTGGCTTGTCACAGTATAGCCACATTGCCTGGATCCAGTCCTGCGTCAACAACTCCAGTAACTCTCCCAATGTTACTGAAGATTGCTTGGGCAGCCTCCTCCACTCCTACTTCATGGAGCATGGCCAGAACACCACCACTGACCCCTTAACTGCCAACACTTCAGCCCACACAGGGGCGACTCTTTTGGGAGATGGAGTGAACTTCAACTGCCCCATTCTCGATGATGGTAATGCCAACGTGCAGAACCACAGGAAAGCTGGGCATGCACATTGGAATGGCGCTGTTCTGCCAGGTTCAGGGGGCATCACAGGGTCGAATTCTAATGTTGTCAATGGCCGTGGTCGCCAGCCACCTCCACAGTCAGACACACCCCCAGACACACCCTTGCATCAAAAACACATTGGTGCTTTAGTAACGGGAGTAGGGGCAGCTATGGGCATAGATGGAGCCATGCCATCTGTGGATGAGACGAGGCAGGATGGCAATGGTGCTGAAGACAGCCAACATGATGTGGAGTTTCTGGAAGAGGATGTGGATGAAGGAGATGGTGTTCCACCCCTCCCACTTAAATCAAGGCCTCTGCCCCTCCATCATAGCCCCGTCCCCGATATGAGCTGGTTACCGGGAACAACTGCGGAAATTACAGCATTGTCCGTGCATATAGCTGAGCCAGGTGGAATGAACGTGCAAGATCTGGTGCAGCATGTGAAACGCAAAATGAAGAAAGGCATTTACCAGGAGTACGAGGAGATCCGCAAAGAACCTCCTGCTGGAACCTTTGACTACTCAAAGTAAGAGCCTTACTGTATAGAAGCGGGAGAAAGGAAAGAGATGGTTTCATAGAGAAAGTGTGGGAGGGTGGTAAGCTAAGGAATGGGGCTGGAAATATAAAAAGAATACAGAATGGTATGCTTGCATCAATATGTTTATTTTTACAGGAAATCTTCTAACCAGATAAAGAATCGCTACAGTGATGTCCTTTGCCTAGACCAATCACGCGTTCGACTCTGTCCACTCGATGAGGATGACGAGGTCAGAGCACTCCCCCTTTCCACCTTGATCTGATTGATTGAGTTACTTTTTCCATATTTATATAATTGGTTGTTTACTTTCAGACGTGTGACTACATCAATGCAAGTTTCATGGATGGTTACAAAAGGAGTAATGCTTACATTGCTACTCAGGGTGAGACTGTCTACATGTATCGGATTTTCACTGAACAAAACTTAACCTTGTATAGTGAAATTCTAAATACATGCATGAATGCAAACTTTTGCATATGTGTGTAAATTCACATTTGATTTGGTTTTGGGTGGTTTCAGGGCCTCTGCCAAAAACTTTTGCCGACTTTTGGCGAATGGTGTGGGAGCAGATGGTTTTAGTCATCGTTATGACTACAAGGTTAGTTTCATCCTGAAGCAACTTATTTTATTTAAGGATTGTTTAAATAGTGCGGTAACAGCATTTTGCTTTGAATAAACTGTATTTTATTGGCTTTGTACATGCAGTCTGCCCAATGAAAATAAATTTGAATCTAATCTAATGTAGGGGTGGTACTATTTCAATAATCAACTGAGCTGTCAATTATTTGTTAAATTAACTGGTTTCAAAAAGCCTTCTTTTCTGTTATATTTTGTCCAATGTTTTTCTTCAAACAATGTGCAAACAGGGCTGTAAACAAAATATAATGGATGCTGTTCATTTTGTTTAAAAAGTTTAAATATTAACGTTAAAATGTAAATTGCAGGAATATATATATATATATATATATATATATATATATATATATATATTTTTTATTTATTTATTTATTTATTTTTTTTTATTAACATTTTATACAATATATACATAGAAACAACATTTAACCCCCACTATTACCCCTCCCCAACCCTGCCTTGACCCTCAACAAACATTCCTGTGGTCACACATGAGTATATATGCAAAATGCAAGCAAAAAAAATGTATGTGTGTGTATATATATATATATATATATATATATATATATATATGACTCCGTCAGGAATTGTCATATTAACAAAAAACCCTGGTTGCTCTGTTTTGTTGGCATCAAACAACAACAAGCTTGCTGTTACAACAAGTTGTTTTGATGAATGGAAGTACTTGCATTATTTTTTATTTAATACATTTAAAGATAAGAATACAAGTTTGTGCTGGTGAAAAACAGTTCTCAACCGCACTATACATCCACATAATGCTATAGTTTTAAAGGGATAGTTAACCCAATAATGCAAATTCTCCCATCATTTATTCTCCCTCGTGCCGTCCCAGTTGTGAATGACTTTCTTTCTTCTGCAGAACACAAATTATGATTTTTAGAAGAATATTTCAGTTCTGTAGGTCCATACCATGCAAGTGAATGGGTGCCAAAACTTTGAAGCACCAAAAAGCACAAAGGCATCAAAAAAGTAATCCATACGTCTCCAGTGTTTTAATCCATATCTTCAGGAGTGATAGTGTTGTGGATGAGAAATACATTTTTAAGTGCATTTTTGCAAGAAATTATTTTCCCTGCCCAATAGGGTTTGATATGTAAAAATAATGGGAATCACAAAAAACAAGTGAAAGTTGAGGTTGACTGAGCAGTTAGGAGAATTTATAGTACAAAAAGGACTTAAATGTTGAACTGTTTCTCACCCACATATATATCGCTTCTGAAGACATCGATTTAACCACTGGAGTCGTATGGATTACTTTTATGCTGATTAATGTGATTTTTGGAGTTTCCAAATGGTGGCACCTATTCACTTGCATTGTATGGACCTGCAGAGCTGAGATATTCTTAAAAAAAAACCACACACACACAATTTGTGTTCTGCAGTAGAAAGAAAGTCATACACATCTGGGATGGCATGAGAGTGAGTAAATTATGAGATAATAAAATTTTTTGGTTGAACTATTCCTTTAAGACCTTTTGAGGCATTTAAAATAAAGTGCTCTCCATACTTTGGGTATCTTTGTCCATGCACTGTTTCTGTTCCAGCTTGCTCTGTGGCCCCCTTTTCTCATAGATGTGTTTTTCATTTATCTTTCATCAATTAGTTGTTGCAGTCCTAGAAAAAGATTATGCATATTCTATGTTTCAAAAGAAATAGAAGAACATTCAAATAATTTGAAGTTATAGTGATAATATGAAATGAGTGTGTCTGTCCTTTTGTTTTGATGTCACAATAAATCAATTTGCAAACAATTTTTAGCATTGTTAATCATAAGGATTAATCTCTGATTTGAAAAAAAGAAAGTTTATTGATTCTTGTCTCTCTGTCTGTCGCAGAGTTGTAGAGCGAGGCAGAGTGAAATGCGGACAGTACTGGCCTTTAGAGGCTGGCCTCACTGAGGATTATGGGCAATTTTTGGTGAGGAATATCGGTATTGAGATGTTTCAGGATTTTAAGCTATCACACCTGGAGCTCTGCAACATTCAGGTCAGTCTGTCAATCTCTGTGTGTTTCTTTAATACTTTTTCTTTCTATCTTTTTCTCTTTCATTTGATTTGATTTTTTTTTTTGTCATGAAGATCAGTCAGATACATTCTGTAAGATGTTATGATCAATGCATAAAGCTAATTATGGATCACCTGTCTCAAAATTAGTTTGAAATGAGTTGTCACCAATATGGAAGCCATAAGTAGAGGTTCTGCCTAAAAGTCTGGTTCACTTTGCTGACTGATCTCACAGTGACCATGTTTACTCCAGGCTTTTTGCAGAAAGCGGCATTCTGAAATGTCATGTAAATTAGAACGCTGATTTCCTTGCACCGTTTTAATGGATTAGGAGAGACAGGATTAACGCCTAGGTTTCTCTCTGAGAATGCAGCTTATTGTTTCCATGTAAAGACAAGTGCCATTCTGATAGGTGTTTGAAGAGTGCACATGCGTGGAACAGATCCAGCAATTAAAAGAATTAAACCTCTATGGGAGCACAGTGGGAAAATCACATATATCATAAACTATACTCATTTATACACTGTCAAACCAATGTAAAATATCGACTGTCCCTCACTTTCGCATATGTGCTTGAACATTGGGGAATTCTCCAATGTTTTATCTAAGAGTGAAACCCCACTATTGCAGTGCAATTCCACTGCAGGTTGCAATAGAAGGTGAAGGAATCAAACACAGCAACGACTCTGGAATATTTGGGAATAAAGCGAATGGAGAATAAAATAAAAGTCTTCCTCTGATCCGATGTGTGGTTTTTACACAAGCATTGAGGGAAATTATGTAGCTGTGAAGAAAGCAGCCTACTGACTGAGACGCATGTAAATGGGAGTAAAGAGTACACCACAGTGCGTGTTAACCGGAATGCTGTTTACTTGCAATAACCCGCTTTCTTACAATAAGCTGCTTTCTGGTGTCCATTTCAAATTGGACCTTGAACCCGAGTCTCCCAACTTTGTTTCCATGTGAACTGGTGCTCCCCTTGACCCTGACATTACATTCCACTGGCTACTTTGATTGAAACTGCCCAGTTCATCTCCTTGTTATCTGATGATTAAAAATATCTGTTGGTGCACTATACCTGTGTTGTCCTGTGTGCAGGGGTGCTGTATCGGACGGGGGCGTGTGTGGTTTGGACAGACAGGGGGCCCTGCAGATCCCCCAGATTTTTTTTGCTTAATTTTGTTATAAATGGCCACTTTGGACTGGGTTGCTAAATTGAAGACTGCTCTTAGTCTTACTTGATAATTAAAGATGATCTAGTGTTGAATCAGTGGTTTATCCAAAAATCGCTTTTTAAGTGTTAAAGTTTTAAATGCATTGAACACCATAGGAAGCGTTTATTTGTTTTTTTAGAACCCACATATGTGTTCTAGGGGTTGTCATAGAAATTATCTAAATAATAAAATAAAAAATAAAAAAAACAACAGAAACAAATTCACCTTAATTTTTCATAAGTAATTTCCATGATAGAAGACACTTTAATTGAGGAATTTCATAATAATTGAGTGGCAGATTAAATGAACAATTCATGTAAAAATTATGTCTTAAAAACTAGACGCCGAGTAATTTTTGACCTACATTTATGTGTTCTAGAGTTTAATCAACATTTAAAACATAAAAAATCCAATATTTCCTTTAGAAACACAGTCCCAACTCAAATAAATTACATTAATTTATTGTATAGTTATTTCTGTTAAAAATGCATTGTAATTTTAAGGAACTTTTCAACTTCATTTTTGTTTTTTAGTGTCTCTTCTGGGCAACACTCTCTGTAGATAGGGGGCCCAGAGAGCAAAGTTTTCAGGGAGCTCAAAATTCCTTACAGCGCCCCTGCCTGTGTGATTGACAGTGTGTATGTTAATGTGCAAGCTTCTCTCTTTCAGACAAGAGAATGTAGAGAAGTGTCTCATTATCTCTACATGAGCTGGCCAGATTTTGGTGTACCGAAGTCAGCGTCGGCCATGTTGGATTTCCGGGCACAAGTGAAGCAGAGACAAGAGTCTTTATTACGAACAATGTATCCTGATTGGACAGGACCCCCAGGAGGCCCTCCAGTGGTGGTACACTGCAGTGCAGGCATTGGTCGAACAGGTGAATGTATCCCTTATCGCATCTCATTTCTTAACTAGGGATGGGAGTCATCAGAAATTCAATGATTACGCTTCAAATTCCTTTTTAATGATTCTGTTTTATTAATGGTACCATTAACAGTTATTTTAGTACTTTTGAGGAATTATTGGAAATGACAAATGGAATGAGATCTTTTCAGGTTTCAGCAGCAGATTTAACAAATCACTCTTGTACAAGGGATGGGCATTTCGAGTAATTTTATATAACACACACTTTTTTTTTTTTCCAGTTCCCAACCCTATTAACTTTTTTTGCCGTGTGTCTTATACAATTTCTCTTTTACCCTTCCACCTTGTTCAGGCACGTTCTGTACTTTAGACATTTGCCTTTCTCGTCTGGAGGATATCAGGACAGTGGACATTAAGCAGACGGTGCGTCGGATGCGGACGCAACGTGCCTTCAGCATCCAGACATGGGACCAGTACTACTTCTGCTACAAAGCAGTGATCGAGTACGCCCAACAGAGCGGCCTACTGCAGCCTGTCGAGTGGTCCGACACAGAGCTGGAGACAGACAGTGAGTGAATAAGAACACAATTCGGTCATGGGGGAAAGAGGTACAGAAGAAAAACCCTCTCCTGGCCACAGGTAGACACCTCCAGCACCTCCATGTTTGTTCTTTTCTGGTGAGGAAGATGAGAAAAAGAATGGAGGAGCGGTGGAATGTTTTGTCCTGCCACTTTTCAAGCCCTTTTTAATCTGATCTGGATGAGATCAGAGACTGTGGCTTGGTGTAGCATTTTTTTTTATAGAAATACTGACTTGCACATGTGGATTGACAAACTTGAACTATCCAGTTTATCGTGTTACCTGATCTTTTTTTATTACTTGCTCAAAGTGTTGTCTAAATTCAGTATCTCTCAACATAGTTACATTCACACTTTTTGTGAAAAACGTAAAACTTGAATTATTTTTTCCTCTTCCGTCACATTAAAATGGCAAAATATGTATGTCTGAACAGGTTCCAACCATTTGCTTTCCTGTGTGTGTGTGTGTGTGTGTGTGTGTGTGTGTGTGTGTGTGTGTGTGTGTGTGTGTGTGTGTGTGTGTGTGTGTGTGTGTGTGTTTCATGGTTAAACTAATCTTCAAGCCAAAGGAATGGTGTTGAATGCTTGGATGTATCCATAATGATCGTTGTGACTTAAACCCTTGTATATCTTGTAACATACATTTATATATTGTGCATAACCTTTGAAAAAGCCTTGTTTTAATATAATACTCTTAACTTTGTTCAGAAGTATGTGTATCGATATATACATTTATATTAAAGAATATATGAATAAGTATATGTTGGGTTAGAACAATATGAAAAGTGGATGAGGAAGAAAAACCTATGCTATATTTGGTATATCTTGTTGACTGTTCCGGTCCTTCAGTTTTGATTTCAATCTGTCCTCTAATTGTAGTCCATGATTGTCAGTCAATTAGCCTTAATGCAGAGCTTCCGTTCACAGTGCATCTCATAGCAGACACTAGAAAAACCCAGTGGTATACTAAATATTGTGGATGAAAAGACTGCATCATAATCTGGACTTGGAGAATAGTTTGATGTCAACAATCTGAGATTCTCTATGAATGCTGGCCCTTAACCTTCAATCACTGCCTTTCTCCCTCTGAAGTATGAACACCTGATCTTCTCTTTTTTTTTCCTCTCTCTTTCTCTCTCTCTTTTCACTATGAGCCTGTCCCAAGTTAAAGTATCTTGATCTGCACGGACACGTATTCTTTTCCCACCTTTACCTAAGTGTAAACACCAAAGTGTTCTGTGCTGACAAGTAATTGTTACTTGTGATTTGTGACATTACTGATGGCTTGTCAAGAGTGACTTGGGGTCTCGTGTGTGGAGTTCTGAGGTCTTTAAAAGCCTCAGTTTTGTGCCTTCTAGCTTTCCACAGCCCAATGTGTAGTTTCAGACAAGGAGCTGAACAACTGTTCTTGCATACATGTAGGGATTTTTTTATTATTATTTTTTTAATCTCAGGGGTACACTTGGTGTTTTCCTCATCTCAAAACAGTTTTCTCTGCATTTGCCTCTGGTAATAATCATTAAAAACAAAAAAAAAAACATATTTTTGAATTTTATACAGCATCCTATATTATATTCTGTTTTATGTATGTCTTTGTTGAACTTCAGCAGTATTGATATTTGAATGTTGGTACGAAAAAAAAAATATGAACGGACAGACTGTTTTAAACCGATAAGCTAAAGAAATCAAACAGCAAAATAAAAAAGACATGTTTTTTTTTTTTTTTCTTCTTTAGTTCAGTATGGAATTTTGTTACTCAGCATTTTGTTGTGGGAGGTAAATCCATTATTTTTCCAGATGCCTGTAGCAGACCCTTTTGCATACTCTGTGGACTGTTAAAGAGCCAAGGATAACTGCAGCCAAAAGAATGAAATGGATTGTCATGGCTGCCACTAACATTTTTTAACTTTTGCCAATCAACAGCAACCCCCCACCCCCTCAAAAAAAAATTAAAAAAAAATACAATAAAAATAAGAACACATAAGATATGAACTTGAATGTTATGAAAAGATAAATCAATTCACATTTTGGGAGAACTCTGGAATGCTTTCTCCTTGAATATCTATGCTTGTATGATGATAGTGTATGCGTGAAAGTCCCACTCACCTAATGTTTACTTGTTGAATGACTTATCACATGCAAGATAGGGCTCAGTGTGCAGAACATGCTTGACTGTTTTCTACTGCTGATTCCTGATTCAGTGAGACTTGGTTCTGACTTATTAAAGGCAGTTGGGAATGCAATCTGTGTTCTTACTCATGTTTTCTTTTGGTGTCCGAAGTTCTGTGATTTGAGTATTGGCCTTTTTACCTGACATCTGCAGAAGTGTCGTAGTAAAAATGAATATTATTCTGAAACTATGTCTGTGTGATGAATGAATGAGTCAAGTTGACTAGAACGGCAGCATGTGAAGCAATGTATTCTGAAATGAAAAACTTGTGTTTTCAGAAAGGAATGTTGCACATTGGTGTGTTTTGTTCCTAAAGCATATTGCTTAATTACAAATGAATTGACTTGTCTTACATTGAACCCGACTAAAATCTCTTTGGTGATTTGAGACTTACAGACATCAAGCTTCAAATCTAAATTGGGAAGGGAATTATTACATTAATGAGAATTACAAATGAAGTTAGTTTATTGCAAATATCTGGTTCTGTTCAAGTTCCACCCCGAAGTTCCTTGTGCTCCAAGGTTTTGATAGTTCCCAAGTACACAGACATCAGTGATAATCCCCTTCATACTGGGGCCCCTTTATGCTGTAATGTCTTTGACCGATTATATAGGTTTGTTTTTGTTACACATGATATATTGATGTGGCCTAGTTTTGCTTGGTGAAACAACTAAATTGATCATTGATTCGCTTGTGTTCAGTTCTAATTTGGTAATAGTCGAGCAAATATGACGGCTTAACTTGTATCAAAGTTCATTACAGCAAGTGTCCTTCTCAGCTTCCGTGTGGCCCCTAAGTGCGTGAAACTACAGTGTAAGAGCTTTATGTGTAACTGCAGTTTTCGAAATGAGAAATTTACCAATACTCAGCAGAAACACTATGGTTTTTCCAATATGAGTTTTCCAATGGCTGATAACTAGAGTGCAGTGTGGTCAATATATAAACATAATTTTAAAATAGTACATTATACTGTATGCATATTAAATTGCTGAAATGAATGCAAATTTACATGCTAAAAAAACTCTAGGCTGTCATTAAAGGGTTATTCATTCAGCACACCGAGTCATGTAACAAAACAACATGGTGCCGATCTCAGCAGAGTTTTGTCTTTCAGAGAAACGGCAACAAAACTACATCTGGTAAGAAACCAGCTTAAGTTTTCACATTAAAACCTGTTTGAGTCAAAAGAGTCTTTAGTTTAATCCAATATGCCATTTAAAAGATTGCATCGATGTATCATGAAACAGCACGCTGTTAAACACAATGCTCACGTACGTGGACAATAGGACTTTCCATAAAAATTCCCCATTGACTGCGCATTATCACATTGAGAATCAATGGATGTATCCAAAAGCTGGAAAATTTAGCTTTCATTGGCTGTATAATATGGAGTTTGGATGAAAATAAAGTGTGTTTCAAACTGTTCTGAGGCCAGTGACTACAGACAGCACACTGGAGGTTAAGTCATTCACTAATTAAAGAGCAATGGAGCATCCTCTTTTATAATGCAACATTTTATTTAAACATGTTTGGTAGTGATTTGGTTATGCTGGCCAATACATTTAATCAGAATGATTTATTTTGCTTTATAGAAAATCAGCTGTAATGTCTATAACCAGTGTTGTGTAGTAATGGAATACATGTAACAAGATTACGAATTTAAAATACTAAATATAAGTAACTGTATTCCATTTCAGTTATATTATTGCTAATTAGAATACAGTTACATTAAAGTAGTATTTTGATTACTGAAGAGATTACTTTGCATTTTATTGTCATTTGTTTCATTTAATATTTAGTCCTTTTCAGAAGGAAAATGTTTATACATACAAATGATGTGATCCAAAGTGTATTTGAACAGCGGTGAATCACTTTCTTATGATGTGTTACATTCATACGAGCAGACAGAGAAGTACGTTTGAAGTAAGTTTGGAGCAGAAGGAATAGAAATAAACCTTGTGTAAATTGTCAGCTTTATGCTAAGCTAAAATGCTATTTCTAGCCATTTTACATGCACATGTTACCAGACACGATCATATTTTTTTTATCAAGAAAATTAATGTTAGATCATAATTTATTTTTTCCTAGTAAAATCTTTGATATTAGGGCATAAATCACATTCTTGATAATAATTTTTGTATTTTTTCCTGTAAAAATATAAAAAAAAAATCCTTAAAATAAGATCAATTTTTTGAAACAACACTACATATGATATTTAGGTTTTTCAGAGAATATATTTTTAACGTGTATTTTGTCTTAATGTACAGACAGAGTTTTTATTGTCAAAACAAGTGCGAAAATCTGCCAGTGCTGAAGAAGAAATCCAAAGAATTAAGAATATGTTACTGACTTTGAGTAATCTAATGGAATGTGTTACAAATTACATTTTACAGCATGTATTCTGTAATCTGTAGTGCAATATATTTCAAAAGTAAGACTTGACAGTAAATGCCCGCTGTTCTGATTGGCTCTCTGCTCTTGACTGACCTGCTCTCTTAATGCCATCTCAGTGCTCATCACTACTGTGCGGGCTACGGAAGCGATAAGGTAAAGTAGGTGTTGATGTGTTGTGTGGGTGTTGGATGCAAATGTGTACCACAGTGTGACATCACAATGTGGAGGAAGTAGAGAACGAGTCGTTTTGGAAGCTTGGTTTCAACAAATGCTCTTTTTTGCAGTTAGGGGGAAGTTTTGAGTTCTGAAATTTGCCGTATGTTTTTATAGCACAATGACCTTATATATACGTGAAAAGATCAAGGAAATTTTGATTCCTCCTGTCATGACTCCTCTCAGGCTGTTGGTACATTTTAGAACTGACACGAGGTGGCGCTGATGCTTCTGTTAATATGCCAAGTGGACGCTGTTATCAGCGCCACGGAAATCTCAAAAAGGTCAAATATTGGCTGATTAATTGTCCTGGCTGATATATTACTCTATCACTAGTCACATCACCAGTGCAGGAAAAGGTAAAAGTATTTTACCCTACAAGTACTGTAACTACAGTGAATCTGATTAGGAGTAGTGAAAGCTAAAATAGATTTTTGGGTTAA
Organism: Xyrauchen texanus; assembly: GCF_025860055.1. NCBI lineage: Eukaryota > Metazoa > Chordata > Actinopteri > Cypriniformes > Catostomidae > Xyrauchen > Xyrauchen texanus. The sequence goes on from NC_068286.1 coordinate 43,160,211, forward strand.
AAAGGAACAAATTGTCATTATTGATTGAGTACATATAATCAATGTTCAAAACAATGTTCTCACTTTATTGACTACGATAAACCTATAAAAATGATTTGTATTTTGAGCTGTCGGTTTCTATTTGGTGCAAAATCGCTGGCTTATGACGTTCATCTTTGTATCATTACGTCACACAGTAAAGAAGCACCGGCTGTGTCATGTTCCGGCTGGAGAAACGAACTACGCTGTTCAGCTCAGTTCAGTAACACTCACACAGTTCAAGACAGCATCATTGCAGTCTAGATGGATGTTTATCTGTTATCTGTTTGGCGAAGTTGTTTACCTGCTATAATGCTTGGATATGTTTTCTTGTATAGTTGTTGAACTAATATTGCATGTCATGCATTTATGAATCAATCATTAATCACGTGTTAACCAATCGCGTTGTATTTACGTTGTTCGGTGAAGTTTAATATGGTTAATTTCAGAAATTGACTTCTTGTAATTGATATATTGCATATTTAAGGATAGAATTTTTACGTTTAATAAAATATATTTTATCACCATCATTATTGAATCCTCATTTTATGTTTTTAGTTCACGATGTTATTGTGTGCATTGCATAGACATGTGATTGTAGTAACTGAAACAGGATGATATACACTCACCTAAAGGATTATTATGAACACCATACTAATACTGTGTTTGACCCCCTTTCGCCTTCAGAACTGCCTTAATTCTATGTGGCATTGATTCAACAAGGTGCTGAAAGCATTCTTTAGAAATGTTGGCCCATATTGATAGGATAGCATCTTGCAGTTGATGGAGATTTGTGGGATGCACATCCAGGGCACGAAGCTCCCGTTCCACCACATCCCAAAGATGCTCTATTGGGTTGAGATCTGGTGACTGTGGGGGCCATTTTAGTACACTGAACTCATTGTCATGTTCAAGAAACCAATTTGAAATGATTCGAGCTTTGTGACATGGTGCATTATCCTGCTGGAAGTAGCCATCAGAGGATGGGTACATGGTGGCCATAAAGGGATGGACATGGTCAGAAACAATGCTCAGGTAGGCCGTGACATTTAAACGATGCCCAATTGGCACTAAGGGGCCTAAAGTGTGCCAAGAAAACATCCCACACACCATTACACCACCACCAGCCTGCACAGTGGTAACAGGCATGATGGATCCATGTTCTCATTCTGTTTACGCCAAATTCTGACTCTACCATCTGAATGTCTCAACAGAAATCGAGACTCATCAGACCAGGCAACATTTTTCCAGTCTTCAACTGTCCAATTTTGGTGAGCTCTTGCAAATTGTAGCCTCTTTTTCCTATTTGTAGTGGAGATGAGGGGTACCCGGTGGGGTCTTCTGCTGTTGTAGCCCATCCGCCTCAAGGTTGTGCGTGTTGTGGCTTCACAAATGCTTTGCTGCATACCTCGGTTGTAACGAGTGGTTATTTCAGGCAAAGTTGCTCTTCTATCAGCTTGAATCAGTCGGCCCATTCTCCTCTGACCTCTAGCATCAACAAGGCATTTTCGCCCACAGGACTGCCACATACTGGATGTTTTTCCTTTTTCACACCATTCTTTGTAAACCCTAGAAATGGTTGTGCATGAAAATCCCAGTAACTGAGCAGATTGAGAAATACTCAGACCGGCCCGTCTGGCACCAACAACCATGCCACGCTCAAAATTGCTTAAATCACCTTTCTTTCCCATTCTGACATTCAGTTTGGAGTTCAGGAGATTGTCTTGACCAGGACCACACCCCTAAATGCATTGAAGCAACTGCCATGTGATTGGTTGATTAGATAATTGCATTAATGAGAAATTGAACAGGTGTTCCTAATAATCATTTAGGTGAGTGTAGTTTAAAAATAATAAAGTCTTCAATTGAACTCGTATCAGACATATCACGAGTTTAACCTCTTAAATTGAAAACATTAATAGTAAAACACTTGAATTAGCATAATAGTATGTAGTTACTGGTGGTGGCTGAGGAGAGTCCCCTGTTCTCTATTTTAACGTGCTTTTAGTGTAGTGCCAGAAAATAACGTGTAAAATTCATTCAGATATGTAAATAAGAGTATCTTCTTTAAAACAAGTAATATTCAGTTTTAAATGTTTAATCATATATAACAACATGAAAATAGCATGTAATGACTCCGGCTCATGATCTCACACACGGGTGATGTCCAAGTAAGATCAAATTGGGAGATTCATCAGCCAGAAGAGCAGTGCCAGAACGCGACTAACGTTATTCTTCCGGAATTTGCTTGCAATTTTAAGTTTCAACCACAGATGTCGCTTGAGAGCACAAAGCTATGTAGTGCAGCTTTAAATACATTATTAAAAACGAATGGGACACTCGATATGGTGGACAGTATGTCCTGCTTATAGGTATAAGACCCAAACACCTTTTAGATACAGACATAGCCTTTCAGGATAACTTAATTTGCATGCTAATTAGCTGGACCAGCCTGATATTTATTATTTAATGAATTTTTGTTCATGCACAATTTAAATATGCACAATTTGTGATACCACTGTTGTCAGATTATACTGCAGATCTGAAATATGTTCGTTGGTTGTAATCTGGACCAACCGTTTTGTAGATTTTTCCCCATTCCAGTAGATAGTGAGGGAAAAATCTAAAACGTTGTATGCTGCTTGTATAAATAGAAAATAGCTGCCCGGGTGCATTCCCAAAATGGCCGCCGAGTGGAGCAACTTACCTTGCTATATTTTTGCTCGCCAAACTTGGATGTTTTAACGTTAATAATTAACTGAGTCAATGTACACAAATCACTGAACACGACGATATGTGCAATAATGAATCACAGGAGAACTCTTACCATTTTATTTGTAACAAATAAAACTTTTCCATGAATACAATTGTATTCTCACACATCTGTCCTCACAACATAACGTAGGAAAATTAAAAAAAGAAAACATCCTCTGAAATATTTACATTTACTACAAAATCAGAGGTAAAAGATTTCCCTTTTGTGTTTCACATTAATTGATGAGTGAAATTGCAAAAACCTCTTACAGCGACGCTAGACAGTACGAAAATTGTGATACAATGCATATTTGGTCAGATTACATTATATAGATTGTGCCATTTAATTTTCACATGAAACAATGTCGGTTGTCATGATTCATCAAAATGTGTGCTTTTGCATCGTACAAATAGGGACAATCATGCACTGGAAAATATATGTACTTTTTAAAATGTGAACTGATGCTGAGATTAGCAGAGAAGGATCCATTAAACAACACTAATTGATATTCTCTTGAAAAAATGAAGGATAGCTAGAACTAGTTTTCAATCAAAAGTTTGAAAAACCCTGAAACTTGGTCATGATATTAATATGCTGTCTAATGTGTAACATTATGGGGAAGGTAGATAGTGTAAGATATTTGCAAGGTATACTTAAAATTATTTTAAAACCTGGCTTAAAACAAAAATTATAATAAATAAAAAGACAACAAAATGGCTCGCATGGACAATGGCAAAAAAAAAATAATGGAACCTTATAAGGTGCCAAAACGTTGCGTTACAGTGAAACTGAAATGAGTTGAATTCGCAGTGACCAGACTTCCTTAGGAATTCTTAGATATCATTTTTGAATGATGATTACTCAACACTGGACTAGCAGGAAAACCACTCATTATATACTGTCATCTGTGAAGTATTCACCAATAAAATTATGCACATATTTTCTTTTCAAGCTTTGAAACCAAACGTATTTGTCTTTTTAACACGCAAACTGTGAGCAACACTGTGAAATGTATCTAATTCAACACGAATAACATTCTGTTGAAGAAATATTAAGTGCATAGAACAAGAGTGCAGTCATGTCCAAAAAAACATAACCAGAGTGTCATGGTCGATGATACTGATGCAGACACAGACACAACAGGGGAATTTTTGATATCAATGTATTTGGGTTAGTTGCCGAAGTTATAGGTCTAATTTGCCATGCATTGACTTTTCTGAATCAAGTACTGGGAATCAATGTTTATTGCAAACTACAGTGAAAATTGCAGTTTTTCTTTTCAATCAAGTTTGAATTATTTAGCTCCATTACTTGAGAGCTTATAGTACTTTATAGTACCTAGAATCTGCTCTTGTTAACGTGAAACATTAAATAAATTTAAATGATATTACCCACTAAAATTGAATCTTCAAATATATGTGAAGATGCCCACATAGCCTTCACATTGACTTTTTAAAGAGTTTCAATTTCATACACTCCCTGAAAAACAAGAATGTAGACATTGCTACAAATGAGAGTTGCCTGCAGCATTGGACTGTTCTATACTGAATCATAATTTCAAATGCAAATAAGGTATTGTATATTAATAATGATATAGGCCTGTATATGTAATAGAATGTGAAGTTCTCTTGGCCCAATATACTCGATACAATATACTTTGTGTCCTATCACAAATGGACCAATATTGGCTTTAAATAATATTTTGTAGTAGTCTTGATAGTGCTCGGTAAAACTGCCCTAATGCTTAGAATTGGTGTGAAATATATTAAATATTAATTAAAACTGTATTCTGGCAGATGTAATTATATTTAACAAAGTTTTATTAAATATATATATATATATATATATTATTTTATTTCTTCATTAAAGTAGGTTCATGATCATTTATGTGAAACATATAACTTTTATGGTGAACGTGACTATGATAAGGCACTACCAGTGTTGATCTTTTGTGTTATTGTTTTGAACATGTCACCTCATTTTTTAGAAAGAATTTGATACCATTTAGGCTTAACATTTTATAGTTCTCATTTTGGTAACAATGTTTAGTAGAAGAAAAGAAAAAATCCTCTGTTAACTACTGCTATCAGTACTTTTTCTTAACTTATGTGCACTGACAAGTACCTCACTCACATAGCACACATATATGTGTATATATATATATATATATATAATATATATACATATATTTGTGCTAATAATAATATTTTGTTTTATATTTTATATACTTCATAGGATTAATGAGACAATATAATTACAGTGAGAATATTTCTAATACTTGAGTGGTTTAAAAATATTTAAATATTCCACAGTTTTTGAGACTCCATATTCAGGTTCTGCTAATCTGTGATAGAAATGTACGTATATATCTGTGTGTGTGTAAGTGTGTGCAACAGATATCAAACAGGGTACTGTTTGGAAAAAGCACCAATTACTTAGATTGATGCTCCATCTTATAAGTAATTTTCTTCACTTAAACAAGTGAGTTGGTAGATCCACTACACAACTGGTCACATAAAAACGGTGGAAATGTTAAATTTAAACTTGGACTGCATCCCAAAATAAACATAATTGTGTTTTGGCTGGGGTTTGCTGTTAAAGAAATTATGACAATTAACAAGTACAATCAAACAGTTTGATTGTTGTCTCCTCCCTGTGAATCGCACTGGTCGGTTGAATCAATCCAGACAACACATGGTTCAGTTCATGCAGTTTCATTGGGATCTGTTGACCGATTAGTTGTAATGCAAGAGGACTTTTATTCCACTTCAAATATTTCTTGACAACTATTTGACTGGAGCCACAATTTATTGTGACAATTCTTTGTCCCAGTTGCCCTCCCTGTCTGACTCATAAATTGTGTGCTGTCTGGAGAAATGAAACAGACTCTGGAAGTGTGGGCAACAGAAAGAGGCTGTCAGATTGATCAGACGCAGGTCTCGGGGTGGGGATGTGTCTCTTGGTCCAGGGCAAGATTTTATGTTGCATAGTGATCAAAACTGCCCAGGTACTCCAGCGCTGCTCGATAGCAGAACTGATACTGCTCCTGTGGAGTGTGCACACATGAATTATATGTGAAGAATCTAAGAGTGCTGATCAGTATACGTTACATATGAACGTTAGCACACAAGCGGTATATAAAGTCATTTTTGAGCTAATTGTGTTACCAAAAACGGAATTGAAAAATAATGACCGTTTCCAAACAGGTTTCCAAAACACTCCATTGGTTGTGAGAGCATGCATGCTTACCTCTGTCTGCACCATGGCTGGTCTTTGAGTACGCAACATTTTGACCGTTTGGAAGATGTCGACTACTCCCTCATAACGCATCCTCTCCAAAACTATACTCAGAGTGATAAATACACCTGTCCTCCCAACACCAGCGCTACACACACACACACACAAACACACATTATATGTTACATAAAAGTACATCATTTCTATTAAATCATTATATAACAGTCTGTCATGGCACACAGTAAAGTAAAACAGTAAGTAAAGTACCGTAGTACATATTTTCCATACCTGCAGTGTACTGTGATAGGACCATCCTGGCCAAACTGCTCTTTTGTTTTGTGCACTTGACCAATGAAATCGATGAAGCCCTCACCAGACTTTGGCACGCCCTGCTCAGGCCAATCAGTGAACTGAAACTGCCGGACCGTTCTTGATTGGCCATCCTGAGAGAGAAAGGCACGATAAAAGACACAAATTGTGTGAAACCACAGCATATTGTCAAGAATAAACTCCCCGAGTTTGTGAATGAATTTCATAATCTTTATTTTAAGGTGCATTTTGGCCAAGCCGTTTGAAACAGGACAATGCTAAATGCAGCTATGACGGTCGTCGCCGGTTAGGTATGGATTTAAAGGGAAATAAGGACACAGTCAGATCATTTAAAAAAGCGAATGCATGATCGTGCACAATAGGGACACAGATATGAGCAGCATGCACACTAGAAGCTCAGTTTTCAGGTACCACACTAAATTAGAATTCTGCTCTAAATGTCAGTTTTGCTAATTATTCGAACACAAGTGGTCAAAAGAGACGACCAGGTGTAACAGTGATGCGCCTCACACATACCAGTGTACACATGGCCTCTGTAGGGGACGAATGGTCATGTGGTTGATACACTACAGTCCTGTAGTGTGTGCACCAGCATGACAAAAAACAAGACAGAGTCGCAGAGCACAGACTACAATTTGTGTAGTGTACACTTGGCTTTAGCCTGGTTAAAGCATTTATTTTCAGGAGTAGGAGTGTGCAAGGTTTTAATGAGTATGTGACATACCCTTGCATCCGTGACTTTAAATTCTCTCAGAATATACTGTGGCATGTTGTACTCTGCCATGGGATCCACCACAAAGTACTGATAGCGTGCTGACCTGTCAGATGGCCAGTACTGATGACATTTCTCCTGCATAAGAAACAAAGGAACAAGTTAACACATTACCACATCATTGTGCAATTTAATCTGTTGCGGCTTCTGAACAATAGTGTGTGTATGTGAACTAACCCTTCCCATTTCTCTGAGTTTCGTAAGCATAACTACTATAGTAGAATTGTGTTCCCAAAGCATCCTCCAGTAATCTTCAACTGTCTCGGCCAATGGCCCCTGAGTCGCAATATACGCACTCTGCTGCCTAGACAGTTTGAGAGAGATGAAAATATCAAGAAATGAGAATATCACAAGCTTATTAGTGGCTTGTTTGTAGTTGTGGTGTCTTGTTTAATTTATAGTGATAAATGTAACAACAGCAATCTCAGTGTACCTGTAGCCATCTATAAAACTGCCATTCACATAATCTGAGCCCTCCACTCCTCTGATTGGCTGCAGACACACGCGTGTGGTCTCGTATGGCATGATATTGACCAATCGGTTTTTGAACTTATTGCATGGGAGGCTGGCACTGACGAATCTGGAGTTATGTGCTTTAGCATTAGCTAATCGCTGTAAAGGAAATGCAGAAAAACGGTAATAGGAGAACAATTTTGGAATTTCATATATAGGTATAGACACATTGAAAGCAATCTGCAACTGACACTGATTGTCAGGAAAAGGAAATAATTTATTATAACCACGTACACACTGGGAGGTTTTGGGAGTGATGACTGAATTTAAAGGAACTAAAGTTCTTCTAAAGAACACAAATGAAGATATTTTGAAGGATGTATAATGTGTTTTCAAGTCAATCGGTTCTAAAACTTCCAAGCTCCAAAACGGCATACATGCAGCATAAAAGTTGTTTAATCCATGTCTTCTGAAGTGCTATGATCGCTTTAGGTGAGAAACAGACCACGTTTTAAGAGCTAAATCACTATAAATCTTGACATCCAGCCTTATTGGAACAGTGCTGGATTCAAGACAATAATTTTTTGATGCTGCATTTAGTTGCCAGGTCCTCAATACATCAGTAAGACATTACATTTTAAGTTTCAGAATCAGAATGAGTTTTAATGCCAAGTGTGCTCACATACACAAGGAATTTATTTTGGTGATAGGAGAAACAAGCAAGTGCACTCAGAACATTACAGTGAGACACGGAATATAAAACAAGGTAAGAGTATAAATAGACATACAAAAAAATAGGACACATAGAATAGCGCATGTACATGTGCAAGTGGTAATAAATGTGCAAGGTAGGAGTATGTACAGTTATTGAATTAAATATGAGTGAATTTACATATGTACATGATATATTTATTTACATTATTGCATTATGGGGGAGTCCTGAAGGCAGTTTAATTGTTCATGTGTAAAATGGCCTGAGGGTAAAAACTGATCTTGTGTCTGGATGTCCTTGTGCTCAGTGCTCTGTAGCGCCGGCAAGAGGGCAATCGCTCAAAGAGGGAGAGGCCAGAGTGTGTGGGGTCCAGAGTGATTCTACCAGCATGTTTCCTCACTCTGGAGACGTACAGGTCTTGGAAAGTGGGCAGGGGGACACCAATAATCCTCTCAGCAGTCCTGACTGTCCATTGTAGGTTCCTTCTGTCTGATTTGATGTATGAACCAAGACACTAAAGTTCATCATCAACCCTTTGGCAACCACAGTATATTTGAAAAGTATACAAGAATTTTTCTGTACACATATTTTTCACGGTGAAAACTCTGAATCTGTGTACAGCACTCTGCACATACATTAAGCAGGGAAGTGTGTGAACAAGCTTCTCTCATGAACGTGCCAAGGAGACTGCAGATGTCAAGATTTACAGAGTGCTCAGAACGCTTCAGAAGACATGGATTAAACCACTCGATTCATATGGATTACTTTTATGCTGCCTTTATATGCATTTAAGTTTGAAAACAATGGACACCATTGACTTATATTGTATGGACAAAAGCCTCATACATTCTTCAAAAAAATCTTCAGTATGTATGGGTCCAATACAAGTTAAGCTCAAGTGACAGCATTTGTAGCATGATTTTGATTACCACAAATTTTTTTTGTAATGGCCCCTTTTGAATTCTTTAAAAAAAGCAAACATTTGGGTTACAATGAGGCACTTACAATGGAAGTAAATGGGGGCCCCTCCAGAGATGTTTGATTGGGATCAAGTCCGAGCTCTGGCTGGGCCACTCTTTTACAAAGTACATTTTTTTAACTTTAAAAGCTCACTTTTTCAAAAGTAAAGACACTAGACATAAACAATATGCATGTTAACATGATTTTCATGTGATGAAATCACTTATTTACCTTTTCAGTGTATAGTTAAATCCATTTTTACAACTTCGTTGCCATGACGATATAATGTTAAACCCTAAAACCCTAAACATTTTTAGCCATTTAAAATGACAAGTTATAACCAAAGAACTAATGAAAGTGCTTTTTTAAAGCTTCACATTTCGGCCTTTAAACCCTCCAAAAATTCGCCTCCCATTATGTGTGCCTCACTATAACCTTGATTTTTCCTTTTGTAAAGAAAAGGAGGGACGTGTAAGAATATATTTTAGTGGTAATCAGCACTATACCACAAATGCTGTCAATTAAACTTAACTTGTGTTGAACCCAGAATATTCCTTTAAATGATCAGACCGGAGTAAAATTATCATTCAGCAATTTGTCGTAAACCGCTTCAACAGAAGTGCCATGCTTTGTATATGCTCTTTAAATAGCATTCTTTTTTTCTCCCCTTTTCTCCCTAATTTGGTATGCCCAATTCCCAAAGCACTCTAGGACTTCGTGGTGGCCTAGTGACTCACATAAATACGGGTGGCAGAGGACGAATCTCAGTTGCCTCCGCACCTGAGACCGTCAATCCTTGCATTATCACGTGACTTGTTGAGCGCATTACTGTGGAGACCTAGTGCGTGTGGAGACTTCACGCTATTCTCCACTGCATCCATGCACAACTCACCACACGCCCCACCGAGAGCAAGAACCACATTATAGCAACCACGAGTAGGTTACCCTAATGTGACTCTACCCACCCTAGCAACCGGACCAATTGGTTGCTTAGGAAGCCTGACTGGAGTCACTCAGCACGTTCTGGATTCGAACTTGCGACTCCAGGTGTGGTAGTCAGCGTCTTCACTTGCTGAGCTAACCAGGCCCCCCTTAAATAGCACTCTAATTTCTTGAGAGAAATGTGTAGGCTGACGTAGACCTCGGGGCTGGTACAAGCAACTACCATGGGTAAAGAGACCAAAATCCAAAAAATGAGTCAAGACATATACCTCTGCTCCTGTTATGTACTATCATCGTACCTTAGACAAGCTGTCAGTTTCCAAAACACAGCATTAACTGCTAGCTGTTCTGTTCAATTCTGTACACAGTATGCAGATTTAATGTAAATGTAGTTGTCATTCCCTAAAGTTTTCAGGAGCGAACCAAAATCTGTGTGTACAGAACGGGATTAAGCACTCAGCAGAGGAGTGACAACCATTTCTAGCTGTAGTGTGTACGTGGCCAATGTCACATTTTGAGACATTAATTTATTGTAGTCCAGAATTATTATTTTTTTAAACATTCTTGGGCTGAACTCACTTTAAACTCCTGCTCCATTCCGCTGATGTGCTCTGGCGGCTCCGTCTGAGTTAATCTCTGGATGTATGCATAAAGGTTCCGCGCTGGCACCTCGGTGTTGCCGCAGGAAACAGCCTCCAGCAGCGCTTCATAAATAAATACGTACTGCTCCTCTGTCTGCACCATGTAATTTCGCTGAGATCGCATCAGGTTCACATGACCATAAACATCTATCGTCTTCTCCTGCTTCAAACGCTCCAGCATGGCATCAATCACAATGAAGCAGCCTGTGCGACCCACACCAGCACTGAGAAAGAGAGAAAATAAGTCTGTCAAACATTGCATCACAGCACTTAGGCTGCACAAAAAGCATTAAGTGCACAGACGGACAAATAATAGTTCTGTTCTGTTGAAATTAGGTTAGATATTACATTAGTCATATAGTCAATACTTTTTAAGCCAATGATTATATAGTCCGGTGGTTCTAAACTGGTTTTGCTCTGGGTCCAAGATTTTACAAAAGGCATCAAGTGGCAACCCAGAAGAACCAAAATAGATTAGCATACAAAGCTTGCGATTATTTATTTATTTTTCAGACAGGTCACACTGTGAATTCGGCAAGAGGAGGTTGAAATTTCTGCTGCTAAAATCAGTCTGTGCTTAGATAAATTTGAACCACTGCCCCCAGTGGCAGCAGCTGGAAGTGTTGATGACCAGTTTCAGGAGGAATGTCCACATGGTGGCGCCAAAAGAGAGTTGTAGTTTTAGTTGTAAATGATGTTATTCATTCAACAGGAATGCACATTTTATTAACCCCATGCCCTAACACAAACCTAAATTTAACCGTCAGTAAAATAATTCTATTTTGAAAATGCAACATTTGAATTGCGCTAACCCTTGTTTATGTAAAACCGATTATTTCATGGTTTCCATTGGACCTGAACTCATGTCTCCATGATCAACTGTGCCAGAAAAACAGGTAAACATATTTGAATTAATGCAAAAATGTCTGATTGGGGTTTGCGCTTGTCAGTAATTCAGCAGAATGGGGTCGATTTCAGGGAACATAAGCTTAACATGACGGAAGCAGCATGACGATTCCCAATCAGAACAGACCTTTGAACAATTTTTAGGTTGCGATCCACCAGTTGAGAACCACTGACACTGTCAATATATTTTAGTGCCGTTTACCTGCAGTGAACCACAATGGGTCCGGCATCAGGGTGGTTACAGGCTTTGACTCGTCTCAGGAAGGCCAGGAAGGGAGTGGGATGTTCAGGTACCCCCTGATCTGGCCATGCAGTGAACTGGAACTGACGAACCTCCCTTTTCTCTCCACTCCCACTCTTCCAAAAGAAACAACACAATTCAGCACTGTATCATAAGCTATACTACTACACATATATTAGGGGTGGGAAACGCAAGGTAACTGGTGATATGATATAATATCTTTATTTACTGCAGATCACGATACAATATTATTGCGATGCAAATCCATACAATGCAAAGCCATAAGCATATAAGACCATAATGGCTCCCTATTTCTGTGGTTAGGTCAATGTAGCTAGTCCTTCTAAAAATATATTTTTTGCTAGATTCCTGCTTGGTATGCGCCAAGACGAATAGGATCACACCAAATCTTGGTATAATTAAAGTAGCATGTTTTTGTCAAAATACTTTAGTTAATGTTACTCTTGTAACAATCGTGATACATTTCAGTAAGGGAGGGTGATTATGTGTACAGCATGATATCTGCACCTTCTAAGGGACTGTAGTTGAATTCCTAGATCGATTTGGCAAAGATAATTGTTTTTCTCCCATCACTATATTATAATATGGAAATATTTAAAATTGGTGTGCAAATATCGATACAATATCGTGAGGAACAATATTATGATACTTTATCATATCTATATTTTTCCCACCTCCTAACATATACAGTGCATTCCTAAAGTTTTCAGACCCCTTCATTGGACATGATTTGGAAAGGCACACACCTGTCTATATAAAGTATCACAGCTGAAAATGCATATCAGAGCAAAAACCAAACCATGAGGTCAAAGGAACTGCATGCAGAGCTCAGAGACAGGATTGTGTCGAGGCACAGATCTGGGAAAGGCTACACAAATGTTTCGGCTGCATTGAAGGTTCCAAGAGCACAGTGGCTCCATAATTCTTAAAAGGAAGAAGTTTTTGACAACCAGGGCTCTTCCTTGATCTGTCCGCCCGGACAAACTGATTAATCGGGGAAGAAGGGCCTTGCTAAGAGATGTGACCAAGAATACGATGATCACTCTGGTTGTGCTCCAGAGATCATGAGTGGAGATGGAAGAATCTTGCCGAAGGACGACCATCACTGGAACACTCCACCGATCTGGGCTTTATGGCAGAGTGGCAAGACGGAAGCCTCTCCTCAGTGCAAGGCACATGAAAGCCCGCTTGGAATTGGCAAAAAAGCACCTAAAGGACTCTCAGACTGTGAGAAACAAGATTCTCTGCTCTGATGAAATGAAGATTGAACTGTTTGGCCTCAACTCCAAGCGTCATGTCTGGAGGAAACCAGGCAATGCTCATCATCTGCGCAATACCATTCCAACAGCGAAGCATGGTGGTGGTAGCATCATGCTGTGGGGGTGTTGAAGGAAAGATGAAGGAAAGCTGAACGCAACAAAATACAAAAATATCTTAATGAAAACATGGCCCAGAGCGCTCAGAACCTAAGACTGGGCCGAAGGTTCACCTTCCAACAGGACAATGACCCAAAGCACACAGCCTATTCAATGCAAGAGTGGCTTAGGGACAACTCCGTGAACGTTCTTGAGTGACCCAGCCAAAGCTTGGACTTGATCCCAATCGAACATCTCTGGAGAGACCTGAAAATAACTGTCCACTGATGGTCCACATCCAACCTGAAAGAGTTTGAGAGGATCTGCTGAGAAAAATGGCAGAAAGTCCCCAAATCCAGATGCGCAAAGCTTGTCGCATCATTCCCAAAAAGACTTGAGGCTGCAATCGCTGCCAAAGGTGCTTCAACTAAGTACTGAGTTTAGGGTCTGAATACTTATGTCAATGTGATATTTCAGTTTTCTTTTTAATAAATTTGCAAAGTTAAAACTATGTATATTTCTTGGTCATTATGGGGTATGGAGTGTGTAGATTGATGTGAAAAAATTATAATTTAAAGCATTTTAGCATAAGCTGCAACAACAAAATATGAAAAAAACAAATGAAGAGGTCTGACTACTTTATGAAGGCACTGTATATATACTAGCACTTCTATATATTACCTACTATACATTTACTATTTATACTACCAGATTAGAATGGAATAGAGGTTTTCATTGTCTTTTGTACAAGTATAATATAATTCTTATTCATGATCTGTCATTGCACATACAAAAACAACAGACACCACTGCAAGTCCAATAAATATAATTTACAAATTACATATGTATAAATATTCAAATGTAACAGATATCAAATAAATTTTTTGGGGGTAAAATGGGCCATTGAATCATGCACTTTAAGACCAGTAATATGCATTAAGAAAGTAAATACTATATTTCAGATGGCATTAGGGTACATATGAGATGGTGAAACTGTGTTTGTACTGTGCTTACGTGCTGATTTATGTTGTTTTGTTACCTTAAAGAGAGCAAAAGTCCTAACGCAGTAGGTTGCAAGCTCCACTGTGTCCAGTAAAGAGACCTGCATGAGTCCGTATGTCTCTGAGCCTCTGCTGGGCCAGTACTGATCACACTTATTCTGCACACAGTTCAATAGATGCTTACTAAACCTCTTACTGTTGCATATGTCTTAATGTCAAACATCAGAGGAGAGCTGAAGAACCAGCTGAGACAATCACTGATAATTAGCTGTTGCTTCCCATTAATAACAGTCATCACAATGGTTGTCTCAATCCACTCAGATATTCCAAAAGCTTTTGTCAAAAATAATTTGTGTGAACTGAATCTTTCCCTCTTTAAAAAAATCCCAGAATGTATCATACAAACTAGTGGGCATTGCTTGCTATATCAGCTTAGCTTATCAGAAATGTCACAATGTCTTCCACCATCATAAGAAATGAATAACAGAAAAGGTCCACATACATAAAATGAAAAGATCTGGATCAATTGTATTGTAATTGTACTGTATACAAAACATAAAACACTCTTTTATAAAGCCCATTAAATTAAGCATCATATTGATAAATAAGTTGCTTTTATCATCTCATATTCTTAAAAACTTCATATTCCCGAATTAATATTCAAGATATCCTGATTCAAGTCAAAGGGAAGAAGGGAATGGAATGAGACACAACCTTTAAGAATACGTTTTAGCATGCAGTGATAGTGTGATAACCAGCCAAAAATATCAAGTTACACTCAGAAATTAGTGAGGGAGAGAGGATGTGAGAAGACAGAAACCAGAAAAATAGAGAAAGGGTGTAAAAAAGGGTTGAGACAGAGTTAACGAGAGTGAGAAAAGACGTGATTCACTGAGTGTCAACCATTCAAGTGAAAAGTGAGAGTGATCTAATAAGCCAAGTGAGTCGTCTTGCCTTTGAGAAGAAATACGAAGGCATCTGGAGAGTAACAGACAAAGAGTGTAAGACTTACTCTGTTCCAATATACTCACTGACAAATATGAAAACATTAATGGCATGTTTGATCATTAAAAAGGTTAGTATGGACGGTACGTTTCTTGATGAGTCTGAGAAATTGTCGTCAGTAGCCGTTTCAAAACCTAGTGAGCTGCGTACCTAGACAGCATTTTTAGGCATCATATGCACACTCCCAATGCAAATGCTTTTCCAAACAGTAGGTAAACATTAAGACGACTTCGAAGATACCTTGTTTTGACAAAATTCATTTCATATATCCTTCACAGATAAGGCAACCACAGAATGTACTACTACAACATACTGTAGTGGACATGCAGCGACAGGGTTTTTCCTGCATAGAGAATTACTAGGCAGCCACCTCCGTCAAATTTCGTGCCACCTCCGGGTGTCTACAAAACTCTGGTGGGTGTCTTCATGGAAAACACTAACAAGCATTGCACTCGGTGGATTGTCATTTGTAACTGCAAATCTCGGCAATAATAATAATAATATTAATAATAAAATAACACTAAAATGACAACAATAAAATGTGTGTGTGTGTGTGTGTGTGTGTGTGATATATATATATATATATATATATATATATATATATATATATATATATATATATATATATATATATTGGTTTTGGATAGACTAGATTGACTGTAAAAATGTTTAGTGTTCAGTGACTAAAATGTCAGTATGACTAAATGTTACTAAAATATGACTAAAATGTCAACAGTTTTCATTGACTAAAACTACATTAAAATGCCCAGACTTTATCAACTAAAACTTGACAAAAAAAATAAAATAGGATAAGGTTGACTAAATATAATAAAAACTAAAATGGACATTTGACACAGGAATAAGAATAAATTAAAAAAACAGCTGACAAAATTATCACTATTATTCAGTTGCCAGGTCATTAGAAGTGTATTAATGCAAAGCCAATGTTTACGTGTTCTTAACGTCACTTTTTTGATCAGTATGGTAGCACCTCCGCCTCATTTTGAGCAAGGAAAAACCCTGAGAGAAAAGTGCTATTTATTCTGTAAATATACTTAAATATATACTGTAAACAACTGTAAATATAAGAGTTTCACTAATAGTTTAGTAAGTCTAATTAAACACCAGATTTGCGTTAGAAAAAATCTTTATCCGTCACTCTGACACAGGTCTATTTTTATCTGTTATACTTGTTTTTTAGGGGTGTATCATCCATTACAATGGCATATCCATAACCTAAATCATCACTTTTTTTTTGGACCTCCCAAATTCCGATGGGAATATTTGATATGTGCACAGTTTCATAGAACTTATTTCAGTGTTCCTTATATCACAAAGTGTCACAGGTGAGAAGCACACACATCTCTGAAGTTCTAATGCAGGTACTCCACTAAAATATCTGACAATTCTTCTCTAAATGTAATTTTTGTGCTTACAATACTTTTTTGAGCTTTATTATAATAAGTAACACACTAATCATGTAGTAACAAACTAACGTAATGACTGATGTATGGAGTCATTAATTCAGAGACCCTCTCCTCGAAATCCAAACATAACTGCTCAAAAGAGACACGTATTACCAGGTGTTAATGGTGACGGTGCCTGTTAATAGACATCTTAACACAACTAGGCAATAAACAGGGCACACACATACACAGCGGTAGTATGTATGAGAGAAACAGTAAAGTCGTGTTCACTGTCCTTTTCTGCATATTGAGGCACCATTTTGTGGTCCGTTCTGCATAACGAGGCGGCTCATGTTAGCTTATCGTGGCCCATTCGGCCAGTTTCAAGACCGACCCACTGGCCCGCTCGGTTCTCCCGACGGCCAGTCCACCTCTGATCGGCCCCACAGCGCGTCGGCTAACCGGGAAAATGCCTGTCCAGCACTGATTTCACCCAATATCTGTGTGTTGTGTATTTTTGTGCTTATTAATCTATTGCGTCGTTAGCTTAGCAACATGCTAACATCAGACTCCACTGGACTCCAAGTCTTTGAATTACACACAGAATTGCGGTGAATGGGTGTTCCTGGAGTAAATATCCAGGAGTCTTGAGACACGTTCTTAAAAGTTCAAGTTCTTGCCCATGCGTCTTAAAAATGCTCATGCAAAGACACGGTGAAAAAACAGCGAGATGCGGCGCAACTGTATGGACATCCTACTAGCGCATGTTAACATAGTGGAACCAATCGAAGTCCACCAATTAAAAAAACAGAAAGAAAAGTTGAAAGTAGCTCCCTATGAAAGCAGCTCATAATGTTTTGGAACAGAACTCGAGTGTGTGCTTCGTCTAGATGCATGACTCCAAATATAGTGAACACGAGTGAGCCTGTCTGTGTGCGTTTGATTTAGTGCACGCACCCTGGATTTCTCCTCAAGTTTGGTGATCATGACGATATTTGCTGAGTGTTGCTCCCAGACCATCCTCCAGAAGTCACTGAACGAGTCTGGCATGGGGCCCTGGGTGGCGATGTATGCACCCTGTCTGCGGTACCCATCTATGAAGTTGGCATTGATGTAGTCACCACCAGGAACACCTGCAGAACAGAAAAAACACACTCATTTGATTTCTACATTTCATTAATAAACTTGAATAGGTGTAAATGTAAATATAATTCAAGTCGCAGCAACTGTGAGATATGGAACACTTCAATACGAAGTAGCAGCACAACTCAAATACAAACAACCATTAGAAACCACTGGAATGACTTATTTCTCATGAATGCACATAACAACGGAAATATTGAAATATTGAGCACAAACGCTCTCACCGTCATTGTTGGGGAGTGATACTCTGGTGTGGTCGTAGGCGATGACATTGGCGTATCTGTTCTTTGGCTTGTTAATCTCAAGGTTAGAATGTTCCCATGAGAACTGCTGTCCTGGATCAATAGACTACAAAAAAGAAAGACATGCACTATAAATTCCACTCAACACCTCACATCAATGTTGCCTCTAATTTGTTTTCTTGCTGAAAAAAACTATTTCTACTTGGTGGATCTGAGCACCTGAGCATATATATATATATATATATATATATATATATATATATATATATATATATATATATATATATATATATATATACACACACATACAGTATTTATAGTATATAGCTATATACATATATACAATGCAGCTAAATTTGGTTGTCAGTTCACCTTTTAGTGCTTAATCCTGTTCTTTACACACACAGTTCAGTAAAATACAGACTTGACAACTGCATTTTACAACCGAATTAACTACTGAAAAATGCAGGTAATGACAACCACATTTTCATAAATTCCAGGTAATGTGTACAGAACCGAACTGAACAATTAGTTGTTAATGACGTGATAAATAGCACATGTGAGATGTGTCCTGGTGTAAATCACACAAACAGAGGCATGTGTCTTCATTCATTCATATATTCCAGTCTCTCTCTCCACTGTAGTTTTCTTATCAGCCCTGCAGTCTTGGGGTAACATGAACTTTACAGTCGAGAGAGAGAGCGTGCTGGCTTTTTAACAGCAGCCGCTTAGATATGCATAAACAATCTCTCAACTGCAGCTAACTAATCATTGCTGGATGATAATACGTCTCTGTTGGATAATCTCTTTGCTTGAGGAATAGTTCATCCAAAAATTACAATTCTCTCATAATTTACTCACCCTCATGATATACCTGGTGTGTATGACTTACTTTCTTCAGCAGAACACATTTGAAGAAAAACAGAAGAATATCTCAGCTCAGTAGGTCCTTAAAATGCAAGTGGATGGTGATCAGACATTTAAAATTTCCAAAAATCACAGACAGTTAGCATAAATGTCATACGACTCCAGTGGTTCAATTTATGTCTTCTAAAGCGATACGATTACATTTGGTGTGAAAAAGATCAATATTTAAGTACTTTTTAACTATTAACCATCGCTTCTGGACAGCAGCATTCACAAGATCGCCGAGTTCACGTGGTCTCGCGTGTGGCGAATTTGCGATGAGACATCCAGGATAAGCATACATATACACCATTGTTGATAAACAAACAGATACAAATACAGATCTAAACCAAAACCATCTAAGCTACTGTACAACGTTACTGTACAGTCCTACCAGTTGTAAACAGCGCTGCTCTTCCAGATGTGTCGAATGAGTGCAAGTTCTCACGTGAACATGCCAACACGATTACGTTACACACGCATACCACTACTGACTGGAAGCGATCATATCACTCTAGAAGACATTCATTTAACAGCTGGAGTCATATGGATGACGTTCATGCTGACTCTCTATGATTTTTGGAGTCTGATCACCATCCACTTACATTTTAAGGAGCGTATACTTACCGAGCTGAGATATTTTACATTTTTCTTCAAATGTGTTCTGGTGAAGGAAAGTCATACACACCTGGGATATCATGAGGGTGAGTAAATAATGAGAGAATTAACATCTTTTAAATGAAAATGTAAAATTAGTGAGCATGAAACGGGTTACACTTGTGGGATTCGTGTTTCTAATTTAGGGGATTCACTTAAATGTGGTTGTCACTCCTGAAACTATGTAGTGTGTACGTGGCCTATATGTTAGTGCGTAATTAGGAAACATAATATATGATAAATAATAAAAATGTTAACTTGAGGCCATACTGTCATTTTATTGTCATTTTTTCTCAAAAAAAGTGAAAAACTTAAAATAACTTTTTATTAGCTTTTTGTCGAGATATCTTTTGTCGAGAATAATGCAAAATAATGCATGTCTTCTGTGGGTTTCCATGTGTCACTTTGAATTTTAAATCTCTGTGCTGTTCGCAAATTAATCTTCTTGTAAGGATCATACATTTCGTTCTGATTCATGAAATGTTTCCCAACTTATTTTTGAGTCTGCCTTCTGCACAGAATTATTGCGTGGGGGAAACATCAGAAGAGCACGGCAATGTACGCAAGCAGCTGAAAGGGAACATGCCCTATTTTTCCACACATTACATCCTCCTCATGTTCTATGTGATAAAATTAGGGCTCTCTCAAAAATTCCTACATGAAAAAGAACTCAAGGCACAATATGTTATGCTGTAATGTGGTGCTAATATGCATTATTCATTGGCCAATATGTTTTTAATGTACATCCTGGGGGGGTGTGAATCAGTGTTTGTGTGTATGTATGTTCTGACCTCATACTCTTGAGAGAACCTTAGGTTGTCATTGGCTTTCATCCTCTCTATGTGGCCTGGCAGTTCTGAGATGGATACTGGAGGGTGGCTGGTCATGCCTGTCAATCACAGCATCACACATACAGGTTTAGCCTACAATGTTCGCAAGGAAAATGGCTTAATGAACATTATATAATGTCTAAATGACCATATAAAACTGCTAAAATATTTGTGTGAGGGTTAGGTTAAGGGGTAGGGATAATGTTAAGGAATATAAATTCATTATCTCAATATAAAACCAACAGAAGTCAATGGAGAGCCCCCATCATAATAGAAAATCAAATGTTTGTGGTTATCGGTGTGTATGAGCCAGTTTATAAAGTGAGGCGGTTGAGAGAGAGCGGTAAAAGCTTCACACACTGCAGCAGGTGTCGACAAACACCACCTGTTATTGACTAAATGAGTTAGAAGATGTGGAAGCCAAACAAGTTACTGCATATGTGTGCATTAGCTGTTAATGCAGACTCCAGAAACCAAAACTAACTTGATAACCGTCGATAACCGATGATAGATGCACGAAAACCTAGGAAAGAGAGAACATAATGTTGTGGGCTTCAAGGGAAGCTGGAAAGTGAATTCCTCTGGACTGTGACTTCTGGATTCTTCTGAATTGAGAGTGTGAGTTTGTTTGTTACATGTGTTTTCATAGTGTATTACCAGCCGTTGGGAAGTTGATTCTACGTAGCTCCACTGGGTCAGATGGATGCTGGGAATTCATGGCTTTACCGCTGCTGGGAAAACTGCACTTCGTGCTCTCCAGCTCTGCCCGCTTCCTGTAACATCACACGCACAGGAACATTAAAGCAACGCTCACTTAGCAGGAAGTACTTTATATTGCATTTCAGTCATAATTAAATGTTTGGAGAAATATGATACACAGACCTGTCTGGTTTGCTGGTTCGTGCCCAGATACAACAAGGGAAGTAAAAAAATTAATTAATACAAATGTAGCTTCTGTGTTAGAAAAATATACACTCACCTAAAGAATTTTTAGGAACACCATACTAATACTGTGTTTGACCCCCTTTCGACTTCAGAACTGCCTTAATTCTATGTGGCATTGATTCAACAAGGTGCTGAAAGCATTCTTTAGAAATGTTGGCCCATATTGATAGGATAGCATCTTGCAGTTGATGGAGATTTGTGGGATGCACATCCAGGGCACGAAGCTCCTGTTCCACCACATCCCAAAGATGCTCTATTGGGTTGAGATCTGGTGACTGTGGGGGCCATTTTAGTACAGTGAACTCATTGTCATGTTCAAGAAACCAATTTGAAATGATTCGAGCTTTGTGACATGGTGCATTATCCTGCTGGAAGTAGCCATCAGAGGATGGGTACATGGTGGCCATAAAGGGATGGACATGGTCAGAAACAATGCTCAGGTAGGCCGTGACATTTAAACGATGCCCAATTGGCACTAAGGGGCCTAAAGTGTGCCAAGAAAACTTCCCCACACCATTACACCACCACCACCAGCCTGCACAGTGGTAACAAGGCATGATGGATCCATGTTCTCATTCTGTTTACGCCAAATTCTGACTCTACCATCTGAATGTCTCAACAGAAATCAAGACTCATCAGACCAGGCAACATTTTTCCAGTCTTCAACTGTCCAATTTTGGTGAGCTCTTGCAAATTGTAGCCTCTTTTTCCTATTTGTAGTGGAGATGAGTGGTACCGGTGGGGTCTTCTGCTGTTGTAGCCCATCCGCCTCAAGGTTGTACGTGTTGTGGCTTCACAAATGCTTTGCTGCATACCTCGGTTGTAACGAGTGGTTATTTCAGGCAAAGTTGCTCTTCTATCAGCTTGAATCAGTCGGCCCATTCTCCTCTGACCTCTACCATCAACAAGGCATTTTCGCCCACAGGACTGCCGCATACTGGATGTTTTTCCCTTTTCACACCATTCTTTGTAAACCCTAGAAATGGTTGTGCGTGAAAATCTCAGTAACTGAGTAGATTGTGAAATACTCAGACCGGCCCGTCTGGCACCAACAAACATGCCACGCTCAAAATTGCTTAAATCACCTTTCTTTACCATTCTGACATTCAGTTTGGAGTTCAGGAGATTGTCTTGACCAGGACCACACCCCTAAATGCATTGAAGCAACTGCCATGTGATTGGTTGATTAGATAATTGCATTAATGAGAAGTTGAACAGGTGTTCCTAATAATCCTTTAGGTGAGTGTATAACATTTGTGATAGAGTGCAACAGTAGGGTTCCAGAAGAAAAAATCCCATTCATTTTCTCCATAGACCTTCCATGGGCTTCCATCACTTATTCATCCCTCCCCACTCATCTCATCTTCTCTCCTCCTTTACTTCCTCTTTTAACATGCTGATATAATTGAATCTCCATTCACCTCTATATATATCAATCACTTTCCTGCTTAATACTCTTTCTCTCTCACCTCTTAAAGAGAAGAATGAGGATGACTATGCTGATGATGAAGATGACGGCCAGCACTGGCCCCACCACCCATAGAAGCCCCTCCTCCTCGTCTACGATTGGCTGTGGCTCAACGTCAGAGAATAGCACGGCATCAGAGAATGGACTCGTGGAATACACGGTCTATCAATCAAAGACCAAACAGACACCTGGCACATCAGCAAAACCAATAACAAGTGCAAAATACTCTATGAATAAAACAGAAAGATCTGGAGATCAGTTTTAGCCAGTGGAAAATAACTAAAAATTATTGATTCACTGCGCCTTCAAGGGAGTGATATCATTTTATTGGTTCAAACAGTGTTAAGTTTCACTGAGAATGATGCTCACACACTACAGAAAGTATGTAGAATAGTCAAAGAATGTAGAATTACCACAAAGGGTGCTATCATTTCATTATCACTGTGGTCTCCTAAATGAGAGAGAATGGAGTGACTTACATTCTGGCCCAGTTCAAGAATAGCCAGTACGAAGCAGACATACTCCTGTCCATTAAGAAGGGGTCGGTTCAGGAATACTCCATACACACGTCCATCTCCTAGTTTAAACTCAGCAGGGAGATTCTGGAAATGAGCACTGATGTATGGTTTTGCCTCTGCTTGCCTCCGCGAACGCACAGAGCGACCGGTGCCATTAATCTCCCTCAGCAGCTGGTGAAACCAGCAAACAAGGCAAGCACAAGACACATGTCAAATTAATATAGCTCCCATTTGCTGAACAATTGCCTGATTTGTTTGCACATTGCACAAAATTATTAAAATTAAAACATCTCTTTTTAAAAAGATTAAAACACAATTAGAGCACATCATTTAAATTCTGTACCTCATCAATATTCATCTCATCTGGATCACTCCATAAATTCTGGAAGTTTCCTCCTCGCTGCCTCTTAAGAGGAACAACCACAATGTAGAAACCCCTTCCAAGAAAAATTATAAATTATAATTATGGGTAAATCTCTTGAAGAATACCCGGGCAAAAAACTAAAACAGGTATAAGAAAATAATGCCCATTATTTTAATGACCATTAAGATTTTTCCATTGTGACATTATTTTCATGACAATTAAGCACCAGCCCAATTTTTAATTCTCAGTCATGACAATCATGCCATCCGGACACAATTGTTTTTTGTTTTTGTTTATTTATAAAATTAGCATACATTATTTTAAGTACAACACAACAACATTATATACAAGTAGTTTACAATATAAATAATGTATTGTAGTAATATAATAACGTAGTAATGTATGTGAATAAATCATTTTTTCACATTATAATAATGAGAATTCGATTTTTTTGGGGAATTGAGGACTGGGGTGGGGGCATGAAAATAATAGTGGTGTGTTTAGCTGTACATAGTGAATGTGCATGTGGAGGTGTGCTCAGTGTGGGTGCATTCATTTGTGTTTTGCTGACCTGACATTAGCCTGTTCCTGGACAGTGGGCAGCTGCAATGTAGCAATGCTCTGGGCGCTGGTCTTGTCCAGCAGCTGAGGTTTCTTGGTCAGCAGGTTTGGAGCGGTCATGGCGCCCGCACGGTGCTGCAGGCCTCCAGTACTGTCAGCTTTACTGGTTAACAGGAAGGTATAGACAGAATGAGGCTTTAGCTTAGTGACCAACTTCTGGCTGAGCCGCCCATCCACCTCCAAACTCTCACCATCTCCATATGAGATCTGAAAGCAAGATAAATGGAACAGTAATAAATAAATAAAAAATGCACACTTCTCCAGAACAGATTTTCAACATATTGAGACACACACACTTGAGGAGAGTAGAAAGAGATTAAGACTGACACCTCAGACACATGCTAACATACACACTTACACAGTCATTCTATTCCAGCTCCGTTTGCAGTATGAAGGGGAAGGTGAGGGAGGAAAAATATATACACACACATCAGCGAGTCAAGACCAAACCCTTCAAGATCCAGATCCGGACCATTACCAAACCCCCTTAAGTCCCAGATCCAGATAAATACCAGACCCCCTAAGACCCAGAGCCAGACCAATACCAGACCCTATAAGACCCAGACCAATACCATAACCCCTAAGACCTAAACCCAGATCAATACTAAACCACATAAGCCCCTGATCCAGACCAATACCAGACCCAAACCCAGATCAATACCAGACCCGTAAGATCCAGATGAACACCAAGCCCCCTAAGACCAGGACTCAGATCAATACTAGACCCATAAGACCCAGATGAACAATAGACACCCTGAGACCTCTGATCCAGACCAAAACCAGACCCCTAAGACCCAGACCAATACCAGACCTTCTAAGCCCTAGATCAAGACCAATACCAGACCTCAAAGACCCACAATAATATCAGACCCCCTAAGACCCAGACCGATACCAGACCCCATTAGGCCCAGATCCAGACAAATACGAGACCGCATAAGGCCTGGATCGAGACCAGTTCCAGATCCCCTCAGACCCATATCCAAACCAATAGCTGACCCATAAGACCAAGAACAATACCATCTAAAGAACAAATCCAGACCAATACCAGACCCCCTAAGACCCAGACCAATATCAGACTTCATAAAACCCATATCCAGACCAGTACCAGACCCTGACCTAAGCTAGACCATTTAAGAGCCAGACCTAAATTAGACCCGTCAAGGCCCAAATCCAGAGCAAGAATGAACCTAAAGACCCAAACCCAGGCCAAGACCTACGAGTCCATGAACCAGGCTGTGCAATTTAATGAAGTGAGATTTAATGAAGTGAGATGAATGTCTCGCATCATTCATGTTTCATGCCAAGGCAGTTTTCCAGAGCAAACTCTCAAAATGGTTGAGATAATTATCACCATTAGTGTGCTGGAAATAGACCCAGATCCAGACCAAGACTTCAAATTTAAAGACCCACACCAAGACAATTAATGATTTATGAGACCCAGACCAAGACATGAAATTATCAACAAGAACAAGGCCATGTGGTCTTGAGAGGTCTTAAGAAAAATACTACAAAATCAAGACTCAAACTGTGACACCACATACATACACACACGCACGCACTCACACACAAAAAATGTTTTGCAGTTCTTACAATGAGAGATTGTGCTTTATTACTGGCAGTGCGTGACTCCCAAGTCAGAAGCACTGAGTTCTTCATAGCAGCTTTCACTTTGAAGTTCACTGCAAACACTATTAAACAGAAAAACAAAGAGATCAACATATAAACCATCATACATCAATACATCAGCTCACTTCAGCTGAACCTCTGGCTTCAATCATTCCCACGTCGAAAAGAGCAACATCAGAGAAAAGAGAGCTAGTCACTCTTTTCTCTAGGTACTGTCAAGAGTTTTTTGTTTGTGTCCAAGAGCTCACCTTTAATAAAGCGCACTTATGAGATTATGGAGCACTCCATATTTATCTAGACTCCTTTATAGTAATATTTCTCACCTTTTTATGCCCTTAGTGGACGTTACCCAACAAGAAACAGACAAACACAGATAAACAGAAAGGATCACATATAAACAGAGAAAGGGACAGTCAGTGTGTACATCTTTTCAGAGAAAAGAGAATGTGGTGGTTTGTTTGGGAAGGGTGCCTTGATGTGCGATGATATGCATGTGTCCTACCTTCCTGTGTTGATTGTGTTCTGATGGATATTGGGTGACTATAGGGCCCAGACCCATGTTTGCTAAGCAGGCACACTCTCGCCAAATACTCAGTATCTGCCCTTAGGCCGTTAAGAACTACAGTGGGCTCAGTAACATCAGATTCCATGGCAATGTCCGTGCCATTACTATAGCTGACTGCAAACCACACGCGGTAACCTTGGATCTGCTCGTTGCTTCCTGGTCGCTCCCATCTCAGAATCACAGATGTGGAGTTAATGTTTTCAGCCGTTAAATTAGCCAAAGACGGAATGGTTTCTGGAATGCTTGCATTTTGAGACCTCTCTGCAACCTCAAAGCGACATTCCGTTGTGCCTGGGATGGTAACCGTGTCCTCTGTGGTTGTTACCATCACACTTGGGGTTAGAAGTGTGACCTGACAGCTTGAACCATAACCCCACACGCTACGGGCTGCGAGACGGAACACATACAGCACCCCAGCACTCAGGGACGAGACGGTGTAGGTGCGTTTGTCAGCATCAAGCTCCAGTACCATGAAGGAGTCGGAGGTTGGATCGGCCTGGCCGTATGAGAGCCTGTAGCCCAGCACAGGTGACAAACCGGCTGGAGGAGGCTGCCAGTTCAGCAGGGCATTGCCATCCTCCGATGATGCCACTGAAAGAAGGGGCAAACCTGGCACTGTGGAGCAGATAATATGGGGTATTGTAATATTGTAGTGATCAAGACTGAATATGTAAAGCTGTAGCTGTTTCATACTATTTTGGGGAGTTACTGAGAGTGAAACTCTTGCTTTTGCGGTTAAGGTGCTGTAAGTGATTACAGCTATTTTGCGAACTTACGCAAGACTTCCGTATGTGTATTTGTGGTCTTGTGGACTTGCAATGGTAAACATTTGCATGCGTCTGTAAAGTTCATCGTCATGAAGTCAACAAGACTGTAGGGTTTCACTTATGTCATTTTATTCAACTCAGTAAGTTGTAATACTAAGTTTATGTTGTTGATAGATAGGTAGATGATAAATATATAGGATGCATTTGAGTGAGGTAATTTACCTATAAGTGTTGTTCATAGTAAAGGTGTTCAGCTCTTTTAGCTCACAAAGTTTACATTACGTTCACACAGAAAATCTATAACATAATATGGCTGGATTATTGAATCAATTCTTCCAAGATGTTTCTTTCATTAAAATAAATAAATGAAAGGGGGCCTGGGTAGCTCAGCGAGTACTGATGCTGACAACCACCACCGGCGTCATGAGTTTGAATCCGGGATGTGCTGAGTGACTTCAGCCAGGTCTCCTAATCAACCAAATTGGCCCGATTGCTAGGGAGGGTAGAGTCACATGGGGTAACCTCCCCGTGGTCGTGATTAGTGGTTCTCGCTCTCAATAGTGCATGTGGTGAGCTGTGCGTGAATCGCAGAGTAGCATGAACCTCCACATGCTGTAAGTCTCCGTGGTGTCATGCACAGCGAGCCATGTGATAAGATGCGCGGATTGATGGTCTCAGAAGCGGAGGCAACTGAGACTTATCGCCACCCGGATTGAGGTGAGTAACCGCGCCACCACGAGGTCCAACTAAGTAGTGAGAATTGGGCATTCCAAATTGGGGAGAAAAGGGGATACAAATTTAAATAAATAAATAAATGAATAGTTTAATGCACTGTTAATATGTTGCTATATCATTTTTTTCTCATATTTTCGTGAACAGTATGTTTAAATTAAAGCTGTTTGATTATCATCATGATACATCTTTTTTGCCTTATCTTTGTTATCGTTGACAAAATAAAAAAACCTTCGTCAATGAACATTTTCGTCAATAAACAGATTTTTCCTGTTTGCAGAGGCTAGGGATGTGATTTCTTAGGACACCTATTCCAGTGATATCTGTCAGAAAGTAGGGACGACATCCGTGTGTTATTAAAAAAAATAAAAAATGCTTACGGCACCTTTGGCCTTGAGATAAATTTAACAGCAAGAGTGTCTATCAGTGCATAAATGTGTGTGCATTTGAGTGTGTGTACACACATGAGGGTTTTGTTCTGATGGCGGTAGCTTTGCTTTTTGCTCCATCGCCTTTTGAGTTGAACGCAGCTACAGCCACAGAGTATTCAGTGTTCGGCCACAAATCAGACAAAATCAGCTCCTAAATAAACACATACACACCTTACTGAAATCTTAGTATCCAAAATGCAATCAAACCAAAATGGCTTATAATAAATTAAAATGATATAATTTGCTAAAGAGAATTGAAATTATTGGTCATGTTTAGAGTAGACATACTCACATATTGTTTGGAATCATTCTGTGGCTGCAACATTTAAGACAAAAACAAAGTAAACTTTAAAAAATTATGCCACACATTTTATACAATATTAATGCAGTATTTATTTATTTTTACTAAAGGTTCACTTATAATGATACGTCATTATTAGGTTTTATGACCTTTTTCCACCCGGTCTCCCCCTTGGAAGTCATGTCAAGGGTCAATATTCACTGTGGGAAATGCTTTGATTTTTCTTATCTCAAAAGATTAAGCAAAATGTAATTCCTCTTGATAAGTGATGTAAATGCTGAGACTAAATTTGATTACTAACAACAACAAAATAGAGGTCTACTGAGAATCATTAGTGCAAAATGTTTACTGGAACTATGGTGGTTTAAAGGCTTTTAGACTCTGAGAAGGTTATCAGAGCTTCTGTCTTAGTAGACGGTTAATAACCAGACACTGATGTTGTCTGAAGTTTAAAGAGAAATTAAAGTCCATTTAGGCATTAGATGAGCTAAGAACTCTTATCACTGCCAAACAAACAACTCGTACAGATCAAGAAATAGTTGGGATCTGCATGGTATTTCTAGAGTTTAAATACAACAATATGCTGATGCTGGGGAAAAAAAAGTTGTAAATCCATGAATTACTGTGAATAAGAAATTAGGTCATTTATCTTTGAATTGGGAAAACTAAATATGCAAATAAGGGTTGCTACAAACAGACTTAAAGGAATGTTCTGAGTTCAATACAAGTTAAGCTTAATCGACAGCATTTGTGGAATAAAATTGATTACCACAAAAATGAATTTCTACCCGTTCCTCCTTTACTTCAAAAAAAGCAAAAATCTGGGTTTCAGTGAGGCGCTTACAATGGAAGTGAATTGGGGCCAATTTTTGAACATTTAAATACTCACAGTTTCAAAATTATAGCCAAAAGACATAAGAAATATGTGTGTTAACATGATTTTAGAGAGATAAAATCACTTACTAACCATTTCTGTGTATAGTTATAGCCAATTTTACAACCACGTTACCATGACGATGTAATGTCAACAAACCCTAAAATGTAAAAATGACAATTTAAACAACTCTACAGCTCAAATAATACACAAGTTTTAACAGAAGAATTAATGTAAGCGCTTTTTATAAAATTATAAGCTTTACATTTCTGCTTTTAAACCCTCAAAGAATTGTCTTAAAAAGTGCCTCTCTATAACCTCGATTTTTGCTAGGGTTATTTTGAGTAGAAATTATAATTTGTTTTGGCAATCATCATTATGCCACAATGCTGTCGTTTGAGCTTAACTTGTATTGAACCTGGAACATTCCTTTAATAAGTGTGTTTTTTTGTGTACATCTGTCAGTGACTACGTTTACATGGACTCCAGAAAGTGGATTATTGCAAGAAAGCGGCTTATTTCGAGAATGATTTCTCCACAGCAACATAGTTTCCCCATGACACTTGTGCAAATAACAAACATGGAGTCCGAGGAAGACTTTGCTATTTTATTCTCCCTTGCTTTATTTCTAGATATTCCAGACTTGTTGCTGTGCTTGTTTACTTAACTTTCTGTTGTGACCTGCAGCGGAATTGCGCTGCAATAGTGGGGTTTCCCTCTTACATAAAATTCTGGGATTCCCCCAATGTAGGAGCGCATATGCGCAAATGTGATATTTTAAGTTGGTGTGTATAAATGGGTATAGATTATAGTTTATGTGCTTTTTCCACTGTACTCTCAGAAATGTGGAATTCTTTCCAGTTGTTGTTGGGCTCTGACCTATGCTGTCTGTTCACGCATTCTTCAAAAAACTGTAAACATGGCCACATAAGCTGTGTTCTTAGAGTGAAACCCGCTTTCTCTTAATCCCTCAAGCAGTGTAAGAAAATCTGTGTTCTCATTTGCATGACATTTCAGAATGTAACTTTCTGCAAAAACCCTCAAATAAACCGTTTTCTTAAGTGCATGTAAATGTGGTTAGTGTGCTGTTGTCTCCTACCTGTGAGTCTCTCAGTTGGAGTTCCTTGATTCTGGGAGAGCCTGTTCTCTCCCCTGTTGTGTGCCTGACATATATCACTTGGTAACCACGAATCTTTCCATGCTGTCGCTCAGCAACTGGAGGTTTCCATGACACTCTGGCAGAGGTGGCATTTAAGACCACAACATCCACAGCCCGTGGAGGTGCGCTGGGCACTGAAGGGGCATTTTAGGATAAAAGACAAGTTAACACAGCTGAACATTCGTTCCAGCTCACAGGAGAAGGCAAGAAAAGGAGAGGAAAAGAGGTATGGTGTCGGAGTATAGTTTATTTATCATGATTAATGGTTCGGTAAAACCGAATGAAGGAGAGGTTTAACTTGAGGTCAAGGGTCAGATAAAGGCATGGCCATAGAGACATACCATCTTCCTCAGTGCGAACCAATACCGGCAGGCTCTCTGGCCCTTGGCCTGCATCTGTGTGGGCAGCGACAGTAACAGAGTACAACGTCCCTTTCTTTAGTCCCTCTATCCGGTATCGAAAACAGTTAGATGGGATGTCCATGATCCTTT
The DNA here is from genome assembly GCF_025860055.1 of Xyrauchen texanus. Classification (NCBI taxonomy): domain Eukaryota; kingdom Metazoa; phylum Chordata; class Actinopteri; order Cypriniformes; family Catostomidae; genus Xyrauchen; species Xyrauchen texanus. The sequence continues at coordinate 43,191,606 of NC_068286.1, forward strand.
GTACGGGGTCTTTTTCCCGTTCCACTGCCACATAGCGGATGGAGTATCCGGTTATGATTCCATTGTCGTCAATGAGGGGTGGAGCCCAGTTGAGCAACAGACTTGAGGAGGAGGGGCTTATGCATGTGACATTCTGGGGAAGGGGTATGGACTCTGATTGTAGAAGTGGGAGGGTTTAATTGTGTGTAGTAAGGCATCAGTGGTTAGTTTTAGTGTTAGCGTGGATGATGTGTGGAAATTAAGTCAGAGTTAAAGACAAAAAGACACAAAATGAAAACAGACTACAAATAAAATGCTCTTGTCATAAAATGTTGCTGTCATAGACAGATAAAATTAAGAAGACATGTAACAAAAAAATCAGATGCGTTTTCACTGAACTGAAACAAACAACATTAAACGTACCTGTTTGACTCTGTCTTTCAAGGTGCTTTCACTGAGTGTCTCTTATGCTCTTATCCTTTCTTTACTCTTAACCCACCCACCAAATCTACATCTATGACTTTCAATGATAGATTGGAATCATAAAAAGCAAACAACTAGCTGGGTTTCCATCAAACAATTTTGTGAGCAGCTCAATTTTGTTCAGGACATTTAAAACCCAAGCAAGCTCACAGACAAGTAAAAAATGACCTTTGTATTCATATTAATATTAGTACCCAATTACCCCTATGGGGTAATAATTAGTGATGCAAATTTTTTCAAGCCAGAAAAATAAGTTACAGAAAATTTTACTTTTGGTGGACCCACAAATATGGTCTTCTTGGCGAAGCTGATTGACCAAGAAAGTCTTGCTGGTTAAGATAAGCACACCAGCACACAAAACCCTTAAACAGTTATACTGGTCTTTTCAGCAACAAGAAGGCTGTTTATGTCTGCTTTATATGAAAGTTCAAACAGTACATACGTGTTTGTGGAGTCTGAACAGTGATTTCACTTGTGAATGCCCCCAGGCCATGTTTACTACGTGCTGCTAGTTGGAATATGTAGGTGGAAAATGGCTTCAGATTCTTCAACAGATAACTGGAGCTTGGGTCAAATGTTAATTTCTGGAGGAGAGACATGGAGACATGGAGACATTTAGACTTTTTACCACTTATCTATGCATTACAAAATGTAAACTTGTGTGTATGTGTGTACCTGCTCTGGCTGGTCTCCAAGCCTGTATATGAGCTCATAGCCAGTGATGGCATCTGTGCCACTGTGAGCTGGAGGGATCCACGACAGAAGAATACTTGTCTCTGATTTCAACTCTGCCTTCAGTTCAATGGGCTGGGATGGGACTAGATGAGAGTAGAGGCAGAAAGACGATGCTTATAGAATGATGCAACAGAAACAAAATCAGGTGCAATATTAAAGGTGCACTCAGTATTTTTTTTCTCATTAAAAATAGATTTTAAACATTAAGAAATATATACTTCGGTAGTATTGAAAAATGTTTTTAAAACCATGAACATTCACATTAGATGAAGAATCCGGTCACATCAGTACTGCCCTACAAAGACAAAATGCAGTCACTATGCCAACAATGAAACTGAGAAAAAAAGCTTCAAATTTTTTTCATTCTCCAGCCAAATGTGGATAATAAAATAGTCCCATTCTGCTTTCTCTGGATCTGATTTCAGTTAAGCTGTCACAGGACTGATCATAACTCAATTTAGATACAGCGTGTAGTTACTGCGTTTTGCCTATGCAGTGAAGTTTTTAAAGAGTTGGACTGCCTCATTGGCCCTGCCATGTTGAAAGCACTTGACCAGCCGAATAACTAACAATAGGTAGACCACCTAGAGCATTATCAGACAATTTTTTCAATTTTTCTCATAATGCGAATAGCGCATTACTACGATGGTATTGGTAACCATAGCCCAAGAAACAGCAATTACGCCCAGCAGAAGATAAACCAAAAATTACTCAGTGCACCTTTAAAATCTATAAAATAATCCTGACTTCACATTATGCACACCTCCTGTCTTTGCGATGATGTGCAGGTCACTGGAGAGAGGTCCATCTCCCACGGCAGTGAAGGCAAGCACTCTAATATAATAGGTTTTGTTGGGTGTCAGGTCCCGTATGTTCAAAAAATTTGCCCCACGAACCATTTCCTTGTCCCATTGGCTCACAGGAAGTGATGGATCCGATGTGTAATATACCCTGTATCCAACCACCTGACCATTGGCTTCCTCTGGCTCCTCCCATTGCACCATTGCTGTGGAACCGCTCAACATACGACCTCTGACACGGCGAGGAGGGGAACTAGGTGCCTGTTCGGCTGTACGGGCTTCGACCGTCGGGCTTGGTGGGCCAGAGCCAATAGAATTCACAGCCATGACCCGGAAATGGTAGTGTGAGTAGGGGCTGAGTCCACCCACACTGTAACGAGTTGTTGCTATGGCATCAATTTCTTTAAAGACATCGCTGGAGGAGGTGGGGCGATATTGGATGATATAATAGGAAACAGGAAGTGGATTCCCACTGTCCCACATGAGAGTAATGCTGGTGGCAGATCGCTCCATTACAACTGGAGTTCCTGGAGGATTGGGAAGGGCTGTGGGGTCAAAGGAATAGATGGGTAGAAAGAACATAGAAAGTTACAAAGGACAGAAACTGTGACAGAAAGGACATCATAACTATGCTGCCATCTAAAATTCCACATTTTGGCCATATTCTAGAAGGATAGGTCTCTTCAGAACAATAATGGGTATTTCCCAATCTGTGGCCGTTTTCAAACCGAGATAGGCGTTTCTGAACTATCCAATGAAAGTAGGGAATCTCAATGTAGTAATCAGTGGACATTTCCAAAACCAGCATGGGCGTTTCTGAACTATCCAATGAAAGCAGGGAATCTCTGTAGTAGGCAAACCATGTAAGGAAGCTGAAAAAAGCCCATACCAGTTTGAAAATAACCACTGATTGGAAAATGTATTGATAGTATCTGATTATGGCAAAAGGAATAATACATTCAATACCAAAATGTGTCGAAAAAAATTATTAGTCTAGCTTAAAAATTTACTATTTTATCTAATATTTGATATTATAATTTGTGTATGTGTTGTAGAGTATTGCATAGTTAGTTTAGCTACATGCTAACTACTGGAATAAAGTGTGTTGTCCTGTGCACTTTGAGTGAAGAGAGCGCTATTTTCATGATACGCAGAATTGTTGGCTATATAGAGCATTCCAAATCGGTCACTTATGAGGTTCCATTTCAGTTAGGGTTATGCCTTTGAGGATGTTCAGAGCAAACGAGTTCTTATGCTAAAGATGCAGCGCAATGAATATAAAAGAATGTAGGTCCATTTAGTGCATGTTTACACAGAAAAACAATTAAAATAAAGCACAGATGGACTATGTGACAGGGCAGAATCACGACCTGGCCCCGCCCTCTGCCCAGCTCACTCGGTTTTCAAACAAAGCCTACAACAGCCATTGACCATCCAGTTTTCTAGATGTTTTGTAGAGTGCCACCACCCATTGAAAAACCCTTTTTGGTCAATCTTTAGTTAAGACTGATCAAAAAGATTGAGCTAAATGTTGTTTTTTTTACACTCACCAAAAGATATTTTTCTTACTATCTTTGATGTAAGGACATTCATCTTCAAAGAGTCTGATAATCTCACTTCAGCATACCTTTAACTGTGATCTGGGCAACAGTTTCTATAACTCCCAGTGTAGACATGGCCACACAGGTATAGTTGGCAGACTGGCGTACATCTGTGAGTTCCAGAACATTCCGCCCAATAGGCATATCATCTTCTGGTGTCAAATCCTCGGCTCCCAGCATCCATTTGACATATGGCATGGGAACGCCCACTGCCTGACAAGAGATATTCACACTGCCTCCTGGCATGATCTCATAATCCATCGGTGGCACTGAGAAGCGAGGAGGGATACGACGCACTGAGGGTGTGAAAGAGAGTGAGCAGTTCATTAACTCATGCTAAAGACATTATTAATGCAACAGAGAGCACTGAACCTAATAAAGGTACACCTCAAAATACAGTAGGCTGCAGGTTATGATTCTGCTTGTACTCACAAATAGTGAAATTAGGATGACCAAAAATACAACATTACAAGATAATTGCAAGTACGGTAATTTATCACAATATAGCAATAAAGGCTGAAAATATCAACCACAACATTTTTTATATATTACAAAACCATGTAGTAATGTCTATTTTTGATTATCTTAGTGACTTAAATATTTTCAAATGTTTTGTACGTTTGTACTTGTCATCTAATTTACAAGTACAAAAATAGAAATACATACATATACAGTTGAAGTCAGAAGTTTACATACACTTTAGCCAAATACATTTAAACTCAGTTTTTCACAATTCCTGACATTTTATCGTAGAAAACATACCCTGTCTTGGATCAGTTAGGATCACTACTTTATTTCATCACAGTCCCAGTGGGACAGAAGTTTAAATACACGTTGTTAGTATTTTGTAGCATTTCCTTTAAACTGTTCAACTTGGGTCAAATGTTTTAGGTAGCCTTCCACAAGCTTTTCACAATAAGTTGCTGGAATTTTGGCCCATTCCTCCAGACAGAACTGGTGTAACTGGTCAGTTTTGTAGGCCTCGCACACGCTTTTTCAGTTCTGCCCACAAATTTTCTATTGGATTGAGTTCAGGGCTTTGTGATGACCACTCCAATACCTTGACTTTGTTGTCCTTAAGCCATTTTGCCACAACTTTGGAGGTATGCTTGTGGTCATTGTCCATTTGGAAGACCGAGCTTCCGGCTTGCGGCCAAGCTTTAACATCCTGGTTGATGTCTTGAGATGTTGCTTTAATATATCCACATAAGTTTCCTTCCTCATGATGTCATCTATTTTGTGACGTGCACCTGTCCCTCCTGCAGCAAAGTATCCCCACAACATGATTCTGCTACCCCCATGCTTCACAGTTGAGATGGTGTTCTTTGGCTTGCAAGCCTCTCTCTTTTGTCTCCAAACATAAAGATAGTCATTAAGGACTAACACTTACATTTTTGTTTCATTAGACCAGAGGAAGAATATCTTTGTCCCCATGTGCACTTGCAAACTGTAGCCTGGCTTTTTTAAGGTGGTTTTGGAGCAGTGGCTTATTCCTTGCTGAGCAGCCTTTCAGGTTATGTCGATACAGGATTTGTGTTACTGTGGATATAGATACTTGTCTTCTTGTTTCCTCCAGCATCTTCACAAGGTCTTTTACTGTTGCTCTTGGATTGATTTGCACTTTTCGCACCAAACTACGTTCATCTCTAGGAGACAGAATGCGTCTCCTTCCTGAGCGGTATGATGGCATGGTATTTATACTTGCTTACTATTGTTTGTATAGATGAATGTGGTACCTTCAGGTGTTTGGAAATTGCTTCCAAGGATAAACCAGACTTGTGGAGGTCCACAATTTTTGTCTAAGTCAAAAGGTCATGGTTGATTTCTTTGATTTTACCATGATAGGCAAGTAGGCCTTAAAATACATCCACAGGTACACCTCTGATTCAGTACACCTCCCATCAGTAGCTAACAGGCTAATAGTCTAAAGGCTAGAGATCATTTTCTGGAATTTTCTAAGCTGCTTTAAGGCACAGTTAACTTAGTGTATCTAAACTTCTGACCCCCTGGAATTGTGATATAGTCAATTAAAAGTGAAACAATCTGTCTGTAAACAATTGGAAAAATGGTGGTTAAAGTTGAGTTTTAATGACATCAACATAAGTGTATGTAAACTTCTGACTTCCAACTGTCTACATACACAGTAAATACAACTGGTTGAGCCACGTTTAAAGCAACTGTAAAATAGCCAATACATACACAGTTGCATGCCTTTAGAATCCTGCTTGGCAACAATAAACAACCAACAGTTACACTGTGTCTATGCCAAAACTAAAGCAGTGTAGGCTACAGTTTCTGCTTGGTGTCACATTTTTTACAATTGTGCTGTGGCTATATGGACTATTGAGACATTTCTTGTGTAAAGTTTCACAATATACAGTACACCAACATAACACTAAATTCTAGTGAAAATATTTAAAAGTATGGTGCTGTAACTTATGAAGAAATTAATAAGAAATTCATTAATTGGCCTTTAACTATTCAAATAATCACACAGTTCAGATGAGTACACATCATTAATACATATCACTTGCTATTAGAATGATGCTATGGAATGCAGTTAAGTAGGATCAGGTGAAATATGGAGGATTAGTGTCAGATGACATATGCAGTATTAGGATCTGGAGAGCGAGTAAGACTGTATAGAGGCAATCTGCTGGAGGGGAAGGATTATCTAGATGTAAGGGTCAGAGATTTAGTATATAGTAAGAAACACAGAGCATTTGGTTTTAGAGGAAGAGCACTTACCATCTCTCAGCTCTACAGAAGAGTCCAGCAGTGAGAAATGAGCCAATGGGGAGAAATAAACAAACAATGACAAAATCTAAGGAAATATCTTAAAAGAATCAGACCATTCAGATAATAAATCTACATAGATTAGGTCTCATTCACTATTTCACATTTGCTTACAAAAATTTTCCAACATGAAATATAATTAACAATTTTTACATATTATCATAACAAACTGAATAACTTAGTGACCATACAATAAATCATACTTATATCAGTGTAACACAAATAATATGCATAACTGCTCATATTTACTATTTACATATTTACTAATTACTAATTGCGGAAACATGCTCCCTCATTTTGAAAAATCTAAAATAATCAACTATAGAACAAAGAAAGAACAAATGTATTACAGTATGTATACACTTTAGTTTGAGCACCTTTTTCTTCACCCATACTTATATGTAAATAATAGTGAATGAGACCTATTGACTTTAACGTTTATCTATTCATAAGAATGTGTTAGTAACTTCTAACAGTTCTTGACTTCTCAATTCTACAGCACCCAAATCAGTGAGAGATGCTCGAAGCTTTACCTCTGACATAAAGGTTAGCAGGTGTTGAGTAGCGCGTTCCTTCACTGTTGGTTGCGACACACTCGTATTTACCCTGATCAGTTTCTTTACTCTGATCAATCTGAAGTGCACCTGGATACACACACACATATACATGCAAAGCATTTACAAACAACTAACGCACACATACTACTCCAAGGTTTTTTTTACGGGTTCAAAATAAGTTTAGCGACGCTTTCAAAAACCAAACAATTGACTTATCCCTCTTGTAAAAACAAACAAAAGAGTATGTACATATTTAAAAAAGAAATCTAAGGCATTCTGATTTAAAAGCAGAAATATGTGTTTTATGTGTTTTGGGGGAAAATTTCTTATATTCATATTTCCATACAAATATTTGTATGGAAATATAAGAGCTAGAAAATTCTCTAAATGTTCCTATTAGCAGTGGTTATAGTTATCTAGTTATGCAGTACCAATTAAATTCTATTTCTGAAATTCTGATGTAACTGATTGGAGTTTGCTCCATGAAAATAGCACTTTATTGATAGCTGTTGGGTCCCTTTCTGGTATCCTTGTGCATATTGTGCTACTGTAGTCAAGGAACATTACATGGTCATGACATGCGCGAAGAATGCATCAAAATCGTCAAAAACAGAAGAAGAATGTGAAAGTGAAAGTGGAGATTTACAGTAAAAATGTACTTAAATCTTGATCTGTTTCTCAGCCACGCCCATCATATCAGACACGGCATAAGACAAGGATTAAACCACTGGAGTCATATGGATTACCTTTATGCCACCTTAATGTGCTTTTGGAGCACCCTTTCACTTGCATTGTATGGACCTATAGAGCTGAGATATTCTTCTAAAAATCTTTGTTTGTGTTTAGCATTAGAAAGAAGTCATACACATCTGGGATTGCATTAGGGTGAGTAAATGATGAGAGAATTTTCCTTTTTGGGTGAACAATTCCTTTAAATCTGTATTTCAACTTTTACTCCAGTGCATGCCTTGCCACACAATCTTCTATTGTAAGTGCATTAGCAGGATTTTTGTTTGATTTTACAAACTGAAGGACAAGTCAAAATAATTTTTTTGGCAATGGCAACTCACAGCTAAACTTTTATTGAGCCTGAATAATTAACTTTCCCTCAAATCTGCCAACAGCACAAAACTGGCTTGTATATTAGTACAGAATGATACTGAGGAGAGTTAGACAGCATATAAAACACACACACACACACACACACACACACACACACACACACACACATGTTGTGTTTCCATGTTTTATGGGGACTTTCCATAGACATAATGGTTTTTATACTGTACAAACTTTATATTCTATCCTCTAAACCTAACCCTACCCCTAAACCTAACCCTCACAGAAAACTTTCTGCATTTTTACATTTTCAAAAAACATAATTTAGTATGATTTATAAGCTGTTTTCCTCATGGGGACCGACAAAATGTCCCCACAAGGTCAAAAATTTCGGGTTTTACTATCCTTATGGGGACATTTGGTCCCCACAAAGTGATAAATACACGCTCACACACACACACACACACACACACACACACACACACACACACACACACACACACACACACACACACACACACACACACACACACACACACACACACACACACACACACACACACACCTCAGTTCCTGATGATTCCAGAAACATCTCTAAGAGGATAATTTACCACATAACAAAACAGCATAAAAAATCTTGCCTTAATGTCAGAAAACAAAACAAGCAAGCAAATGAAGCAATTGTCCTTGCCAAAGAGAAAAAAGAAGCACAGTCAGCCTCTTCCAACAAAGTGATTTCAACATAAATTATTCAGTATAGTCACAAACAGACAGAAATGTCTCCAAAAAGAGGTACAGGCTGTTAAACAGCCATACTGCCTGCAGATCAGATACTAAAAAATACTTTATTAAAAAGACGGCATCAAAATAAAAAATGGAATCAGATTTAACATCCAGGTAGGACATTCTTGCTGAAGGGAGAAAGGGAGAAAGAGGTGAAAAGATCCACAAAGGGATCAAAAGAGCATTGGAACAACAACAAAGAAAAATGCTTTAAATTGAGAGTTGAAGTGTCACACACACAAATTATATTATTGTCTGTAATGAAACCAATGACAGCAACAGTTACTGAAGTTTCACTGATATAACAGATTTAAAAAGAGGGTCAGACTTGGTCTATATTGCTCTATATACTGATGTCATCTCTTCCCTCATAAACATCAGTCATCTATGATATCTGCTCCATTACTTAAGGAATGAGTTTGGTTTGCCGACATGATGGTGTATTAGTGCGGCATCCACGTCATTGATGTTACCGACTGCCACCACAGAGGGTGGGGGGGGGGAGGCTGGGTAGGGTGGGGTTGATGAGTTTGGGGGTGGCTTCCGATTTGGCGCCCTACCCAGCTGGTGTGGAATGCCAAGAAACGCCTCACCTATGCCTAGAAATGGCCCTGGTCTCAGGGGCATATTCACATTTTGGTCCAATCACATGCTTTCCAGAATTAGAGTGGCTCCTCCTCCAAATATCTCCTCTGACTAGCAATAGCAAGTAGCAAATGATGATTCATAGATGTGATGCATATGTAAAGGCTATAGAGCGCAATAGTCTTGTTCCAGAAGTAAAAATCCTATAAATGTTCTGATAAATTATAAACCTTTAAAGACAGACCTAACGTGATCTCCAAAGTTGTTAATCAATGGCATATGCTTTGGTTGAAGACATCAGTCCATGTTACAGTATTTCAACTTCATTTAAAAAAACTAGTTTATATGTGAAATTTCTGGTGAAGAACTACACTACCTATGATCATAAAGAGAAACGATCCACCAATCAGGAAATCGAGGTCAACAAAGCAAAATATTTATCAATAAAATGTAAATATATTGTTTATTGCATGCGATTAATTACAAAAAAATTATTATAAAGCATAAACCAGGTAAACACTGGCTGGAGGACTAGGCCGGAACCTTTGTGATGTGTCCACCCGGAGTCATTAGATTGATGCACACACCACCACAAACACACACACACACACACACACACACACACACACACACACACACACATGTTGTGTTTCCATGTTTTATGGGGACTTTCCATAGACATAATGGTTTTTATACTGTACAAACTTTATACTCTATCCCCTAAACCTAACCCAACCCTAAACCTAACCCTCACAGAAAACTTTCTGCATTTTTACATTTTCAAAAAACATAATTTAGTATGATTTATAAGCTGTTTTCCTCATGGGGACCGACAAAATGTCCCCACAAGGTCAAAAATTTCGGGTTTTACTATCCTTATGGGGACATTTGGTCCCCACAAAGTGATAAATACACGCTCACACATACACACACACACACACACACACACACACAACAGCTGTTTCAGTGATCAAATGATGGAGAGAGGACCTCTTAATGCTGTTTGTTGTACAAAACAAGCCTAGATGGAACTTGTGATAGAAATCAAGTACTTTGCATCATGACCGCCAATATGGGTGGACAACTTGACCTTTTGTCCCAGGCTTCACGATTGCTGTAGCAAAGTAGCCATAGTGAAGGATGGGAGTTTAAGACAATTAATGGCCATTGCAATGAAAACGTTGCAACAAAACATTGTTTTTTCAATTAGTCAACCTCCCACTTAAACTTTGCGAAATGGTTAATGTTACTTGAATTTTAGTGCATTTCTATCTTTATACTGTGGAAGGATCACATATGGTTTTTTTTTCTTTGTTAAAAAGTAAATATGTGTATTTAGATGGAAAAAGAAGTATATATAGAGAGATAAAATGTCAGCACTTTCCAAATCTGCGATTAATTGCGATTAACTATGAAAGTTATGCGATTGCGATCATGATTAAAAAATGTATCGACTGAAAGCACTAGTTTATATACTTAAAATCAACAACTTTCAATTAATAGTTTTATAGTTTTCCATACATTTTTATTCAATTACATATTTTACAGTGCTTCATTGGATTGTAGTTCATTTCCTCATTAAAGTAGTTAGTTCTTTTATACTTCACTTAAAAACAATTTTTTTTTTTGCTTCAAATAAAATTTTGCAACACTGAGATTCCCCCTATGGGCTTGTTAATTCAGTTAATATCTTAAAACTCTTTTATGAAAGAAATTATGAAATCCCTATGAAAGAAATGAAAGGGAAAAATACTTCTGGAACCAAGACGTCTGAAAAAGAGGACGCGCACTGTAGCGCTCTATTGTCTATTAAAAACAAAGGGCTGAGCCTTTCCATATGTCCCACTCTAACTTCCTGTTTCAATATCAAATATAAAAACTGCACTTGTCCCAATTCTTTGGGTCTTTAAAAACGTGTCCTTGAAAAAACTACCACTAATCTGAATATTAATCTGACCCCCTCAATATCTATGGTGGTTAAAGCTCTGGGCCCTCATTTATAAAACATACCTATGATCAGATTTGATCCTACAGTCCAAGGATTTGATCCTATGTCAAAAGTGAGGTACAAATTGGGATTTAAATAGGCAGAAACTGATGTTAAAATGGTCTTGTGTATGTCAATTGACAAGCATGAGAACAAACGTTTTTGTGTGCTCATGCTCCAATGCAACAGTGTGCACTGCACTGAGTCAGTGACTGACTGAATTTATTAATAAATGAGTGAGCATGTTTATGTGAATAAGAACATTTCAATATGAGTCAGAATGTGGCCTTATCAGAATATCTAGTTAGCCCTATTTGCACATTTTCACAATAAATGAATTTTAAGACCTACTAGTTGACAGGCAGGTTCAATATACAGTATGTAATATGTCAAACATATTTTCGGAGAGAGGAGGAGGAGAGATTATAGTTAAACAAAGCTAAATCTATATACAGATGGTTAAAAAGCACTGCAACAGACTCTAAATCTCGCCTACATTTTTTATCAATTCATCATTCAGCCTTTTGTCTGCTGCTGTTGGGGGACATAAATTTAAATGAATGGTTTGACTAAAATGCAGCATAATCAAGTCAAGAGCAGGCAGAAGAGAACCTCAGGAAACGAACAGACATGTAGTGTAGTCAAGTCAAGTCATTTTTATTTTTATAGTGCTTTTCACAACACACATCGTTTCAAAGCAGCTTTACATACAAATATACGGTATAAAAAAGCAATGCAATTTAAGTCCTCGTTGTTCGGTTCAAGTGAATAATGAGATTAAAAAGCATGCATTAAATAATTATTATCTTTAGGCCCCTAGTGAGCATGCCAAATGCGACTGTGGCAATCTACACAAAACTCCAAATGATGTTAGTTAATGGGTAAAAACAACCTTGGGAGAAACCAGGCTCACTGTGGGAGCCAGTTCCTCCCTGGCTAAATAGCATGAATATAATGCCAATATTAGTTTTCTAGTGTAGTACAAGTCTTGATTTATGCAAGTAAACTGAGTAGATGTTGGTGTGCAATGTTTAAAACTAAAGGATTTTGTATGAACTGTAAGATTAACGATTTAAGTGTCTATGAATTCCATCCCAAATTGTTTGCCGAAATGCGCATAGATGCACTGTCCATTTATTTAGCTGATTAAGGCTTTAGTTGGTATTCATTTCACCTCTATGTATTTTATTATGAGAGACTGTCGTCCATCCTATGACCAACATGATGATGGCAGAGGTCAGCGAGGTTTGCCTTGAAGTCCGAATAGAAGCTTGGCGGTTCATTTTGGTGGAGTCCGTCCTAAGCCCAGGGTGCAGGCAGTGGGCAGTGAAGTATCCCAGGTCTTAAAGTCCTGGAGTCTTAACGTATACTTCGGATGTCCACGTTACTGACGTGACACAAATTTACTCATCAGCACAGTCTGTTCGGCCTGATGCATGGGGCCCACATTTTCTAGAGCCGCGGATACGGCCTTCGTCTGTGCGCATTGTGCACATGCACCGTTGACTGTACTAAAACAGTATCACAAAGCAGCTGTAGTGGGCATGCATCAAATGCATTCACTGCTGGTCAAAAGAGTACACTCAGAAAGACAACGCGGTCTGCCGGGTGCGATCCGATCCAGAACGCAGAAAAACGGAGTATGCCCTTGCTTTTACTGTTTGAGTCGGAAGTAGTTTATATAAAACACGATTGGCATGTAGACTATGCATATTTTATTATATGTAAACAAGCATGTAAATGTCTTTTTGGAATTCAGGTTTAGTAAGAATATGGATACTGGTTGAAGAATGGTGTGGGTTCACAGTAAATGCAGTCAAACAATGGATTTATAACTGATAATGAAAACGAATAACTGATGATGAGCAAATTGTTGTACGTTCACATTTCAGATCATTATAGGAACATCTTTATAAACGAGGCCCCAGGTTTCATGAGTTAATCCTATTTTTACCTCTAGCTCCTAAAATAGAGATCTCGCATGATTTTGATAACTTTTCAAAGATTCATGTCCTTTACATTTTTCTTTTTCCAAAAACAAAACAAGAACATTCAGATACGATCTGTGTAAAAGGGAGGTAGTTTAATCATGACGACAGAACCCAAACTTCAAGCATGATAAACACAGTCTCTGAAAATGACACGGTTAGTCAAACAATGATGGAAAGAGAGAGATTGAAAGAGAGAAGTAAACAGGGGAGAGAGAAAGAGAGAGTGAAGATATGGTGAGGATAAATGCTGTGGGTGGCTTTAGTCTCTTACCTCGGATAGGAGTACCCCCTGGATGTGTGAGAATGAAAGCAGATGGGAGATTAAAGAAAAGACGAGTTAGTGCAGCGAGGGAGAATGAGAAAAAGACAAAGTGACAGAGAGAGAAAGAGAGAGAGAGATATAGAAATAGAGGTAGGAAACAGGCTACGTTCACACAGTCAATTGTTATGGATTGACAACTGTATTTACTGACAGGTGGGACTCTCAGCTCATAGAACAGCTTACAGGAGCAACTTGAATATTGTCTTTACGAATGAGTAACCAAAAATTTCACGATAGCCATACTGTAACCATAGTAACAGTGACTAAATTACATATCTAAGATAAAGACGCCCATAACACTGGAAAGTCATAATTGAAAATCTAATCGAGACGTGAGTTCATCTTTTAAATCTAGGCCTGTCACGATTATTAAATAATCGTCTAATCACAGGAATTTTATCTAACCACGATTATTGTGCACTTCAGATTCCAATCCATTTTAATGCCCAAATAAGGGAATTTTAAGCGAAGCACCGCGGATGCCAAACAGAGCAACACCTGTCCAGAAGATTTTTCTGATGCGCACACCATCAGCAGAGGCTCGCACCAAACTCCAGCGTAAAAATAAATGAACAAACATAACTTTCATAGCAAAACAGGTTCATACACACTGTCAAGCTTAAAAAATTACCCATAAAAGAACCATAAAATCACAATTAAAGTAGTTCATATGACTCGTGCACGCGCAGCTCCAGCGTGTCAGTGAATGGCGCTGCTCTGTTTACACACACACACACTCTCGGCTATTTTTAGCTTTCACAGCGGTGCGCAATATTTGAGCGAACAAACACAAACAACATCTCAGATGTAGATGCTCAATAGTTCGGTTCACTTATAACATGCATTTAGAACAGGTTTTTTGCTTTTTTACCAGAATTTGAATAAGAAGTGAATTAAACTACTGTGAACTTACCTACAAACAGACACACAAACAGGACTTCCTGGAGAGTTCAGAATGTCAAAATAAAAGCGTGAGGATTTAAACATAAAGGTGCACCACTGAGATATATTACAATACATTACTACAATAATATATTATTATTTGCTTACAAATATGGATTCCAGAAATAAATATGAATGAAAGGTGAGCTGATATCTTACAACTAAATTGAACAAAAAAGAGATCTGAATCCTTTAAAGTCCAGATACAAGTTAAAAAAAACATCTTCTTTTCTACTGATGACTTATACTGGAATTACTGTTAATTTTGCTGGTACATTATCCAGTATACTAGTTAATAATAAAGTGTTCCTTAATAAGCTAAACATTTATATTGAAATAATGTGTAGTTAGAGGTTTGTGTTTCTTTACATATTAAAGAGCAAACCCAATTAGTTTCACAAAATAATGTAAAGATATTCTAAACTGATTATGCAAAAAAACAACACTGGTATCAGATCGGGATTGGCAGATACTGAGATTTCCGATATAGGAATCGGATCAGAAGAGAAAAAGTGGTATCGGTGCATCCCTAAAAATAACATGTCAAAGTAAAGAATTAAGGCATAATAGAATAGAACAGGAATACATACAAAATATTAAAAAGAAATGGACCAAAAATGTACAAAAAATAAATATTGTAAGTATTTAGAAATATTTAGATTTGTAAAACATACTTTTTCATGTCATTCATAACTTTTTAAAGAATTAAAAGAAAATTACATATCCCTATTTTATTCATATAATTAAAGTAAAATTTGTAAAATTACTTCTTAAAGTGTATGAAGCACACATGCACCTTACGAAATGACAGTTTATATGGCCATTAATTGTATAAGCCCAAAAACAGACATGGCGTTTAATCATCATAATCGCAATTATTTGTTTGAAAATTAATCGGAAGCCAAATTTCATACTCGTGATAGCCCTAGTTAAATCTTAAATAAACGGCAGTGGATTTGAATGCTTTATTAATTAATTAATTACATTACATTTATTTATCTATTCACCCTAACTCCAAAACTAGTGAGAGCAAATTTGGTGGTGAAGGTCGAAAATTTTCAGATGACACACAACTCAATTCTCTGTCTCTGAGGTATCAGAACCCCACATGAAAAACCGGAATACGCGCATGAGACAAGCAGTGTGTGCGCCAAAGAGAGTCTCGATCACATTATATTACGTGTCAGACAACTAGTTGTCCGCTTCAGTTCCGTTGGTGAACCATGTCAGGCAGTCCGTTTTATAAAGTGGCTGTCAATCTGATTAGTAACCAAACTGAAAATAACCATATTTAGCCCTCTAAAACCGGTCTGACAACTGTCTTCTGCTGCTGTGTGAACGTAGCCAGAGAGAGGGAGAAAAATAAAGAGGAGAAAAATAGAAACAGCAAGATAGAGAAAGAGGGGAGGAGGGAGACTCACCATGTCTTAAGTACAAAGTGTAAGTTAGAAATTCGATCATCTATCGGACCATAAAAACAGTCGTCTATTGAGCTAATTTCCAGATAAAACAAAATCCTTGGGAAAATTCAATCCAGTTGAGCATCGAACAAGACACAGAGACTTAAGACAGGCAGACTCATGCTCAGAGAGAGAGAGGAAACCAAAGAGGCCTCGGATTTGGGTGAAAAGCCACTGTAACATTCAGCATTAAGATATTTAAACCTATCTAGGCAACAAAGAGAGAGTAAGAGAGAGTAATAAAGAAAGAGCATTTAGAAAAAGTGAGGATTGGGTAGTGATGCAGGAAATCCAGTGCTGAGGGCAGTGAGCATTTGGAGAAGTGAAATAGTGAGCCAGTGAAGGAAGGAGCCAGAAAACGTAAGTGAGAGTGGAAGCGAGAGGCTCAATACCACACGTTAGAGGGACAGTGCTCAGGTAAAGGAGGATCTACGTGACTGTTGTGTGTTAACACAGTGTATTCTGTATGTGTGTGAGAGTGGGTGACTATATTGTTAGGGGAAATATAATATATATACAGTATATATGTCATGTGCTTTACCAATAATGACATGTTTATGTGTTTTGTGCTTGAAAATGTTTGTGTTGTGCCTTAGAATAACACACTTACCAAAGGACTCTGTAGATTAAAACACAGAAAAAGAGACAGCACATTTATCACTTAAGATTCTCGCACAGAAAAAAAACAGAGTGTTTGAAACTGTGAGTGTTTGTGTGTGTACTAAGCTATAGATTGGGGATGTAATTGTCCCCAAATGTATGCTAAATCTGACAAAATCTCTCATTGGAGAAAATCGATTAATAAATAAAGAGTTTTTTAATTGTTAAAATACAAAAGTAATTATTTTACGGTAAGTGTTAGGGTTAATCTATAATAATTATAATTCGCTTCAACTAATTTGTGGCATGATGTTAACTTCCACACAAAAAATATTTTAGACTAATCTTTCCTTTATTTACAACAAGCAGAAATTGTGGTTACATTAAAGTAATAATTCACCTAAAAATGTTCACTTATCATTTACACACCCTCATGCCATCCCAGATGTGTGTGACTTTCTTTCTTCATCAGAACACAGATTAAGATTTTTAGAAGAATATCTCAGCTCTGTAGGTCCATACAATGCAAGTGAATGGTGATCAGACCTTTGCAGCTCCAAAAATCACATAAAGGAAACATAAAAATAATCTGTATGACTCCAGTGTTTAAATCCATGTCTTCAGAAGTGATACAATAGGTGTTGGTGAGAAACAGATCAATATTTAAGTCCTTGATTACTATAAATCTCCACTTTATCTTTCATTTTCAGATGTGACTTTCAGATGTAAAAGTGAAACTGGAGATTTAGAGTAAAAAATTACTTTTTTGGCAATCTGTTTCACACCCATACCTATCATATTGCTTCTGAAAATATGTAACTAACCACTGGAGTCATATGTATTACTTTTATGCTGCCTTAATGTGCTTTTTGGAGCTACAAAAGGTCTGATCAACATTCACTTGCATTGTAAGGACCTACAGAGCTGAGATATTCTTCTAAAAAGCTTTGATTGTGTTCAGCAGAAGAAAAAAAGTCACACACATCTGGTATGGCATGAGGGTGAGTAAATGATGAGAGAATTTTCATTTTTGGGTGAACTGTCCCTTTAAGGCACTTATAATAGAAGTGAATAGGGCCAGTCTATAAACGTTAAAATTCACAGTTTCAAAAGTATAGCCTCAAGATGTAAACATTATATGTTAGCATGGCTATATTTTGATTAAAATGGTAACTAATCATATCTGTGTAAAGTAATATCCAATACTAAGATTGCAGGGTTACAACACAGTTGTAATATTGGATATAACTTAACACAGATAAGGTTATTAAGTGATTTTATCACATTACAATCAAGTAAACATGTATAATGTTTACATCTTGTTACTATGTTTTTGATACAATGTGCATTTGAATGTTTATGCACTGGCCCCATTCACTTTCATTGTAAGTGCCTTTCTGTAACCGTATATATATATATATATATATAATGAGAGAAAAGTCTAAATTGCTTCTTGTGTCAATCAACATTATGCCACAAATGATGTTGATTGAGCTTACCTTGTATTGTTCTTGGAACATTCCTTTCATATAAAACAATAGTCTCTGGTATGTTCACATTTAAACAGCTCAGTAAATGTGTGTGTGTTTAAGGATATTACAGGATGTCTTTACGCGAATGACAAAAATAAGAGCACAGAGATTTTGTAAATCCTTCAATGCACACAAACCTGAGCGTAGTTGTTTGATCCGCCCATGAGTGTGTGTATCTATAGGGAGGAAATCTTTAAACCAGGTGATCTCTGGGTCAGGTGTTCCGCTGGCTGCACACAGCATGGTAGCGGTGAGAGAACGCTCCACCACCTTCAGCTGAGGACCCATATCTATTGAAGGGAAACCAGTGGGGAGCTGGTCCTCTGAAATACACAAATATTGGATCAATCAATACTGGAAGCAGTTATTATTGGGGCTTGTTTTTGTATACTCCCTATATTCATTTTCTATATCACATTGTAAAAGAACTAAACAGTTGTCCATCTTTCACAGTGTACATAATAGTGTTATGATGCTTAAATTCACTTGTAAAATTCTGGATTAAGGTTTTAGCTCTGGATTAAGGGATTTTTTTTCTTCTACAGACAGTATTGTAGATTTAGAATTTACTCCATGCATACTTGTTTCAGAATTTTGGTTCATTTAATAATGCTCTCAGCGCTATTTACTATCTTTAAATCCATTCCACAGAATTCTGTACATTGTCCCCCCAAATCAGCACAGAAAATGCGAACAATATCTACAGATTCCATCTGGGTCTAGCTATTGGTCAAAGCAAGGACCAAATTATCTTGCAACTGGAATCGGCCAGACATTCTATATTGGTACATCCCTATAAACAGCACTGATATCCACTAATACCACAAACGCTGATGTGCAAAAATGTGCCATTAAAATAAAATTTGTACTGAATTTAAGAGAGAAATATAGCGTGGATCAACTAAAGTTTTGGGGAAGCTCTCAGCTGGATCTGTAGACCCACCGCGTAGAACAGTTAGACGAGTGGATGCGCTGATATCTCCCGCTTCGTTAGATGCAACACATTCATACATGGCCTCGTCTCGGGGGGTCCGCAGCGGCTGCACTCGCAACACAGACCCTGAGCCATCCTCAAACTCTATCACCTACAGACAGAGAGAGAGAGAGAGAGAGAGAGAGAGAGAGAGAGAGAGAGAGAGAGAGAGAGAGAGAGAGAGAGAGAGAGAGAGAGAGAGAGATAGATAGATAGATAGAGATGTGTAGTGAGTCTATGAAAAGCTTGTGTGTGTGTGTGTGTTTCACCATATGTATGGAATCTATTTGGCTGGGGCAAATGTGTGAAATTTCAGGGATCGTATTGGGAGAATCTCACTTTAGTAGTGTTACAATCTCGCAGAAAATGTGTATGCTAGTTTTCTGTACAGTTTGTGTGCAGTCTGGTGTGTATATACCTCAAATCTCTGGTTGATTACTTTTTTGCCTTTTCTACTCCATGAGATTTTGGGTTGTGGATCTCCTGTGGCCTGGCATATGAAGGAGGCCACACCCCCCTGCACACCTGTCTGATCAATGGGTGTCCGAGTGAACTGAGGAGGGGCTGGAGAGTGATAGAGAGATTGGTGGTTTGTAAAGGTTGGCAGATGTTAATAACCCCTAATTAACTTTTGACTGGGTGAACACATGCATGGTTTATCTCTTCCAATATTGGGGGCAGGAGTGGCTCGAGTATAGGAAACTGAAAGTTCACAGGTTTAAACCCTAACAAAATGTGAGATTTGGGTTAGCGCCATAGTGACCCCAATGGTGTAAAAAAAGTTGCAAAAGAAATCACATTGGTCCAGGCCTATAATTAAAGATTCTATTCTGCACTGAAAACATTGTTTACCTGCATTTGTTACCTTAAGGATCTATTTCTACTTGATCAAATCTACTAAAACTTCTTTTGTTGGTGTAACCTTATATGCCAAATTGATTCAGTCAAGTAGATTGAATAAAGTTTTTTACTTAAATTAAACCAGTTAATTTAGATGTTACCACATCAGGCACATTTTTAGGTTACCTGACAACACATTCTATCGTATTGTATTGTATTCTATATTATTTATTATTCTTTAACATCACTGAATCAACCTGAATACTTTAGGTTACACCAACAAAACCAATGTTAAATGGGTAGTTCACCCAAAGATGAAAATTCTCTCATCATTTACTCCCCTTATGTCATCCCAGATGTGTATGACTTTCTTTCTTCTGCAGACTAAAATTAAGATTTTTTGAAGAAAATGTTGGCACCCATTCACAATGCAAGTGAATGGGTGCCAACATTTTAAAGCTCCAAAATTCACATAAAGGGAGCATAAAAGTAACCCATATGACTCCAGTGGTTTAATCCATATCTTCAGAAGCATTATGATTGGTGTGGGTGGGAAATTCAGGGCATTTTTTTATCATAAAAAGTCAAGAGTAAACGATGAGAAAATTAAAATTTTTGGGTGAACTATTCCTTTAAGGGTTAGATCAGGCAGAAATAGCTCCTTAAGATAACAATTGCAGGTTTACACTTTTTACAGTCTATTCTATTCAATTCTATTCTAAGAAGACAGCAGACTTGAAAGTGCAAGTTCAGTGCATTCAAACAGGATATGTTCTTGCATTCTGTCTGTGTAATTTACTTTAAAACTGTTTGTCTATTTACACATGCAAAAATGTTTTCATATTCCACCATGACTTTTAAGACACTGTGAAATTCACATCAAGTTCAAGCAATTACATTTATGCAAACACATCTCAAAACTGTTTTTAAATGTGTGTTTCTGTTTTTAAACACAATAACGAGTCCTGAGTGAATACCCATTTA
The DNA here is from genome assembly GCF_025860055.1 of Xyrauchen texanus. Lineage (NCBI taxonomy): Eukaryota > Metazoa > Chordata > Actinopteri > Cypriniformes > Catostomidae > Xyrauchen > Xyrauchen texanus. Next base: position 43,212,615 of record NC_068286.1, read on the forward strand.
AAGCAAAGGCATACTTTAAATGATTACCATAATTTGTTTTGCTCCAATGTGGAGAAGGACAATAAAACTGACTTTGATTTTGAAATTAAAGCATATAACCCCTTTTAAAAAACAAGGTTGTATATGTTGCATTAAAAGTGCTTTAGAGTTCATACGAAAGACGGAGTGAATTAACCCTTGTAGATGAGGATATGTGCAGAGAATCAGTGTGAATGACGCAGTATGCAGTGGTTGCCTCATCTACTTTGTCTAATCCACTGGATCTGCAAATGATGTCACTCTCCAGTGTATTCATCTGCCCAATAACCCACTGACCAACAGGTCTACACTAATGGCATGTTTAACCAACCAAAGGTTAGCTCAGGTTAACCCAGCACAATGATGTGTGTGTGTGTGTGTGTGTGTGTGTGTGTGTGTGGGTAAATGTATGTTCGGGTCATCATCCCAGATGATGTGCAATGAAATCTCTTCATCTTCATTTTACATGCTTTAATTCAAAATGCTTTGATCCGCATGTACGAAAAGAACAGATGAAGTTTACACAAAAGCAAGCCCTCTCTTCTGTTATTATAAAATACAATTACAAGCATTCTGGTAACAGCACGGGGAGAACAATAAACATCCTCCCCGGACCACGAATAATTTGATCAGCATTTATACTCTTGACATATAGTATCTCTTTAGTCTTTTCTAGAGAGTAAGAGAACGCTGGCCTGATTGTCTTTTTTAATCTTATATCATGGTCATCAAATGAAAAGATAAAAACAATGTATTAAACGTTGACGTCATTTCTTTACGTATTCAGTGAAGGCAACAGCTGTCTTTTAAAAGCTGATCTGGACATTGTGTGGAGTCAAAGCCTGAAATGGAGGATAGTACTACAATCCATCAAATTGTTTTAGCAGTATGAAATTACTTAGCATTTTCAGAAACCGTATTTTTTTTTAATTATATACTTGCATACTTTGTAATAAATAAACCACAAGAGGTTGTGGTAAAATTCTAGAAATTATTATTTGATAAATATCTAGATTTATTAACATAATAATAATCAAAATAAACAATTCTTCTAATATAGTTGATAACACCGTGTCCTAAACATGCGTGACGCAACAAAGTGACAAGCACTGAAAGCTATCTCTTTCATGTTAATCTGAGCTAAAAGTCGCTTGATTTTTATTTCAACAAAGTTGTGTTGGATAGCCCCGCCCACTCTGAAATCCAGTGGCGGACGTGCATTTTAAGACTAAGCCTCCAGTGTGATTCATGCCATTAAGAAAACACAGTTTCACAATGACTAAAACACCCGATGCCTTTGGGCATCATACATTATGTCAAAGCTAACTAGTAATACCAATTGACATTTTAAAAACACGTCCACGGATGAAAGACAGAACTTGAAACGACACTTAAAAGCTAAAGCAAGCCTAATTTTAACTGTAGCATGACTGTTTTGATAAATGAACGTCTCCCGAACAGACATTCAAAAATAAAAATTTTCATATGACTCTAGCAAGGAAGTCTATAATACCTGGAAAAATCTATCTAATAATCTTTCCTGTTTAGTAAATTAAGCATTCACACGGTCATGCAGAACATCTCAGGTTTTTAAATCCTTAAGGATCTCTTTCTCAATGGCGATAGCGGCAGTGATGACAGCCGATTCGTCAGCAAGATCTTGCGCTTTTCACTTAAAACGTGATTGCATCACTCAAGGCCATCTAGAAGGCCTCGACTGGGACATATCCAAAAGATCACACCCACCAAGAACAAATAAATCAATTTTATTGGCTGATGAATCTGACCATCTGACTTTAGTTGCCCATTCATTTGCAGTGTTGAGGGATTCTGAAGAAATTCTGAAGGCCTGAGGGGGTGGAGCTCAAAATCACGCGCTGCTTTGGGAATGCGGTTGTCACACTTTGCATGTAAGCATCAAGGTGTAAATTCTGATTCTGATTTCGTTTTTCTCTATTTGTTTGTAGATTAATTAAGAGTGGAAAGGGATTAAAAATACATAGGCAAAAAGGTCAATGAGAATGAGATTATTTATTTGGCATGTTGGGCCAGCAGAGAAAGCTTTGCTGGCCCTGAGAATTGGCCACTGCCGAAATCTCATTGGACGCTGCTCATGTGTATAAACCTCAAACATGGACAACGACAAAAGCTGCTTTCAAGTCCTTCTGGGAAGTTCGTACTTGAGGTCAGAAGTATTCAGATGATGATGATGTAAAGTGCATTTGATGATTTTGGTATAAGAATGTACCAGTTTAGTTATTTCATATTTGTTTCTCTCTTTTTCACTTACAGACAAATACAAGAAACATTTTTAGAACCAAAACAAAATAAAGTTCAAAGCTGCAATTTATGTATGTTAATTGATGAGTTATCTATTTATGTTATCATCCCTGTGATGGGAAATGTGTTTTTGTTGCACACACCTGTTGCCTCATAAACCGTTTTCTGGCAAGCTATTTCCATTAACAGTCCAGAAAATTATGTACAGTCAAATTTCCCAAGTAAAGCTGAAATATTACTAATACTTGTTTGTTTCCAACATAATCCTTTTATTATCACACCCCCAATTCGGAAAGTCAGGGCTCAGAGAAAATACTGAATTTCCCACTGGTAATAACAACATTTTCGCTTTCAGTGTGGACAGAAAAACTACCTGTCACTGGCATTTTGTTGCGTCGCGCCTCTTATGACATGCAATAAGCCTTACTATAAACTGTTTGAAGTTAGGGATGAGAAACACAGTCATTTGCTGCATTAAAGGAATAGTTCACCCCAAAATAAAAATTCTCTCATAATTTACTCACCCTCATGCCATCCCAGATGTTTATGACTTTCTTTCATCTGCTGAACACAAATTAAGATTTTTGAAGTACTATATATATCAGCTCTGTGGGTCCATACAGTGCAAATGAATGGTGACCAGACCTTTGAAGCTCCAAAAAGTACATAAATGCACATAAAAATAATCCATACAACTTCAGTGGTCTTCAGAGGTGATATGGTAGGTGTGGGTGAGAAACAGATCAATATTTAGGTCATTTTTTACTATAAATCTTCACCTTTGACCAGCCCAGACCAGTAGGTGACACAAATCAAAAGAAGAAGAATGTGAAAGTGAAAGGGGAGATTTACATTTACATTTATGCATTTATTTAGACAATCCCCCCGGAGCAACCTGGAGTTAAGTGCCTTGCTCAAGGACACAATGGTGGTGACTGTGGGGATCGAACCAGCGACCTTCTGATTAACAGTTATGTGCTTTAGCCCTCTACACCACCACCACTCAGATTTATAGTAAAAAATGACTTAAATATTGACCTGTTTCTCACCCACACAAATAATATCACTTATGAAGATATGGATTTAGCCACTGGAGTTGGATGGATTACGTTTATGCTGTTTTTATGCTCTTTTAGGAGCTTTACATTTCTGGTCACCATTCACTTGCATTGTATGGAACTACAGAGCTGAAATATTCTTCTAAAAATCTTTGTTTGTGTTTAGCAGAAGAAAGAAACTGGGATGGCATGTGGGTGAGAAAATGATGAGAGCGTTTTCATTTTTGGGTGAACTATTCCTGTGTGTTTACTAGCATTATGCAATAGCTTCGAACACGACTCATCCAATATAAAATTTGAGTCGAAACTAGTTTAATAAGCTACTGTACATTAAAGCATGCCCTTATCCTTGCCGCACTCCGTAAAAATTATATTAAGGCTATTATAGTGGGGAATAAATATAAAATATGAAAAGAGCCAACAGTTATTTCTAGCTGCATGGTTTCAGAGGATGTCTGTGTGTTACTCACTTTGTGTATGCGTCAGCTGGAGTACGCCCAATAAAATCAGTAGCACCGGCTGATAGGTTCTTCTGTAGATCATATGATCTCTGGCCATCCTCTCATTGGTTGCCTGAGTATGTGGATCACCAAGCTGTTAGTGCACTCATAACCTAAAATACACAAGCGAACAAGCAAACATATCTTTCAGTCACATGTGTAGGCACAGCAGAACATGACATGTGCAGGTACTCAGTCGATCGCATTAATCAATTAGTGCTCTGTGTGTAAGGCTCTCTCTGAGGATCACATAACAAATTACTGAGTGGTCAATCAATTCTTGAACATATCATTTAACATAGGGCCTTCACTGATACTGAAATGTTAAAGGCATAGAGGCAGAAAGTAGTCTAGCTTAAAGGGATAGTTTCTTTCTTCTGTGGAACCCAAAATTAGTTATTTTGCAGAATGTTCACGCAGCTCTTATTTTTATCGGAAGTTATAGGGCACAATAAAAGTAGTCCATACGGCTTGTGTGCTATGTTTCAAGTTTTGTAAATCTTCCCTTTGCCATAGCTCTCAAATCTCATTCACATTCAGGTATATTCAGACATGGCACATTCAGGTGCGTTTTGGCAGGTTTGACATCAATGAAGAAAGTAGTAACCTGCAATTGTTACCTAATCGTCAGATCACATTAAATAAATTTTTTGAACTGTATCAAACCAGTTAATATATATGTTACCACATAAAGCTAATGTATTCGATACACTATATTTTTTTGCAGTGTTCACTAAAATATGTGCTTCATGATGTAGCATCTAAATTAACTGGTTTATTCAAGTCAAAAATAGTATGATAGCATCATTTATTACACGGCCCTCTGGAATACTCAATTCTGGTCAATGGCACCATCCAGTGGTCAGATATTGCTCAGTAACAACCGCACATCCGGGGATTTAGAAATATCAGACCGCTCAACCGAGTTCAGCGAGCCGTCTCTCCTGCTTTTCGGATCACTGTGCGATCTCTACAAGAAAGCTAATAAAATAATTTCAACTCAAATCAATGTGCATTAATCTGATAAGCTGATAGTTGGAGTAATAAAAACTGTTGAAAGTAATAAAATCTGTCCTGGTTTCGGGAAAGCAGCTATACAGATTTCAGGATACAACTCTGAGTAAAAAAGTGAAAAACAGCATGGAATATATACGTGATAATAGATGACAGCTACTAAAGTCCTCTCTCTCTCTAGCAGGGATAAGACTTACCATAAAGTCAATAATTACAACATCCAGCCCATCAATGTATAATCATACTTCTAAAAGTATTGGAGAGAGAGAGAGAGAGAGACAAAGTTGAGTTGGGTGGGCAGTAGAACTGCACTAAGTAAAAGTTGCATTAAATATGAATGCTGTGCATGGTTGATTGCCACAGATTGGGGGCGTGTTGGGAATCACTATGGTAACTCTGCCCCCACGAGCACCACGCTTGTCACATCACATTACATCATTAAGAGAGAAAGAGTGGTTGCAGACCCCCTCATCCGTGCTGCCTCCCTCGTGTCCTATCTATATTTAATTCCTCCACTGCAATCGGAGGCTGCCTTCGCTTTTACAGAGCTGAGAGAGAAAAGACCACACGTGTCACTTCCTATAGGGATTCATGATGATGTAGGGAACGGGGAACGGGGAACGGAGGAGGGCTACAGTGACACATACAAACCCCAAATGTGTGTGTGTGTGTGTGTTCCCCAAGTCAGGAGCTTATTGTGGAGGAAATGGGTCAATCTGATCTCTGACTCATGTAAAACTGAAGCCCTTTGAACCACTAGACTTACACACACAATTTCAAACACACATACACACCATCTGCCTCGTTTGGAAAACACTCCACAGCAGCTTTACACAATCCCTAATACATTATCATCAGGAAACAACGTACATACATGCAAAGCATACGTAAAGTATTTCCATCAAACTTTCGTCTGTATATGTGTTGGGTATGTGTGCATCCTGTATGCTATTTTGTGTGTGTGTGTGGGTGTGTTACTGTAGCTATAGTGCTGGGACAAACTTGGTTCATTTGTACAAAACCTCCCTTTTAGGGGCCGTATAGACCAAACACATTTTGCATTTCAAACAAACACTAGACGCAGTGCAATGAATGGAATAAAATGTAACTTCACAGTGTCTTAAAAATGCTGCAACCCTGCAAGAGGCACTGATAAAAAAGCAAGATTCAGTGTGACGGTCAAAAACGTCCGACTAGGGCTTACATAGAAGAAGAATTAAAAAACGGCACAGACAGATTTAATTTAATCTAAGCCTAAATTTTTCTTTTTGTTTTGTTTTTTGTTTCTAAAAGTGCCAAAAGACTTCTTTTACAGTCAGGTTTAGTCTATAGAAATTATAATTAGCTTTATATAAAACTAGGGCTGTCAATTTAACGTGTTCAATAATTATCTAAAAGATTATGCTTTAAAAATTAATGCAATCAATCATGCCCATTAAAGTGTACATAAATTCCATATTAAAAGTACTTATTTTCCTACCATACCCCAAGTAGGTATAGCTGCTGGCAGGAGACCTCCAAATGGGGGCGGAATCTCCAAAAGAAGGCGTGGTTACTTCAAAAGTGGGTTGTGCCGACTCCAAAAGGGGGCGTCATTTAAAGGTGCACTCAGTAATTCTAATCCAATACACTTTTTGTTAAATTCTGCAAGTATCTCCTCACAGTCTGCTAGCTGTCTGTTCTGTGGGTGGGCTAATAAAAAATCTAGTATTTGTACACAGTCCAGGCTCTGTAAATGGGACAAAAACAAAGTGGATCTGACCAATCCACACAACAATACTCCAGCCAATCAGCAACAGGGGTTGGTTCTTGGGCGTGCACATGATGGGGGTGGGGGCAGAGCAAGAGGGAAATTCATTAGAAGAACGACGGCAAATCTAGCTGATGCAAACTTTCTAAACTACAATGAGGAAAAATGTCAGATAAATATATGCTAAAAAAGAAGGATTATAATAAGTCGAGGGCTAGGATCAACCAGACGTCAACATCGTCAAGGCTTTTCAGCGTGCATGAATTTGGGGGAGGAGCTTACAAAGGAGCACTGACAGAAGGGAGTGTGTTTGTTTTGGCAGTTGAGTTCGAATATCAACAGTGTTTCTCAGGAATCGCTGAGTGCACCTTTAAGGTTAGGGAAAGGGTTAGGTAAAGTGCTCCCTATATCTTCAATGGCGGTTTGGAGCAACCATCTCTTTGTGGAGCAATGCCTGCAATTCAAGCTTGAAGAACGTGTTTTTACGAGCTGCGTCAATAGGTGGCAGACAGTGCGCCTCAACAAACCTCACAAGCAGCGCAGCCGCCATATGAGAACCGCTCGTTGTGGAAGCACAATAGAATATAGGAATCATGAGATTCGATTTTCAAAGTTTCCTCTACGTTTCATTTGACAGTGTCCTAAAAATGTGAGAACTGGACACACTGATGAACAAACATCAATAAGTGCAAAACAGATTGCTGTCAAATCAATAATTTGAGAATAAAACAAACAATATACTGAGTTCCCCTTCTGTCGCTCTCTCCACGTTGTGTCAGAGAAGCGACACTAGGGGTCTCTCTTGAGCGCCGATATTCACCTCTGAACTATGAAAAAAGGCCAATGAGAGTTGGCAACCAGTATTTGCATGTCCGCCCCGGACATACGGGTATTTAAGCGGCGCAAATACGGGAGTTCATTCAGAAAATTTCTTCGGAGCCGATGGTGCGTGTTTGCAGACTGCTGCGTTTACACACCGAGATCCTGCTATCCTCTGCTGCATGCTGTTGGATTCTACGGCGCACAACAGCGGCTTTCTCCTGTTTGCACGGCTGTGCACTTCCTGCCCCTGAGCGCATCGACAGTTGCAGATAAGAAAGATCTCTCACAAGTTCTTTCATTCATTTAAGAGTAATTTCCTCTAAAAGAGCAAAAAACACAGCGGCGTTGAACGTCCTTTTAAGGACGCGTCTTTATAAAGATGCCTTTCCGCCCCTGTGTTGTTCCTGGATGCGGTAGAGTACTCTCCGCTTCCGACGGCCACAGGCGTTGTCTCGTGTGTCTGGGCAGTGATCACACTGAGGCTGCGTTTTTGGATGGTTCATGTTCTCATTGCGAGAACAAGACCATGACAACGTTGCGGTCGCGGCTTGCTTACAACCGTAAGCAAGCCACTCCAACCGCCCAGCGTCGCTCCTTCTTCCCACGGGATTGAGGGCGATGCGGCTGGCGATGGAGGCGATTCAGGGATGGCAGCGGGTGCAGCTCGCCGGTGCGCCCCTCGGACCACCCGCGCCCGGCACGCTCGTTGACTCCCGTCCCGCTCGAGGTGGCGGCGACTCGCCTCACAGCCAGTCTGCCTACCCTCTTGCGATGGAAGCAGATGAGTTCGCGCGACATCGGGGCGTGAGCTCTGATGCTGAGGGCTCCTCTGGGCTGCCGCCTGGGCTTGCACGCCCAGGAGGAGGCCGACGCACAGATGTCCGATATGCTTTCCGGGCAGCCAACAGCGTGGGCCTGGATTGGAACCCTCCATCCTCCTCACAGCCATCACGGCTGGGCGATTGGTTCTTGGCGTGGGCGCGCTCACAGCCTCGCCCCCAGGTTCCTTTCTTCCGGAGGTGCATGATGAGCTGACGTCTTCGTGGAGAGCACCCCTCTCCACTCTTCGCACCGCCACCTGCTCATCCGCCCTCGCCACCCTCGACGGCGGAGCGCGCCACGGGTACACGGAGATCCCCCAGGTGGATAGAGCTGTTGCGCTCCACTTGATAGTAATTTCATATGTGAGTGAAATAATACATGTGAAGATAAATTTGACAGATCCGGTTGAAAGGGCACGCTGGCGCGTGTGGTGGCCGCTCCTTTCTCCGGCTAATCATTTGGCTTTAATGTTTAAATTGGATATTTTTTAATTACCTTACAAGCTTCATAGGTAACCAGTCTGTACATGTCGCCCATGTTTTCCATCGTGATGTGGAATCGCGTTACAGTCTTTGGACTATTGTTGCTGTTTCTGGGTGTCTGCGGACCGTTAATCATCAACAGTTGTGTGATCCAGGACTTACACAATAGTGATATTGATATTTGCATGGACTCCTCTACAATGGCCTTAAGGTACACTTTTCGCCAGCTGCTGAACCTTAATGGGAATCATGCTTTGGGGACTGAATTACGCGCACTTTGCACTACCTACGGAATACTTCGCCTAAAACGTTACCTACATCGATCATCACGGAGTGGGTACTTATGTTCGTCTCAAAATAATATTTTTTATCTGACCGTCTTGCGTAAACCGCTGAAGTCGCCATGGAGACCTACGGGGGTTAATTTTAATAATTTGGCAGTCTTGCGTGAGGAGGCTGCACCAGCCTCGGCTGCACCGGTACGATTGCTGGAATCTGCACTGATAAATGTGTGCTCGATTAATAACAAAGCTTTGACTGTATGTGATCTAATTATGGATCAAAACTGGGATCTCATATGCTTAACAGAAACCTGGCATAAAGAGTCTGATGGTCTACTCCTTAATGAACTGACTCTTGAGGGATATGGATTATGCGATCTTCCGCGTTCAACTGGAAGAGGAGGTGGTATCATTGTGCTGTTTAAACAGCCTCTAGGACTGTGTTCTGTGGATATCCCTTTGTTTACCTCATTTGAATGCCTCGCCTTGAGTGTTTCTGCTTCATCATCTACGGTCATTGTGACTGTGTACAGACCTCCCAAGGGTAGCAAAGAATTTACATCGGATTTTGCTGAACTACTGTCTGTGTTGGTTTTAAAATTTCAGAAAATTTTAATTCTTGGTGATTTTAATATACACATGGACAAAAAGATATTTCATCAACTAGAGATTTTACATCTTTATTAGACTGCTTTGTGTTACATCAAGTTGTGGATTGTCCTACACACAACAAAGGCCACATGTTGGATCTTGTGATTCAAAATGGTACACTTGTGTTTGGGTTGTCTGTATCTGATTTTGGGCTATCTGATCACTTAGCCATTCTTTTCAACTTGGAGTTACCTGATTTACTGACTACTACTTCCCGTATTATTTATTACCGTAAGTGGAGATCTATTGCACCCACCGACTTCTCAGACTTTATTGACTCTGCTATTAGTTGTATTCTAACATCTGGTGCATTGGATGATAAAGTAAATTGTTTGTACACAATTCTTTCATCTGGCCTGGACACTTTTGCTCCTCTGATGTCACGTGCTGTATCTTTTAAACGATCTGCCCCGTGGTATAACGATGATCTGCGCGCAATGAAAACTCAGTGTCGCAAAATGGAGCGCAGATGGCGCTCTACTGGTCTAACTGTGTATCATCTGGCCTGGAAAGAAAGTTTGGGAGAATATAGGACTGAAATTGTATCGAGAAGGTCTGCTCATTTCTCCCAGATCATTGCAAGTAATCAAGATAACCCAAGAAAATTGTTTAATTCTATCAACAATCTTTTAAACGTAAATAATATTCCCAATGTCCCTCCTTCTGTTCAATTATGCAATAAGTTTCTTGTGTTTTTTGGAAATAAGATTGAGGGGATAAGAGATCAGATTACTACCACTAATATAACTGTTACCTCAAAAATAAGTAACATGTAATTTTCTGGGGTTTGTTTTTCAGAATTCTCCATGTTAGATTCTCAATCCCTGTATAATGTGGTTCTAAAAATGAGGGCTGCCACCACAAGTGTTGATCCCATACCAGCTGGGTTGTTTCAGTCATGCTTTTCTTCTTTGTGTCCGGCTGTATTGAGTATTATAAATGACTCACTGTTTTCTGGTGTCATGCCATCTGCACTTAAAATTGCTGCTGTAACCCCTGTTCCAAAAACAAATAGCCGTGACTTTGAGAATCTAGCAAATTTTCGTCCCATCTCTAGTCTCCCTTTTATTGCTAAAATCTTAGAACGTATTGTTGCTTCACAACTGCTTTCTCATTTATCTGCAAATAACCTCTTTGAGCCTCTTCAATCTGGCTTTCGTAAAATGCATAGCACTGAGACAGCATTAGTCAAAGTCACAAATGTCTTATTGATGGCTTCCGATGCTGGTTGCTTATCAATACTGATTAGGGTGACCAGACGTCCCGAAAAATTCGGGACAGTCCCGAAATCCAAGCAGTTGTCCCGAATCCTGAATCCTGCCCTAATTGTCCCGAAAATTAGAGCAAAGTCTCAAGAGCAGACTCTCGAGTAGTTATAGTGTGATAGAATATTAAAAATTGCTCATTGCCGTCCTGCAGCCAGCTCCTGTCGGCTGCTCATTGCAACCATAGACAGTAAAAGAACGTAGAGAGCTGCAGTAGGCTACGTAGACTACGTAGGTGGCAAGGCGCGAATTTCATGCTCAAAAAAGTCACAAGGAGTGATTTGATTGGATGTTGCTGATGTTAAAGCGCAGTGTTTGTTTTATTTGTTTCATGATGACACTTGAGTTCAATGTTTTTTTTTATTTGTATTTCTGTGTTTACATGACAGACAGTCATTTCATTCAGAATTCCTCAATAAATAATTTTGCCCAGATTTCTGAAATTCATTAACCCCCGAAATTCATTCGTCCGTCCCGAATTTTACCAATTCTGATCTGGTCACCCTAATACTGATTCTGCTTGATCTCAGTGCTGCTTTCGACACTATTGATCATAGCACTTTACTCTCGCGCTTAGAGTCTGTCTTTGGTGTATCTGACTCTGCTCTGAGCTGGTTTAAGTCTTATTTTTCAGATCGCAAACAATACGTTGTGCTGGGTGGCTGCAGATCTGAGGCTGGTATGGTAAAATTTGGTGTTCCTCAGGGTTCAATTTTGGGTCCCTTACTTTTCACTCTTTATATTTTTCCTCTTGGCCAACTCTTGAGGTCTCTAGGTCTTGATTTTCATTTTTATGCGGACGACACCCAGATATATGTTCACTCAAAATCTGAGGTAAATGTGGCCGTATTACATCTTTCCAAGTGTATCACAGTTATTAAAAATTGGATGTCTGCTAATTTTTTATGCTTAAATAGTGACAAGACCGAGGTGATGCTTATTGGTTCGCCCCACCAGTTACGCAGAGTGCGCAGAGTGCTGGACCGCACACAGAGCACCAGACGCTCTGAGCAGCTCTTCGTCTGCTTTGGGGGACAGCAGAAAGGGAATGCTGTCTCCAAGCAGAGACTCGCCCACTGGGTTGTCGACGCCATTTCCCTGGCTTATCACACCCAGGCCGTCCCCCCCCCCTTTGCGGGTCCGAGCCCACTCCACCAGGAGTGTTGCGTCCTCGTGGGCACTGGCTAGGGGCATTGCCCTAGCAGACATTTGTAGAGCAGCGGGCTGGGCAACACCTAACACTTTTGCGAGATTCTACAATCTCCGAGTTGAGTCAGTATCGTCCCGTGTTCTCTCAGGTACCGAGCCAGTAGAACTCGGTGGCACGTCCACGATCTGACCGGGTGAATCGCTTGCACCCAGCGCCCTTCCCCTAACCAGGGAAACAGTGCACCTTCTTTCCCAGGAGATCCCAGGTTTGGGACACTGGTTGACTCCTCCCTAGCCCTCGTGGGTCGCAGTTCTGCGGAGGAACTCGCCGACCCAAACCACTGCGGGTACCACTAGCTACCCTGTACTGGTATAGGGGCCCCACAGGTAAGGTCTCCTGTTCGGACTCCCCCTGTGTGTAAAACCACGGTTCTGTCCCCTCATGAGAGTTGACTCCGTGTTTTCCTTAGGCACTTAAAGCTGCCTCGGGTGCCGTGCTGTATGCTTCCCCCCTCTGTGAGGCTGGATCTACCACCGCACTACTGTTCCGCATAAGACCTAAGTATAGGCCATGCGATGTATTTGCCACTCAAAATTTGCCTCCCCTCCCGGGTAGGTGTGGCCTCCGCAGGGTCTTCTCCGCCCTAATAAGGGCTAAGACCCCCTTCCCTCAATGCGTGTAAGGGCCCCGGCCGTAGTTGCTCTATGCGAGAAACATAGAGAGAAAAGAGGCCCAGCCAGGCTTGGCCCGTTCCCATGTTGGCGGCCGTCACCTTGTTCCCCCCTCCAGGGTAACGATAAGGAATCCTGATGGCTTAAATGGGGCATTGGGGAAGGGTACGTGCAGCCTGATACAGTTGGTCGTTCTGCACTTAGGAATACCTGCTCGCTCTGACACAACGTGGAGAGAGCGACAGAAGGGGAACGTCTAGGTTACGTATGTAACCTCCGTTCCCCGATGGAGGGAACGAGACGTTGTGTCTCCCCTGCCACGTCGCTGAGCCGAGCCCCTGTTGTGGCCGGACCATTTCCGGCTCCTCAGAAAAATCCTGAATGAACTCCTGTATTTGCACCGCTTAAATACCCGTATGTCCGGGGGCGGGACATGCAAATACTGGTTGCCAACTCTCATTGGCCTTTTTTCATAGTTCAGAGGTGAATATCGGCGCTCAAGAGAGACCCCTAGTGTCGCTTCTCTGACACAACGTCTCGTTCCCTCCATCGGGGAACGGAGGTTACATACGTAACCTAGACGTTCTTAAGCCACTATTTGCATTGTCTAATCAATGCTTTATTAATTTGCCACAATAATGCAATTAATTTCAAACTGAATTTCAATCCGTATTATATATATACACACACAGTGTTGTGGAGTAACAGAATACATGTAACGGTATTACGTATTTAAAATACAAAATATAAGTAACTGTATTCCATTTAAATCATTGATAATTAGAAAACAGTTACATTCAAAAAGTATTTTGATCACTGAACACTTTCTTATGATGCGTTACATTCATACGAGCAGACAGAGAAGTAAGTTTGAAGTAAGTTTGGAGCAGAAGAAATAGAAATAAAATTGTCAGCTTTACGCTAAGCTAAAATGCTATTTCTAGCCATTTTACATGCTCATGTTACCAGGCACGATCATATTATTTTATCAAGAAAATTCACGTTAGATCATAATTTCTTTTTTCTAGTAAGATCTTTGATATTAGGGCAAAAATCTTATTCTTTATGATAATTTTTTTATTGTTTTCCTGTAAAAATATCAAAAAATCCTTCAAATAAGATCAATTTGATTTATGTTGTTTTAGAAACAACACTGGATAAGATATTTAGGTTTTTCAGAGAATATATTTTTAACATTTTGTCTTACTGTACTGTCAGTTTTTATAGTCAAAACAAGTGAAAAAAATCTATCAGTGCTGAAGAAGAAATCCAAAGTATTTAGAATACGTTACTAACTTTGAGTAATCTAATGAAATACGTTACAAATGACATTTTAAAGCATTTTTCAGTATTCTGTAGTGGAATACATTTCAAAAGTAACCCTCCCAAACCTGTGTGTGTGTGTATCTGTGTACCATATGTGTTTGTGGATTCTTTTCCTCTCCCCTGTGTTAGAGCCATACGCTACCCAGCATAATCTGGAAAGAACAGAGATTATTATGATAACCTGATATTTCCTGCCTCAACTCCATTTATGCCAAAAGTCGATAGCTAAGCTTTGTGGCTGTCTGACTGCATGAGAGAGAGACAACATTAGAGACACTATAAAAGGAAGCAGACAGCAAGTGTGTAAAGTGTGTATTTGTGAGAGAGAGAGAGAGAGAGAGAGAGAGAGAGAGAGAGAGAGAGAGAGAGAGAGAGAGAAAGCAGTATCTGAATTACTAATTAAAAAAATGCAACAAGTCAAATAAATTTAATTTATTAACAAGGAAATGATCACTTTAACACGCACTGACACAATTAGCCTGCAGTTAGGTCATATTTATTCATGATGAGAGGACTAACAGTGTGTCATACAGCAGTGAAAACTCAGCATGTGTGATGAGCTTTTAAACCTTTCTGAGTCAACTGATATAGGAATAGTTCAATCAAAACACTCTCGCATAACGTTCAAAACCAGTATGATTTTCTTTCTTCCGTGGAACACAAGAATTGATATATAGAAGAGCAGAATGTCTAGAATGCACTTTTTCGTAATGTGAAATGGCCCAAAAATGACCAAAAAAGCACCACAAAATGAGTTCATACGTAACAAACTTTTCTATATATTGTTACTTAGAATTATACAATATTCTAAGTCTTCTGAAGTCATGCGATAGCATTGTGTGAGGAAAATACAGGAAAATTTACGTTTTTGTTTGCTGAAAATCTTCCTCTCCACTGTTATATAATATAATATAACATAGCTATTAATAGCAATTCAATTAAAATACATACATTAAGCATTTAGAAATATTTTATTATCATTATATGTCATTCATAAGTCTTTAAAGCCTTAAAGGAAATCATATTATATCATATCCTTATTTTATAATATGATTCCAAGTTAAATATGAACAAATTAATTCTTAAGGTTAATGAAGCATACACTTTAAGAAGTATGACAATTTATATGACAATTAATCGTCATAATGGTGAAAGCCCTAAAACAGACAACTAATCATCATTATCACAATTATTTGTTTGACAATTTAATAGTCAGACAAATTTAATAATTGTGACACCCTACAGTTTAACGCCTGGCACCTGCTTTCCTTGGGCAGTAATAGTGCGAGGTTAATTGCACCAGGCAAATAGTATGGAGTTTTGCGTATGGAGCGAAATCTATATTGAGCCTTATGTACATATAGAAAGGAGGCAGGTTTTTGTGTAAAGGAGTGACAAAGATTAATTACAATACTCAAGACACAGCACTACTTTAGGTCTGATTGTGTCTGCTTAAACTAGACTGCAGGTGGATAGTGAATAGAATGCAGGGTTTTGCACTGAAATACTAAACGCAAAAGTGTTGCAAACAGGGGCGTGTCTAGGGGGAGGCTGGGGGAGGCAGTGCCTCCCCTAGGATAAGCTCTGCCTCCCCTGAGAATTTGAGAAATAATCTGTCCATCTGATCAGAGGCGGCGGCAGCCGATTTTGCCGGGGCTTCAGCCCCGAATGTTTTGAGTGTAGCCCCGAATGTATTTTGAATAGTTGACTGACAAATATGAAACCGGACAAAAGCCGTAAACCCCTGAAATCATAAGTTGCCTTATTTCATTGTGCTTTGGCTTTGCACATACTGCATACAGCCTGTAAAAATAGACATAGGCATAATCTAGCCTATAGAATAAGTTCCTTTGCTGTCGGTAGCCTATGGGCGACTCCTTTTCTTCCTCTCTGTTGAATATGCAGCAGGTAGGGGAGGAGCTTGCACAGTCTTTGACATCAACTAACGTTACTTAGTGGCGAGTTAACGCAATTAGCAGGAAAGACAGCAAAAATTAAGCAAATGAGGCTTTGGGGATTTTTCCGAAAGAAGTCAGTGAGTAAGAATTCACATTTGTTTTTGTCCTTAAAGTCTTAAGATCATCATCTAGTTGGCTTTCACCCACAGTAGGCTAAACCTCAAGAGTTGTAGCATCTAACCTCCTTGTTTAGATTGATGCAGCTTGGTAGCTCCGAGTTAACGCCTCCGCCTCTCACGCCGGAGACCGCGGTTCGAACCCCGTTTGGAGTGTACTTTTCTTGTTTATCAGGTGTTGTTTTCGCTAAGGATAACCAATAAGCATTAACATAAAATGTATGTGTGACTTGTTTCGTGATATTAGTTTGTAGGAAATATACACTTTGATTTGATTAAATGGTTTTGTAGAGTGTAGCAAAGATGAGCAGCAGCAGCAGCAGCAGCATCAGCTGTGCCAGAATCAGGCATGGAAACTGGTAACAATTAATAAGTCACTTTACTTCAGAGAAAGTTAAAAGATAAACATTGTTTATCCCAATGATCCTAATGAAAGGATTTTGACAGATGAATTATTCTCATAGAGATGATGAGAATTATATACAGTTCGATGCCATAGTGTGTCAATGAACTTAGACTAAAGTCATTCATGTATTGCTTTAACTTAGGATCTTATACATCATTTTGACTATTTATGTCAAAAAATATAAATTATTTATATTCAATATTTTTTTTACCTCACTTTACTCACTATAATAACTCTTTTGTGATGACTTTATGGTAATGTACATGAAAATTCAAGAATCATGATAGATATTAGGGCAATCCCACCGATCTGCTCTTCCCAATACATTTTCTTCTTTTGCATCACAGATGATTCAGGGAGGAGAGAGGATGTCGAGGATAGTACTAGAGTGGAAGATTTAGGAACTGTAGAAACAGGCCCAGCCAGAGCAAAACTCAAAGAATACCCTCTCACCAGCTTTGGACTACAGGGAAGCGGTTGCTAGTGTGAAAATAAAATTGTCTGGGCTAAGCCCCGGATGTCCTTCAATGCTGGAAACGCCTCTGCATCTGATGATAAATTACAATTTAAAAGTGGATTGTTTTGTGCATATTTTTCCATCGCTAGCAGATGAGTGAGGTCTGAAACAACAAAAATCCAGTTTAAGCCCTATAGTCTAATAGGGGCCCTGTGCCTATCTCTGGGTTCCTGGCTTAGAAAAAGATATGCACTAAAACAGATTGTGTGTAGTATAGCTTAATTTTGTGCCGATTTTTTCAATTGTTTATGTTGCCCCCCCAAACAAGCCAAATGCCCCCCCCAAACATGATATCCTGGTAACCCCTCTGGTTGCAAAAATATTTTAGAGTTTGCCTCTTAGAAATAGTGCACAGATTTTCGGAGCTTGACAGCTTCATGTCCCTATTCATTTTTATTGTTTGAAAAAGCGCAGTGTGAAAATAATGTAAAATAAGTCTGCATTATTGTTCCATTGAGGAAAAAAAAAAGGTTTTGAACAACATGAGGGTAAGTAAATAATGACAGATTTTTGGGGGGTACAATTGTGAAGCTACATCTCTTATTTTAAACAACATCCCCTTTTGAAAATGGATCCAGAATTATGCAGGATTTTTAATGACTATAATTTAAGCAGCTCTCTCTATCAAAAGATGAGCCACTAAACTGCCTCTCAAATCCTGACTGAGGTCACCACACATTCTTATTTTGCTGAACGGTGTCATTTTTAACCATTAAATCAATTTGTGCTCTAAAAATCTACAGACATGAGCATCAGTTTATAATGGATCTTATTAACAATAGATGGATCTGCGATGCAAAAAATACTACACTGTACTATTAATGCTGTCCAATACTGATCTCACAGGAATTTTCTCTATTACTGAGCAATTTCCATTTATTAATGTGGAAGATAAAGTACTTGTTATTCGTTAATGCATTAGTGAAGTGTATGCATTTGTACATGTACTGTATGTGTGCTTCAGTACAAACCATTGTAATAATAGTGGTTATGTAAGACGATTTTCAGTATTAGGAGGAAAAACTATTTATTCACTCTCACGTTATAAACTCACATGACTTTCTTTCCTCTGTTGAACACAAAGAGACCTTGGGCAGAATGTTAGCTTCAGTCCCCATCCACTGTCATTGTATGGAAAAAAGCTGCAATGAAATTCAATGGTGATTGAGGCTGACATTCTGCCTAAAATCTGTATTTGTTTTCCACAGAAGAAAGTCTTTTGAAGATGGAACAACATGAGGGGTTAAGGGCTAGAGTAAACTGAGTACATAGAGTTAAAAAAAAAGTGTTGAGAAAGAGGAACAAAACATGCTAGCTTTCTCATTTTCTTATTTCTAAGAATATGCATCCCATCCCATGAGCAATCTGACATAAAACGACATGGAAAATCCATTTTTGGCCATATGGCTGCTTCAACTCAACACATGAACATGTTAGCTTGCAACAAACACAAACTCTACAAAACCCCTCATTAGATCTCTGCACAACAGATGCTGCTGTCTGGCCATAAGAACGATGAGGACAAAATGACATGTAGATGTGGGACAGTGTAGCTGGCAGGCACCCATTGCTTTGACAGTGCAGAACTCCAATTAGAGCTACTTTGACATGGAGCATCTGTGACAGTTAGCAGGTACACATCTGTCTCACCATGGCCGAAACTGACCCGTAGCTTATGCATTTGGAACACCAAGTATGATGATTGCATGAGTCTTCAATGCATTCAAAGTGAAAAGATGACTTTGAGTATTTCTATGCAAAAAGATCAGACTATCTAGATGCCTGGATGTGAATAAAATATGTCTGTTATTAGGCACTGGCAAGTAAATATTCAGATTTTACTCGCCAGAGATTGAGTTGTGTAGTGGTGAAGAAGATCCTTTTACTAAATAAGAACCAGGCGATTTGTCTTTTACAGCACGTTGTGTCTCGTGAGCGCACACACTCTGAAGCAAATTGACCTTATTTGGCTGCAGTGGGTCCTGAGTTGTCATGGATCACACTGTCACCATAGCTTTAGTTGAGCCATCAAATGGCATTAACATTGACATTGCATTTAAGGACATCAACTCTGGCTTTGATTAAACTTTCCCCCGGACTGTTTTCACAACATTCTCAGATTTCAAGCATGTCTACAGACCAGTAATGCACCTGTTGGACGTCTGTTAGAAGGTAAAAGTGTTGCAAAACTTGAGAGCTTGTATTTGAATTACATGTGCAAAGATTTTTTGTATACAAGTCAATACGCTAAAAATCAAGTAAAAGTTTCCATTTGCTTCATTACATGTCTTTTTTTTTATTCTTTCTGTTATTTATTGTCAGTTGGTGATCAAAAAGGTAAAAAGAAACATTATTTTTAATAATACATTTCACGGATGAGGGAAAAACAACCATGCAACTTCTCTCTCGTTCATGTGTGCTCATGGAGCACCAGTTTAGTGCTTGTTATACATATCAGTGGTGGTGGTGCAGTGGCTAAAGCACAGGGCTTTTAATCAGAAGGTCGTTGGTTTGAACCCCACGGCCACCACTGTTGTGCCCTTGAGCAAGGCACTTAACTCCAGGTTGTTCCGGGGGGATTGTCCCTGTAATAATCGCACTGTAAGTTGCTTTGGATAAAAGCATCTGCCAAATGCATAAATGTAAATCTCAATGTAAATCACACGATTGCATATAACCAAACATGTAACGTAATGTAGTAAGTGTAATAAATGTTTAAATACATAAATATTTAAATCCACAATCATACATTATGAAAAATTTTAACTTCAGAACTTCACTATAAACATTAAAGAATTAAACAAATAAGCTTGTGATGCAGCACAATGGTTTGTTCATTTTTTACATAGTAGTTTTGATATAGTAGCATTTAAATTAATGTTTTTATAATATAATTATTAAATAATTGTTGAACATGTGTAGTCTAATTTTTATTATTTGGCTCCAACTAAAATTTCAAACTGTGACAAAACCTTTTATTGTTATTAAAAAACTTCATGACATCATATAAATTCATAGAATGTGAAATACACAAGTTGAAATGTGCATCAAATGATCAAAAGTGAAATATTAAAATAAAATGTACAATCTTGCATACTATATTGCATGAAGCCATGTATTTGAATACTAATATATATATATATATATATATATATATATATATATATATATATAAACGCCCCTTCTCAGTTTTCTATTTTAGTTTTCAGTTGCATTACACTTACATGTTGTCAAAAGTCTGGCAAGTAAAAACAAAAATGAACTAGCCAATGGTGATTCTTTCTCCAACGTGTCTTTAGAGGGTTGATTTAATATACACTGTCAAAAATTACAAGGATTTTTACCAGCAATTTCTATTGTGGTGAGCTGCTATTGTGCAATGCTATTGTGGTGAGCTGAGTGGTTGTTGTCTCTTTCTATGAGTCGTCAACCGTCTTTTGGATGAGATGTTAAACTGAGGTCCTGACTATCTGTGGTCATTAAAAATCCCAGGGCACTTCTCATAAAGAGTAGGGGTATAATCCTGGTGTCCTGAGCCAAAACAATTCCCACCATTGGCTCTCATCAATCATGATGTCAACCTAATAATCCCCATCCCTGAATTGGCTACATCACTCTACTCTCCTCTCCACCAATAGCTAGTGTGTGGTGGACATTCTGGCGCACTATGGCTGCCGTCGCATCATCCAGGTGGATGCTGCACACCGGTGGCGGTTGAGGAGATTCTCCCTATAATATGTAAAGCGCTTTGAGTGCCTAGAAAAGTGCTATTTAAATGTAAGGAATTATTATTATTAACTACATGTATTTACTGTGTAATTGTTTTGTAGAGCTGCTTGTATACACCATACTGTTATTATCATCACTGTAGTAATTAATAATAGTAACATCTAATATGTGTAACACATACACTGTAAAATAAGGTGTTTTTCAAAATTCAATGGTGACAACTAACAAACAATTATCTATAATTAACCTTAAACATTACAAAACAAGTAAATGTGGCTACACAACAAAAACAGTATCAGCAGCAGCAAAATAGACCAGCAAATATTAAAAATAAAATGCAACCACATCATTTATTCATGCCTCACTGATAATAGCTCCCCTAGTAAATGGGGGTTACTTGACGCTTTTCTGTACTTCACAAAAACAATCAGTTCCACTCCATTCAGAGCATCAGTGACTGGCTTTAATTATTACTTGGCCACTAATGTTTTTTGGTATGACAAACAACCACGTTTTAGTACTGACATTCAAGCTAAATGAGCAAAAAGTATAATAATAATAATAAAAATGTATTTAAATTCCCACTGCTGTTTTTAATGTATTAAAAATACACTCAATGAGACACACAGTTTGTATAAATGGATTAACATAATTTCATATTTTATATCCTACAAATGGTATTTGCAGTTCCCAAACATACCATGATCACTCTCACAAGCCTTTTAACGTACCTGAGCACCAGTGACTGAGGAATATTCACACAGTTTTATACTGTATATATAATTATCACACTCCCATATTTGTCACAACAAAGTCCCTCTATTTCAAAAGCACAGTGGAACACAGTATGCAAGAAGATCATTATATAAATGTACTTGCCATCTCCATTTAACCGACAATAAAGATTGCAATAAAACAACTTGTAAAGCACTTATTAATGTGAAACCATTAATAAAAGCAAAGGAATGACAACCCAAAATTAAGGAAAACAAGAACACATGATTATTTGTTTTATTTTACTGTTTGAGCAGTAGGTAGTACTAGCCTAGAATAGGTGTAGTTATTCACCCTTCCAAGTATAATGTGTAAGTTCCAAACAAGAATGGTTGAAGGAGGACCCTCCCTTCTTGAGTCTATAAGGAAAAGTGTTGTAAGAAACAGTGTTACTTATTGTGAAACAGCGACAATCAGAAATAGGATGGGAGCAACCGACTAAACAAGAGCACGTGAAATCATGTTAATCACATTGAACACCCTCACTGATGTGACTAGATTTTATCTACAACACGAAAATGCCATGCATAGACTTGCCATGCATAGACTCTGGGAATGGTTTGATTATGTAAAAAGTCTCTGAATATTTTCTTTTTTTGACTGATTCACTGAAAAAGCCAATTCAAAAGAACCAGGGCTAGACTGGTAATCTGGCATACTGGGCATTTTCCCAGTGGGCCGACGCACTTTGGGGCCGATCAGGGGTGGACTGGCCATCGGGAGAACCGAGCGGGTGTCACGAACCCCGCTCCCTCGCTCCGCCCCCTCGAGCTTCCACGCTCGTTCCGCCCCCTCGAGCTCGCACGCTCGTTTTGCTCCCTCGAACTCCCACGCTCGTTTTGCTCCCTCGAGCTTGCACGCTCGTTTTGCTCCCTCGAGCTCGCACGCTCGTTTTGCTCCCTCGAGCTCGCACGCTCGTTTTTCTCCCTCGAGCTCTCATAGCAGGTCTCCCTCCTCGGGCTCGCAAGCCCGCTCTCAGTCACCACATTAGTTTCACCTGTACTCATCTGATCACCCATCATTTTTTACACCTGCACTCGCCCCTATATATATTACAACCCTTTCGTCTCACGCGGGTTGGTTATTGTATTTAGTTTCCCGTGTCTTTGCCCCCCCCGCTAGTCCCGTCTAGTTCCGAACTCCCTTGTGATTGTTACCCCTTAGCTTGCCAGCTCTAGTATTCCCCTAGCTCCCGTGTTTAGTATAGCTCGTTATTCTGATCCTGTTTCCCGGCTTCGACCTCCCGCTCTCGTTGACCACTCTCTCCCGGATTTGCCCCTTTGCTCTACTTTGATTCCCCGGCTTTTGACCCTATGCTTCCCTCGACACTCTCATTTGGTTTTTGCCCTTGTTTGTACTTTTGCCTGCCTCACTTGTTGGAATAAAAGTAGTTTCCCATCGACATTGTGACTGTCTCGTCTTGTGTGTGTGTGTGTGTGCGGGTTACAGCGGGCCAGTGGGTCAGCCGCGAAACGTGCCGAATGTGCCGTGATCAGCTAAAATGAGCAGCAGCGTTACGCAGAACGGACCACTAAACAGAGCCGCGATATGCAAATTTTGGGCCAGTTGCTATGTAAAAATCCCGGGCCGATTTCTCTTCCCAGTCCAGCCCTGAAAAGAACAGATTCACAGAAATGAATCACTTTTCCTAACTTTGGTCCTGTCCCAAATGAAACCCTCAGCCCTTGCAGTCCCCCTACAAGACTTTGCCACATGCACTGGTGGAAAAAAGTTGCACTGAAGAAGCATAGTAACCTTCTGAAACCTAAAATTATTATTTCAATACCTATGGTCTCGTGGACAAGGCCACAATTCCATATCAAGTGCACTTGTTAAAATAGGGCCTCTATCTATAGGGCTTGACTTGCACTTGAATTTACCCCTTCTCCTTTTAATAGATTAGACTACACTACTACCAGGTAATTTCACAGGATTATTTAAATTCAAAAGTAATACTGATTATAGAGCTCAAGCACAAACTTGTTAACTGCAGACTTCAGTCCTACATCAATTCAAATGCATCCGGCTTAGAAGACAGGGATGTACTGCTGTGAGGCTGCTAGAACATGCTGTACATCTACAGTATATGACTGCCTACAAAGGGAATTACTAATAAAGTCACTGCATTCCCTTCCATTTTACACATAATTTCAGTGAAAGCCAAATATCACCCCCTCCATATTATTTTAACTGAACATTCTAGAAAAATGTAAGTGAGCAATGTTACGTAATTTAATTCATAATCTGTTAAAACCACAAAATATGCATCAATGACTAAAGTTTGTCATAACAATGGTATGTGGGTAAATAAGTATTCAGTCTAATTGATTCAGCCATTCAACTGATTCAGATTAATGTCTGCAATAACTCAAGAGTTTGATTCAGACCAATTTATTGAATTGGTTCCACTGTTTCATTAAAAAGTCCAGACATGTTGGAAATGTTGCCTCGCAAGTGCAAGTGCATTTGCATGGCTCAGGATGTATCAGGTTTCCCCTTTCTCCTAATCATTTCCTGCCCTCTTACTACTTTCAATCTAATAAAGTCTATCCAATAAAGAGGTCAACAAAAAAGTACTCGTTCAAAAGAATGATATGTTCATGAATTGGACTGCAAAGGAAACACTGCCATCATGATAGTCATAAAACTGGCAACAATATTTTTTTAAATATTGGGTTGTATGCTATACATAAGTGTTTCTCTTAGTAAATGATCTTAGTTTCACAAGTTTGCTGGTACATATAGTCCTGGAGCATATTAAGGTAAACGTATTTGCTGTGCTGTCCATAGCGGAGGGGCTCGAGCACAGGACTGGGCTTCAGCTCTGTGATCCCCCTTGGACCATCAGACTAAAGTGAGAAATCGAAAGACCATTTTGAAATAACTGGTAGAGGTGTTATGAAATATACAGGTGGATATGGGAAGATGGAGGGATGCCAGAAGAATCGTCGCCGTGTGAGGGAAGCAGTCGCTTATATATTCTTGGGATGTAATTGGCAGGCCTAGACGAACAAGTTCCTCATGAAATTATGTTTGGAACTTAATTTAGATTTGAGCATCAAGTTCTCATATTCACCTAGTTCTTACATTTTCTATAGGCAAGCATAATGACTAAAACATCTATGAAACGTGATTCCCAGCTAGATGTGAAAATATGGTACTCCTCAAAAAGTATAAGGGATAATGTACAGTGAGCCAGTCATAGTCATAAAACCCCTACTGGATGATCCACATCCCGATCACTGTTAAGGCCAAAGCATACTTGGTGCGTCCGCGTTGTGGATCGCTCCACGCACAGTATGCGTGACATCAATTTCATCATAGTCCAGGCGGTCTGACCGTGCACCGGCCAGATTTCCTCAACATGCGGATCCAGATGTACAGTTCCCCAGTCATTATGTGAACATATTTGACTACAAAATCTGATTCCCTGGACATCAGACTTGACTGAGTAGCCTATACACAAATCCAACGATAGTACATTGATAGCAATACTATGTAATAGTGATAGAGTAAAAACTGTTCTCAAGAAGGTTAGAAGACATCCTCCAAATAGAAGCTTTGAAGTTCTGACAGTAATGCACAGAACACAAGCAGATCAAGCCTTAAGCATTGAGCACATCAGTGCTATTAAACTCTTCTCCAGTTTCAGGAACAGATTTTACTGCTAGCTTTCAGCTCTGTCATTCAACTTTCCCTCGCAGAAGCACTTAGGACCCACACCTATAAATGGTATCAGACACACACGTCAGCGTAATAAGTACAGGGATTGTACCTCTGTTATGTCTGCATTATTAATATAAACCATATGTCACTGAATATGAGGCAACCTGGTTTTCGAATGTGCAAGTTTTCAAGCGTGCTGCTGCGAGCCACCTTTAGTCTGCAAGTTTGGATAAATAAATTATTCCAAACGTCAAAATTCTCTCTGAGTCCATCTGTCATTTTCTCCCACTGTTTGATCAGGCTCTTGCTAAAATGGGTCAAATATGTCATTTACACCTCACAGCAACACCCAAACATCCTCTCTCCCCCTTTCCTCCAAATTTGTTTTCTTACATGTGCAAACCTTAATACCCTAACATAATAATATACCTTTATCTCTCTCCCTCCCTCCTTCAATCTCTCACACACTATGTGCATTAGGAGGTATGGTAGAAGACTTCACACATAATCCCCTTCCCTGTGAACTTTATTCAAATGTAGAGTCGTTCCGTTTATTGGTCCATTAAGAATATGCATTTAATGATCCATGGAGAACATTCCATCATAAACTGTAATACTTTAAGCTCAGCATAATGCCCGCAGGCACTGGGTTCCCCAAACATCACTGAATGATCTAAAAGGCAAAACACGAGTGTGGAAACCACAACTAAAATGTCAATTAAAACTGGCAATCATACCAATGCAAATGGCTAAATTACACCAAACCGCATGTTCCCTTTATATGCTATATATTTAGATATAAATATGAATGAGCATGAAAATATCAATATTAGAAATTCAATAAACAATAAGCAGAGCGCATAATACACACCGCATAAGCAGTACACAGCAGCATTATTGTTGATATTTTAGCAAAAATGCACAAAAAGTGTTAATGTGCAATTTGTGCATGCAATACATTCCACTGTCTTCTGCACGCGCGCGCGCGCACACACACACACAGCTTGCTCATCGATTCTCATGCAATTGTGGCTCGATGTGCACGAGACCCAAAAACATCAGAAAATGCTCTTTTCATATTATCCATAGCAATCAGGAAGTAGATAGATGGGGAGTTTACTCTTCGCCTACCTGATCAACATCGCTGTCGGCTTCAGGTTTTCATTCGGGTCTCGTCGGATCGGTGCCGTCTGCGAATTCATATACAAGCATCACAGATATACTTCAGATGCCCGTACTTGCTACCTCTGATGTTCACCGGCGCTGGGCTGAACTATAAAAAGCCCAGCAACAGCAACAAAAGCACTGCGTGTTTCCAGCGCTTGTAAAGAGCTTGCAGTTGTCTCTTTTTTCCCTCGGTGCAGAGGGATGCTCTGATGATGCTGATGCTGTGTGTGCATCCGAGCGCGCGAGGAAACAGAGGCGACGGGCTCGAGACAAGGCTGGACAGAACGGCGACGGCGGCGTGTGACGTCAAGACAAGTGCCCCGGAATGAATCTCCGGTTCAGGGAAAATTAATAATTTGGAGGGATTGCATTTGCACATCGGAGTGATTTAAGATAACGTCCAGAAACGAGGCCAGTCAAATTTGACAGCTTGTAGGGTGTATGTCTTTATATGTTTAACCTCTTGAGAGCAGTGATTCATAAAATATTCATTAATATTTCAGAGACCATTTGTGCCACTATTTTAAGTCATTTAGTGTATCATAAAGATAACAAACTCAGCTTTATTCCAAAAGTTATATGACGATATTATGGTGTATATAATAATGGTAAAATGCAGTCTTTATATAATATCATATCGAAAAAAATATGAATAAAATACTCAAATGTGTCACTAGTGTCACCAAATGGTATTGCAAAAATAATTAATGTTTTCAGCCAGGTTTCCTACCCCCCACCCCTCAACATATGCTATTGGTTGAACCAGAAGGCCATATTCACAATAGCGCCTTATATGATTTTTGACGGGAATAAAACAATGCAGTCTAAGTCAGTGTTTCTCAAACTGGGCTAAGCGTACCCCTGGGGATACACAAGATGGGGGTACGCTAAAAAAAAAATATATTTTGTGTGCCCTCTAGAGTAGAAACACCAAAATGGTCATGTCATAAAGGCCAGATAAATCGCAAACAAAGATTCTAATCTTTTAGGGTTAAACAAAATGTATCATGCCTATCTCAAATATCTTCTTTTCACCCGCCCAGCACACTGCAAACTGACGTAGCGATAGTGATAGCAAATAAAATGGATACTTTGCTGTTTTAGACTTGCACTATTTTTTAATCATTATTAATATTATTATTGCAGATTGAAACTTAATATGTATATAATTTGTAGATATTTGTGTTCCTTGCCACAGTCGCCTACAGCTTGCTCACTGGGGTTATTAATACAATTATCATTTAATTATTTTTAAACACTATTAAAAATCGTATTTTATCTAAATTACACAATGATTATTAACCGACTTTATAGACATTACAGTTTTATCGTCTGTTAATGCTGATATCCTGTAAAGCTGCTTTGAAACGATGTGTGTTGTGAAAGGTGCTATACAAATAAAATTGACTTGACTTGACTCTATAAGGAGAGATGCATAGGGACTTTTGATTCTGATGGTGTAAGTTCATAAGTTTTGATGACAGATGTCACTCGCAAAGTTGCGGCCAAAAATGTTTTTACATTCACATGCTGTAATTTTTACTCGCATATGTATTTTCGCCTTGTATTTTTCATTTTTGCATGATTTTGTTTTCAGAAAATGAGCTTAACCCTTCTGATAGTATCAAAAGGGACATTAGAAAGCACCTTGTGCTGACCGAGCAATTGTGCAATTACTTCCCCGCAGTGCTCTTGTACCTGCAATGACTTGCAATTCCAGACACGGTACAGGCAGCTATTCTTGCATACCGACAGCTCTTATAAAGTGCTGGTACTGTGTCCTGATCTCGTGACACAATGAGGGAAGAGTTTGCAAATTATGCAGTTACATGTATGTGATTTCTAGCACACCCATCTCATTAATCAGTAAGCCATTTATTGAATATGGACAGAATGTGATAATATAACTATGTTGTCTATGTGTTAGAAAGGGGGAATGCAAAAGGATGTTGAATGTTTAGGGATATGCCACTGTAAAACGTTTAGGAACCACTGGTCTAAGGCAATCCCCCGCCAGTCAAATTCTCACGACAGTCTCATCGCTGTTCATTAGTTTAGGTTTAGGGGAAGGGTAGGTGTAGGTTTTTGCAGGACTAGACACGACCATGTAAAAGAGGCTGTGAGGAGATGACATGTGCTGTATAAAGCTCATAGATTACATCTATTAATTTTAATTGAATTTTTTTGGCTACTGAAAATGTTTTGAAAGATGTTTTTTTTTTTTTTTAATGGATATGCCTTTATCACAGTCCACGTGTCGTCACATCCTGCTCCGAATAGTAGCGTAACCAAATATCTGCCCATCGATCGGTCTGGACAATCACAGTTTCTCTAAATATATTTAGCCAACTTGGATGCACTTGGCAGTAAACATCAGCCATTTAATCATTTCTTTGGAGTAACACGTCACCATGTGTAATTTACCACTTTAATGTGTAATAGTCTCTGAGCGAGGCGATTATCAGCGCAAAGATTTCCCAGTTCATGAGGAGCTGCGCGTGCTGTTCAGCTTACTCCCAGAGGATTTTTGTGCTCAACTCAGTCCAAAGAGACAGCGTTTAAGTGTTTTAATGTCATTGTTTTCGCTATTGTAAATATAGTACAGTTTTAGACACTGGGACATTTTCATCTTTATGTTTTACTTACATTGCATTCGGATGTGACTCGTGAGTGGACGATTCTCCAGTTATTGTACTCAAACCACGAGGATATAACTCCACGTTTACAACGATTAAACCAGTTATTTTCTGTAATCGGACTATGGGATGGAAAGGTTTCTTTATTTGAACATTTTTAAATGGATCTTATGTCATATATGGAGATTATAATAAGTAAGTACATGAAAGCAATGTGATCAATATCATCGCAAATACTCTGTATAACATTAAATTGGAATATACTTTTACTGTATACCCATGTCTATTTTCTAACGCTCTTTAATGTGTAACGGTATTCTTGTTTGTATATATTCTTGCATTCATCTAATAAAAATATATACATAATTTACATCCTGCTTAAAATAATAAAACAACATGACACCTTTTTTCTTTCCTTCATCGTCCTTAAGTAATGATTCTTCGGTGAGGTAGATCTGTGTAGATAAAGTATTTGAGAGGAATTGTACATAAAATAATCGTAATATTTCCACGCTGTGGACACTATCGTTGAAACAGACTGCAGCGGAAGTTATTTTACGCTACTAAGCGAAGCTCTTTATCAATCACTTTAAACAACAGAGCAACCCATTAAAGAGACTGTACTTCTATTCCTCACCACTATCGCCACCTACTGTGCAGGAGGGAGAAAGAAAAGTATAAATAATGCTAAGTTCGGAATAGCATACTTCCGATACTACTCTACTCACATGTGTCTATGGCAGAAACAATATGAGCAGTATTACAATCTGAAATCAGCCTAAATCATATTTGCACAATAGCCCAGTAGGTGGCGATATAGACGAGCAAATTGCCAAAAACAAAAGAAGAATTCAGTCCTCTTGTGAATGTACACAAGATGGCTGGTCAAAAGTGGAGAAGTATACAAAAAAAGGACTTAAATATTGATCTACTACTCATTCACACCTACTAAATCACTTCTGAAGACATGGATTTAACCACTGGAGTCATATGGATTTCTTTAATGTCACAATTCACTTTGCATTGTATGGATCTACAGAGCTGAGATATTCTTCTAACAATCTTTGTGTTCAGCAGAAATAGGAAAGTCATACACATCTGTGGTAGCATGAGTATATTATGAGAGAACTATTCCTTTTAATTAAGGGGAAGTTAACCTATGAATGGCTTACAGTTATTTTATCTCCATATATCAAGATGGGATAGGAGAAAGTATTTTAACATAAAGAAAATGACATATACACTCACCTAAAGGATTATTAGGAACACCTGTTCAATTTCTCATTAATGCAATTATCTAATCACCCAATCACATGGCAGTTGCTTCAATGCATTTAGGGGTGTGGTCCTGGTCAAGACAATCTCCTGAACTCCAAACTGAATGTCAGAATGGGAAAGAAAGGTGATTTAAGCAATTTTGAGCGTGGCATGGTTGTTGGTGCCAGATGGGCCGGTCTGAGTATTTCACAATCTGCTCAGTTACTGGGATTTTCACGCACAACCATTTCTAGGGTTTACAAAGAATGGTGTGAAAAGGAAAAACATCCAGTATGCGGCAGTCCTGTGGGCTGAAAATGCCTTGTTGATGCTAGAGGTCAGAGGAGAATGGGCCGACTGATTCAAGCTGATAGAAGAGCAACTTTGCCTGAAATAACCACTCGTTACAACCGAGGTATGCAGCAAAGCATTTGTGAAGCCACAACAAGCACAACCTTGAGGCGGATGGGCTACAACAGCAGAAGACCCCACCGGGTACCACTCATCTCCACTACAAATAGGAAAAAGAGGCTACAATTTGCAAGAGCTCACCAAAATTGGACAGTTGAAGACTGGAAAAATGTTGCTTGGTCTGATGAGTCTCGATTTCTGTTGAGACATTCAGATGGTAGAGTCAGAATTTGGCATAAACAGAATGAGAACATGGATCCATCATGCCTTGTTACCACTGTGCAGGCTGGTGGTGGTGGTGGTGTAATGGTGTGGGGGATGTTTTCTTGGCACACTTTAGGCCCCTTAGTGCCAATTGGGCATCGTTTAAATGCCACGGCCTACCTGAGCATTGTTTCTGACCATGTCCATCCCTTTATGGCCACCATGTACCCATCCTCTGATGGCTACTTCCAGCAGGATAATGCACCATGTCACAAAGCTCGAATCATTTCAAATTGGTTTCTTGAACATGACAATGAGTTCACTGTACTAAAATGGCCCCCACAGTCACCAGATCTCAACCCAATAGAGCATCTTTGGGATGTGGTGGAACGGGAGCTTCGTGCCCTGGATGTGCATCCCACAAATCTCCATCAACTGCAAGATGCTATCCTATCAATATGGGCCAACATTTCTAAAGAATGCTTTCAGCACCTTGTTGAATCAATGCCACGTAGAATTAAGGCAGTTCTGAAGGCGAAAGGGGGTCAAACACAGTATTAGTATGGTGTTCCTAATAATCCTTTAGGTGAGGACATATTTTTGTGATTCCAAAGGTTTTATGATAATATTAATATATGATATAATAATGTAAAATTTGTTATATATATATATATATATATATATATATATATATATATATATATATATATATATATATATATGAATGTACTACGATGGACTGGCGACCTGTCCAGGGTGTCCCCCGCCTTTCGCCCAATGGATGGATGGATATATGAATGTAATAATATTATTGTAAAAATAAAATGACATCATAAAAATTATAATATAATCATTGCATTATGACAATATTATATAATGATCAAATATTATGTATGAGATATAAATATAGTTGAAAAATTATTATAAAATATTATTAATAATAATAAATAAATAAGAAATATGAATCCCAAAACATATTTGTTTCTGTGTCTAAAGTGGCTAGAAATATAGGGGACTATATAT
Organism: Xyrauchen texanus; assembly: GCF_025860055.1. Taxonomy (NCBI): domain Eukaryota; kingdom Metazoa; phylum Chordata; class Actinopteri; order Cypriniformes; family Catostomidae; genus Xyrauchen; species Xyrauchen texanus. Next base: position 43,244,569 of record NC_068286.1, read on the forward strand.
TGAACTGTTTTAATTAACTGGTTACTGCAGCGAAATTAAATTATATGCAAATTGAGTCTACATTATTCAAGTGGCCTGAATCTGAACAATATACAAAATAAATGCAGAATGAAATGTGTCTCATGCTTACTGTCTCTTTCTCTCTCACATACAAAAACACTCCCAGACACAAAGATGAATGCATCATCAGCAGCCCAGTTCCCACAGAGATATGTAAATGAGGGCATTAATTTGCTTTAGTTGCAGTTTAGTTTTTTAGAGAAGATGCGCCACAGATGGTCGCCTCGGTGTGGAGCTCTCTAATTCTTTTGTTGTTTTTGTTTGTTTGTCCTGTGTTTAGTCATTTTTTTCCAATCAGTTTTACCAGGGACGAACTGTTGAACATTCAGTAGCACATACCAGACAATCTTTTCCTGGTTTTTGATTATACTGACATTTTGCTGGACATTTTAGTCAGAGGCGCAACTGTGTTATTTAAGTGCGCTATGAGACGCATGCGAGGTATGCAAGCCAGCGTGCTGGTCAAGCTCCATTAGTGCGGCTTTCGAACAGCACTGCTGAGTATTCATCCGCTCTCTTCCTAATAAAACAGACGAACTACATCTCCTCACCCATACAAACAAGGACTTTTCAAACTCTGCTGCCATGTCTTCACAGAAACCTGGCTGAGGGAAGCCATCACAGCATGTTACATCTGCCGGGCTTACAGCTGTTCAGAGCGGATCGTATTGCGGAGTTAACGGGGAAAATGAGAGGCGGTGGAACGTGTTTTACATCAATGAATGTTGGTGTACAGATATAACATATAATGTTAAAGAATATGTGCTGTCCTAATTTGGAAGTGCTCTTTATCAACTGAAAGTCTTTCTGCTCGCCACAGGAGTTTTAGTCTGGTGAGTGTTTATATTCTTCCACACATGTGCATGAATGCAGCGCTGCAACAGCTGGCTGATCAGATCACAGACAAAGAACAACAATACTCAGAATCAGTTAGCATTATTCTCTGCGATTTTAACAGAGCCAGTCTCACCCATGAACTGCCAAAATACAGACATCACACAACATGCCCCACCAGGAACAGAAATATACTGGACCACTGCTACACAAAATTAAAGGATGCATATTGCTCTGTCCCTAGAGCAGCTTTGGGACTCTCTGATCACTGTCTGGTACATCTTCTTCTGACCTACAGTCAGAAAATTAAATCAGCTAAACTTGTAGTAAAGACTGTAAAAAGATGGGCCAATGAAGCAGAGCTGGAACTACAAGCCTGCTTTGACTGCACTGATTGGAGTGTTTTTGAAGCTGCAGACACCAAACTGGATGAGCTCACAGATACTGTGACATCATATATCAGTTTCTGTGAGGATATGTGCAGTCCTACTAGGACTTATTTAATGTTCAACAATGACAAACCTTGGTTTACAAGAAAACTCAGACAGCTTTGTCATGCCAAAGAGGATGCATACAGAAGCGCGATTAAATCTTGTATAATCAGCCCAAAAACATACTGACTAAGGAAATTAAAGTGGCTAAAAGAAGCTACTCCGAGAAGCTGAAAAACTTATGACCCTGCATCAGTGTGGAGAGGCCTGAAAGGCATTCTAACTTCAAGACACCATCCCATAACACTGTAGGGAACCATCAACTGGCTGATGACTTGAATATGTTTTACTCTAGATTGAAAAGCCCAGTCTCACACCCCACACCCGCTCTGACCTTCATTCACACAAACACCAACACCTCCTGCTACTGAACCTGCACTTAAGATCTGCGAAGAGGAGCTGTGCCTGGTCTTCCGGAAACAAAAGACATGGAAAGCACAGGGCCCAGATGGTGTTTCACCCACTTGTCTAAAATAATGTGCTGACCAGCTGGCCTCCATCTTCACACAGATCTTCAACAGATCACTGGAGCAGTGTGAAGTTCCATGCTGATGTCTATGGTCATGAAGTAATTTGATAGACTGGTGTTGGCCCACCTGAAGGACATCACTGGACCCTTTCTAGTCCCCCTTCAATTTGCTTATAGAGCAAACAGATCTGTGGATGATGCAGTCAAAATGGGATTGCATCATATACTGCAACATCTGGACAGACCAGGGGCATTTGCAAGAATCCTTTTTGTGGACTTCAGTTCAGCTTTCAACTCCATCATCCCAGCTCTCCTATGGAACAAATTAATCCAGCTCTCTGTTCCCACGTCCATGTGTCAGTGGATCACCAACTTTATTTACGGACAAGCAGCAGCTAGTGAGACTGGGGAAATTCACCTCCAGCACATGTACAATCAGCACTTGTGCTCCCCAGGGATTTGTTCTCTCCCCACTACTCTTCTCCCTGTATACCAACAACTGCACTGCCAAGGACCCCTCTGTCAAGCTCCTGAAGTTTGCAGATGATGCTACGGTCATCGGCCTCATCCAAGATGATGATGAGTCTGCATACAGAAGGGAGGTTGACCGGCTGGCTCACTGGTGCAGTCATAATAACCTGGAGCTTAACACACTCAAAACAGTGGAGATGATACTGGACTTTAGGAGGAACACCCCAGCATTTACCCCGCTCACCATTCTGAACAGCACTGTGGCAGCAGTGGAGTCAATCAGGTTCCTGGGCACTACCATCTCACAGGACCTGAAGTGGGAGACCCACATTGACATTGAAAAGGCCCAGCAGAGATTGCACTTCCTTCGCCAGTTGAAGAAGTTCAACCTGCCAGAGGCGCTTCTAATCCAGTTCTACTCAGCAGTCATTGAGTCTGTCCTCTGCACTTCAATAACTGTCTGGTTTGGTTCAACTAAGAAATTGGACATCAGAAGACTATAAAGGACAGTTCGGACTGCTGAGCGGATTATTGGTTGCCCTTTGCCCTCCCTTCAAAAACTGTAAATTTCCAGAGTGAGGAAAAGGGCTGGTAAAATCACTCTGCACCCCACTCACCCAGCCCACTACCTTTTAAACTGTTGTCTTCTGGAAGACGCTACAGAGCACTGAGCCCCACAACCATCAGGCACAAGAACAGTTTTTTCCTTCAGGCTATCCATCTCATGAACAGTTAAAACTATACTATAATTACATGCAATAAACAGCCTTGTCAATTATGTTATTTAACATCTCCTACCACCTTCTGCATTACATGCCCTTGCATTGTATATAACAGATTTGTATTTGTACATACTATATGTACATTTTTGTCTTATTGTGTATTTCTGTATATATTATTTCTTATATTTCTATTCACTCTTTTTTTTTATTCTAGTTGCGAAATTCCTTATATGCAGAAGCATACTTGAAAATAAAGCTCATTCTGATTCTGATTCTGAGAAAGTACTCAAGTAACCACAGAGCCGGCAGCACTTGCATACAAACACACATACAAAGGAGAATTATTTCTGGAAGTGCTGTTAATAGACCATGAGAATATAAGATTGCACATTGCAAGTATAATGCACCATAAACGCAAACAAAGGTTCTCCATATGTTGAGAGAGAGATGAAGGTGTTAGATGCTCTTAATCAGAATGTCAGTCTAAGAGCAGGAGGCACTCGACATTTCACACCAAATTACCACACAGCAAGATGCCAAACACGAGCACTCACACACATTCACCACATCAGAGTGTTGACATTTAATTAATCTATCTTGATCTGGCCTTTGAGAAAGAACAAGATACAAAGAGTAACAGAAACTTATATCATCTGTGCTGTGTATCCTTCAGTGAACCGTTGATTACAGATTATTCAGTGTTCTCCATCACTGATTTTGTGTTTCAGATGCTCATCCAATTTCTCTCTCCCTCTCTCTCTCTCTGCATGCTGTTCTCTGAAATAGTTAGTGCTCTGTAATCCTCACTCTAATCTGATGTCTTGTGTGAGTGTGAGCACGTGAAAAAAAAGAGAAAAATCCAACCCATCCCTCAGATATTCATCCTTCCTTTCTCTCTCTCTCTCTCTCTCTCTCTCTCTCTCTCTCTCACACACACACACACACACACACACAAATTTAACTCACTTGTACACACAAAGACACACATGAAGGGCATTATCCTGATCTCATGACTATTGTCCACTTTTTTTGCTGAGCCGAATTAAGTGCAAGACACCACCTCATATACTGATTAACTTCAGCTAGCTTCATGCAGTAGTATATAAACCTGTCTGTTTAATTCAACTAAAGTAAAACAAAATCTAATTTAAAGTAACAGTTTGCCCAAACAATAAAATACTGTCACAATTTACTCACCCTCGTGTCGTTTCAAACCAAACAGGGGCAGTTCAAGGGCTTAGCCTAGACCTCTGTGGATATGTATGAGACCATCCTTTGATGTAATATCAAAATATATTACACTTCATAAAATTTTTAAATGTTGCATATCGTATGTGAGGTGTAATTTATAAAGTAACTCTTTAAATATTACTGAAACTAAAAGGTCCCACTGATTTTAATCTCAGGTTCAGTGCGGGGGTATTTCTCCTGAAGTCCACTATCATCTCCACTGTTTTGAGCATGTTCAACTCAAGGTTGTTGTGACCGCACCAGACAGCCTCCTGATCAACCTCCTGTATGCAGACTTGTCACCATCGCTGATGAGGCAGATTATCATGGTATTGTCTGCAAACTTCAGGAGCTTCACTGTGGGGTCTTTTGCAGTGCAGTCATTCATGTACAGGAAGAACAACGGTGGAGAGAGAATGCATTCCTGAGGAGCACCAGTGCTAATAATTAAGGTCCCGGATTTGAGTTTCCCCAGTCTCACTAGCTGCTGCCTATCTGTCAGAAAGCTGGTGATCCATCGACAGACTGGGGTGCGCACGGAGAGCTGGGTCAGTTTGGTTGAGAGAAGATCAGGCATGATGTTATTGTAGGCTGAACTGAAGTCCACAAAGATGATCCTTGCATAAGTCCCAGGTCTGTCGAGGTGTTGCAGGATATAATGCAGTCCAATATTGACAGTTTCATCCACAGACCTGTTTGCTCGGTAAGCAAACTGAAGGGGGTCCAGCAGGGGTCCAGTGATGTCCTTCAGGTAGGCCAAAACCAGTCTCTCAAATGACTTTATGACCACAGACGTGAGAGGGACAGGTCTGTAGTCATTAAGTCCTATGATTTGGGGTATACTGGGGACCGGAATGATGGTGGAGCATTTGAAGCAGCAGGGAACTTCACACTGTTTCATGTGTGAAGATGGGGGCCTGTTGGTCAGCGTAGACTTTCAGATAGGCAGGTGAAACACCATCTGGGCCTGGAGCTTTCCTAGTCTTTTATTTCTGGAAGACCTGGCACACATTTTCCTCACAGATCATAAGTACAGATTGAGTAGCAGGAGGGGTGTTCCAGGAGGTGTTGGTATGATTGTAGTGAAGATCAGAGCAGGGGAGGGGTATGAGACTGAGGTAAACTGCGGACAATATACAGTATACACAACAGACAATACACTGTGTGTATGCAAAAACTGTGTAGGGTGGGAGGTAGCTATTTGAAAAACAGTCCCAGGTTTTTATGTGTTAGAGATGTGATTTATTAATCCAATTCATCGCAATATATTCTGTGTGATTTCTAGAATTTCTCCATATTGGAGTATAAAATGATATCAAGACAAAGATGTAAAAAATAAAAAAAGGACAATGATAAGTATATTCTAGTTCATCGTTACATGAGACATAACATGAGAGGAATGTTAAGTAACTTCCTAACATGAAATCAAGTACTAAACTCGCCAAGGGAGATGGTTGGATGATTATATACATTTTAAAAATAAATACATAACCAAAATGTATTGTCTTACCTTTTAATGTGGCACATGCTGCTGGTCAGAGTTACTGAAGCTGACATGAGACAAACAGAAGAACATTTAGTATTATCAGATATTTTGGCTTGTGTTAAAATATTAACAACCAGAGGAGGGCAGCAGCGGTCTCACAAATATAATCAAAATTAAAATTATGCCTTTATTTACACACCCACATAGCAAACTCCTCTTACTTTTTCTTACATAAAGGGCAAAATGTGAAATTTGGTGTAAGAACATACTGGCTTTATTTTTAATAAAATGAAAGTAATTTGGCACAGGTCTGTCAAGTTCCAAAATGACAAAAAGCACCATTAAGTATCATTAACATTATCCATATATTATTTGTGCACTATTTTAAAAGTCATTGGATGAGATGTGTCTACAGGCACCATTTTTTATTGTTCAGATGATGTTCAGTCAGTACATTTACATGCACTTTAAATTTATCTTTTTTTAAATGTCATGTAAATGCTTTAGTACTTTAGTCAGACTAGAAGACAGATCATGCAATTGTAGTTCGGCTTCATTCAGCAAGTATGTTTATTTTTTCAGACCACAATTTACTTGGGTGATTAATAGAGTGAAAAATATATTTTATAAAGTCCTAATCACCAATTGTACTTATGATTTGTGTGACAATGACAAAAAACACAGTTGTTGTAGCGCCTCTAGTGTTTATTTCACCAGAAAACTGCAGCGAAACATAGAAACATAGACAAGTTTTTATACAGTAAAGTTAATTCTATGAGACCAGGTTGCACAAGGCATATGGGCAACATTTAGGACACTTTCATGGTGCTTTATTTCATGGTCATTTTGACAGCACATGTCCCAATTCACTTTAATTTAAAAAACGGCCAGGATATTCTTGGAAAGTTGACCTTTTGTGCTTCACAGGAAAAAAGGGCAAGGGGTTTGGAATGATGTTAGAATGAAAAAATGATTAACTATCTTTTTAACTTAACAGCAAAACTTGTGCCAAACAGAGAGAGAGATAGCCCCTGCTGTGTTTCTGCTTTCTGGTTTATTTGTGCCTTCTATTTTAAGATGAGCAATGTGGAATATACCATCTTCATCTATCACCTTAATCCACTACCAGATTCATAAGTACCACCTCTAATAAAGAGATGGAGAGTTACAGAGAGAGAGAGAGAGAGAGAGAGAGAGAGACAGACAGAGAGAGGGAGGGAGAGAGAGAGACTGAGTGAATGGAGGGTGAATCAGAGTGAGAAAGGGATAGTTATTGAGCGAGAGAGAAGAGAGGGGAAAAACAATCTAATGTATTAATGCAGCTCCAGTTTAGCACATTAAAACAGACAGACACAAACACACACACACACACACACACACACACACAATACAGGCAACAAGAATAAGGGAGGGAGTGAAAGGAAGTGATGGACAGACAAATGGAGAGAGACAGAAGGAAAGAAACCAACACAGAGGAAGAGAGAGAGACAGAAAGAGAGAGAGAGAGAGAGAGAGAGAGAGAGAGAGAGAGAGAGAGATATATGAGGTAAGTATTTATTTTTAGTATATTACATCTTCAGTGTCAGAAAGAGCTGGATGCATCTGTGAGGACCTTTCAATAATGCAGCAGTGTATGCACTATAAAACACACGCGCACTCAAAAGCACTAAATCTGCTGAGGTTTTATGGTCATATACAGTATTCATGTGTGCTTTATTTGCGGCTGACAGCAGCTGGTCAGAAATAAACTACTTTCTTTAACAAAAACTATGTGAGAACTCAGGAGATGTGGGAAAATTTTGGGAATACAGCAAAGCATTTGTTCTTGCGCATGTAATGGTGAACAATCAAAAAGAGTTTATGAGTCAGGTTTTGCCTGTATTGTGGGGAACCAAATGTCCCCAAAAGCATAGTAAAACCTGAAATCACCCAAATTGAGGGAACCAGCCATATGTGCTGTCTGAGGTTATTTCACTCTGATTTCTCCTCTTTCCAGTTGTTAAAAAACTTTCAACATATAGAATAATGGTGTAAAATAAATGAATATGACATTTGTGTGACGGTTAGGGGATAGAAAATATAGTAGGCCTATCTTTCACTAAATATAAATACAACTGAAGTCCATGAAAAGTCTGCACCATGATAGAAAAATAAAGTATGCTTATGTATGCAAGCAAACAACTTACATGTGTTCAAATGAGTTTAAACCGAGTCTAAACTCAGTTGTCTCTCGCTGGGTGAATGAAGAACAGACTCCACAGGACTCTCCTGAAAAATGAAAAACTCATTAAACACACACACACACACACACACACACACACACACACACACCCTTTAAATCTCTGAAACATTCCCACACAAACTGAAGCATCAGTCTGGATTTGTCTCATTTATGATAGTTTCAGGACTGTTTGGAAACAGCTGACACAAGTATTCCAACATTTACACTCTGAGATACATCCATCAGTCTGAATTTGAAGGTCTTAGTGAGAGAATTTCACTTTGCCAAGACTGAATTAATTCTATGCCTATAATTCGACTTTTAGCATTTGTAAATGTATAGTCTGCATCACTAACTACGTTTCCATCCAAGGACTTTTTTGCGAAAAAGTTTTAGCGCATCAAAATAAAGCTGATGGAAACGCACATTATCGGTAAAATGTCACAAATGTCGACATAATATATTTCCATTTAACTCAAGCACATAAACTCTATGTCAATACATCAAACCTGGTGAAAAAATGGTTTGGAAACACTTTTTGTTGATAAAATTGGCATTAACGCAAAAATGTAGCGTCACATGATGGAGTTAACCTGTGTTAATCATGATGACAGTACTGAAAGCATATTTATTATAGACTATACGTGATTTTGGATTAATATTTCAGCATTTCAACGTCATATAGAGCCGATCTACAAACGTAACATTTCCAGGAGTGCCAACACAAACATCTTGTGCACATTGAACAAATGAATGGCCACTGTTTGTGATTAATTTAATCACAGTATCCATCAGTTTATTTATTCAAGTTTCTTTTCCACACCATTCAAAATAATAGACGGCAGTCACGGAATTAGCCCACAGTACATAAAACATAACATTTCCGTGCATGAAGATGTTTTAAATAAAAAAATAAATACACAATACTAGGAGAAAAGCTTCAGCGTGCTTTCTTTTTTTTTTTTTTGGAACACTTACAACCCAATTATATTAAATTATAGTTTAGTCTACTTTTGAAAAAATGCCAGCAAAATTCCCTGTATTAAATTAAATAAATTACCAAAAAATAATTACCGTACAAAAACGAAAAAAAGCATTAAATAAAAGAAATACAAAAAATACATTACACAAACTTAACTTAGATTTACCCTGTTCTGTAGACGAAAACAGTCAGCTGAATGATATTATCAGAATGTTCTGCACTTTTTTCTAGACTATAAAGTATCAGAACTATTTGTCCAATGCTGATTTCACGTTCAGAAAATGAGCTTCTGAACGTTTTAACACGTTTAAACACTTTAAATCTAACCATCTTTACCTCGGATCGTATTTAGGCCTACTGCTTCTTCAGAAAATTAAAATTTGCATTATGAAGCTAAAATACATTTTAGATGATAATCAAGTTCAGTTGGTTGTTAAAAGTTGTTGGACAAATATGCGGGACATTATGCAGTTGTTATGGCGATGCTTTTGATTAGATGATTGTTCAAAATATTGAATATCAGGAATGTATCATATGTTAACCCTGATACTGCACCACATCAGTTTTTTATTTAATAGCTGCACACAGCATATACACATGGATGGATGGATGGTCCTTATACTAAGACCGAAAGTTTCAACGCTACTTGTTGTGGGTTGCCAGCTTGAACAGGGCCATGATGATTCGCTTTCGGGTCGGAACCGGTGGCAACCTGCGATAGGTGCAACATCAGGACAAATATTACAGTCCTATTAGAAGAACAACTGCTCCCTTTTGATTGCAATTCCTCCTCTTCTGATTGCTTTTATTTGTAAATTAAAATGACAGTAAGCTGACTAATTTTTTAGTTGAACAAACTTCAGAGGAAACAAATTAGGGACATCTGGGAGGCGAATTAGTGAAAAACATTTCTGTAAGGAAACGGCTTCAGGGCAGATTTATTTTGCGCTAAACCAAAACCTATGAGACAGTGTTTTTTTTTTAGATATGACGTCATCACGCACACCATTTTTATCGATAAAAGGCCATTTGAATGGAAACATCGCAATATCCGCATTTTCATTTTGTCGATAAAAACAGTCGAAAGGTGGATGGAAAATAGGCTACTGTGTTATATTCTCCCATGTTAAGACAGTCTCAGTTCTGGACATAAAGAGAACGTTTGGGATCTTAAAAAATGCAAAGAAATATTATGACATTAAATGGACAAGAAATATTTAGTAAATTCTTTATCTCTTATTAATATTTATTCTGCACTTTTTCTAGGACACTAATCAAATATGAGCAAATTTCTGACATTGACTCCTTTGTACAAAAGGTCAGATTTCCATGCTTCCTTTGAAGCACACAAGATATGCTCTTTGAAACATTCTCAAATCACGCTGGAATAACATGGAACTGTTTTGCACAAATTTGTGGATTCAATGCCAGCTCGAGTGTATGTTAACATTAACGCAAAAGGGATGTACAAAAAAGAAAAGAAAAGGATACAGAATGAAAATCTAAAATTGTTCTGAAAATGTGAAGGTATAATGCAAAAATGTAACTTCAAATCACATTATAATTTATATATATATAATAATAGAATTTATAAGAAAAATGCCATATAGAAGCATTTTCACTAGTGGTGCAGACTAAACACTACTGTATGTGATTTTTAGTGTGTGTGTGTGTGTGTGTGTGTGTGTGTACCTGATGTACCTATTATGTTAGGACCATAGATCTAAGAGATCATTTTCATGTGAGAGATTACATGTGACAGATGGTGTGGTTTGGGGGTTTTGAGAGCAGAATTGTGAGTCAGTGTCAGAATTCTTTTTATTTTTTTATTTCTCAGTTTCAAAGACAGTGTAGTTTCTGCATTTAGGCTTTTGTAGGTAAGGTCAGTCAGGTGACTACTGTGTCTGTAGAAGCACTAAACCCATAACTAGAATAGAATAGAATGGAATTAAATATATCATAATATAACAACATAACATAAAAACCTAGGAACTCTACACACATTTTAAATATCCGAGCATTTTTGTGCCTGGGCTGTTAATGTCAAACACTGGTATGACTGCAGTAAGGACATACGGCCACTAGGTTGTGCTGTTTACTTTCATACATCAGACACAGTATCGATCACTGACTGGGGGGGGGGGGGGTTCAATAGATACACTTTTTTTAAGTTCAATCAGTACAAGATAAACCCTGTCTCTGCATTGCTAGTAATTTGTCTGTTTCAGTCATTTTTTATTTATTTACTTTGTGCTGTGCTTGAGTATAATTTGAATTTCTTTTCATCACTGATGTATCTGTAAAATGACATGACTGTCAGCTGGAAAAAGAAAATTCACAATTATTTACTGCTCTCAAGTTGTCCCTCATAGAGTCCCCCAATAGAATCTTAACACAATATTTTCTTTAAGAATCCTAAAGCTGCTCTTTTCCATACTAAAACAGTTCATATTGAGCACTGCTGTCAAGGTCCAAAGATAATTTTTTTAAAATTAAAATATCATAAAAGTAGTCCATACACACCAAGCTGTTTTTTGGCTCTAGAAAGATTGGAATAAAGTGCACAAGTCATTTGGACAACTATTATGATGTCTTTATACTGCACCTTTACTAGTGCTTTATAATATTTGTCCTTTTGAAGCTCGACTGATCCTGCTCACTATAAACTGTTATTCTATGGAATAGAGATGCTTAAAATATATTTCCCCATCTGTCGCTCACTTCGACATTGTGTCGAGTAAAGCGACACTAGCGAACTTTCTAAAAGGCCAATGAGAATTGGCCATGCCCGCCCCCTTGCGGGTTCGAGAACACTTGACAAAAAGTGTGGCATCCTTGTGGGCACTGGCCAACGGCACCTCCCCTAGCAGACATTTGCAGATCAGCGAGCTGGGCAACACTCAATACCTTTACGAGATTTTACAATCTCAGGGTTGAGTCGGTCTCGTCCCGCATTCTCTCAGGTCCGAGCACGTCGAACTCGGGAATGCGGAACGTCTGACCAGGTGTTCTGCTTGCACATAGCACCTTTCCCTTCCACTGAGGTATGCTCTTTTCCCCCAAGAGAGTCCACTAGATTCTCGCTCCCTGGATGTTCTTCCTCCCTAGCCCTCTGGTCTGCGAATTCAGCAGAGGAATTCCCCGACCAGACCAACTACGTGTACTAAAATTACTCTGTACTGGAATAGGTGCTCCACAGGATGGGCCCTTGTTTATTAATCCCCCTGTGTGTATTTTCCATGGTACGGTCGCCCTACTGGCGGACCTGCGTCTCCCTTGCGTAGTCCCCGCTCCCCCAGTCGCCGTGTTTGTAGCAACTCCTCCCTTGCAGCAGGTAGGATCTACCACCATGCCATTTTCATGTGTGGCCTGAAATCCCATGTGGAGTATTTTGCCACTCTTTACCTCCCCCCAGCCTGGGCTGGTGGTGGTCTCCAAGGGGTCTTTTCCCCCTGAAAGAATAGGAGTTGGAAAAGAACACCTTCCCCGATGCATGTAATAGCGTTAAGATGGCCCCAGCTGCTTTTACTCTATGCGAGAAATATATATAGAGAAAAGGCGTAGCTGGCACAGCCTGCTCCCATGCTTGGCACGTTGCTTTGTCGCTCCCCCCCCCCCGGGATGCCGGGAACCTAAAAAGTTTAAGCCGATTTTTATGGGGCGTTGGGGAAGGGTACGTGCAGTCTGACGTAGCCTGTTGCTTTGTGTTCCGAATGAGACTTTGTGTGCCCCTGGCCGCGACGCTCGAACCGATTCACTGCAATGGCCGAACCTTATTCTCGGATCCTCAGTGCAAAACCTGAAGGAACAGATGCATGATTCCCTCCCTTTATACCCGTATGTCCAGGGGAGGGACATGCAAATTCTGTCAGCCAAATTCTCATTGGCCTTTTCTCAAGTTCAGAGGTAACGAGGCCTTCAAGAAAGTCCCCTAGTGTCGCTTCACTCGACACATTCATTCAATTCATTTACAGTATACACACATTCGCTCTTTGTCTTAAAGCCTGATATGCTGAAAACGACTCCGGTAATGTTTTCACATTCACAATTATGAATGACACACAAATATTTTCATTTTGAAATGGCTAATTTCGCCAAATGGAGAAGAGTTTGCACCCTTGGAAATTACTTTTGGTAGGTACAGGTTTCAATCATAAAACAGTGCATGTTTAGTTAGATACTTACATCTTACATGACACTAACACTTTTATTCTGAACTGCTTGATTAGGGCTGGGCCATAAAACAATATCAATATTTATTGCAATAAAAAAACTCCATGATATCGACAATAAGCTTTTGAGTAATTTTCGATATTTAGCCTGTGTTCGACATCTAGACATGCGTGTTGCTAAAAACACTAGCAGTTTGGTTTTCTTGTCGTATGTTTCCAATGGCACGTGCTGAGCGAATGTGAGCAAGCGCTTTCAATTCCTTCCTACGGAAGCCGAGGTCAAGCTCGCGAGGTGGATTGTAAAATTTACATCTGCGCAGGGCAAGCGGTTCCCTAGCGTTGGGACTGGCTTTGTGCGGATTTCTTCCGAGTCAGTGGAAACGCAGCCTCAGACTGTATGAAGTTGCTATTGCCCCCGCTACGCAGGTCACCGCGTTCCAGATCCCAGATTGATTACATCTTGACTGCAAGACTTCATGACGACGGTTATGCCCTCTCATCATCTCTAGTGATCAGCAGCGACAAAACAACTGCCGGTTATATCATATCTGATCTTTCTGCGCTGTATTCTTGAATATTTTTCTCTAGCACTGAAACACGCTTCACTGATGCCCTGTCCCTTTGTAAAGACTATTTAGACATTTTAGGATTTTGTTTTCTCTTCTTTTTTTGGAAATTCCAAAAAATTTGCAATGTGCAAATGTGATTGAATATCGTGATAAATATCGATACTGAATGATATGAAAAAGAATATTGTGATAATATTTTTTGCCATATCGCTCAGCCCTATGCTTGATGACTGGAATAATCTGAGGTTCCTGCTTAGCTTCTTAAACTTGTGAGTGTTCATATGTGTTCCTGTGTAGAACTGAATTTAAACTGAAGAGCATAAAACAGGCACCCCTTTGTGTGTGTGTGTGTGTGTGTGTGTGTGTGTGTGTGTGTGTGTGTGTGTGTGTGTGTGTGTGTGTGTGTGTGTGTGTGTGTGTGTGATAGAGAGAGAGAGCCTGAAAGGGTTTAGAGAGAAGACATTTCACCCCCTCACTGAATGGAGGTTTTATTGATCTCAGTGGACATCAACGCCTTCCAGCATGGCCTCAGACAGAAAGGCACATTAAAACGTCTAAACAGTGTTAGAGCACTGAATATGACATAAGACACGCATTTAACTACTGGCTATAAAAGAGAGTGAGAGAAAAATATGCAAAAGGGCTCTTTTCATGTTTTTATGGGCTCTGGGTGGGTTTCTTCAGATATAAAGAAAACGTTTTCTGTTTCACGAGTAAGAGGACAATACAGCATATCGTCCAGGCCGATTAATCGGCCAATACTTAGCCATTTTGAGATTACTGGCACCAGCCAATAATGGTCCTCAGTTTTTGTTTACAAAAAATTCCATTAAACTCCCCTTGTCTTCCATTGGTCGTTCCAACTGATAGTCCTGCCCCAAACACATATTATTGGTTGAGCCAATGTTGCTGTGATGGGCTGGACCAGTCAAACAGAGGAAAGTTTTGATATAGCACCACAGAGCCAGGCTTACTCTTTTAGGTGAAATCAACATACAAACTGCTTACTGTTAACTCAGCATATTAGGCTGGGATACAAGAAAAAAACATGGCATGAAATCCAAATTGACTCTAATTTTATTTAATTAATGCATATTACTGATATTATTGTGAACACCTGTGTGTGTCTGTGTATCAACTGAACAACAAACAAACTCAAACTTCCTCCACTCTGGTATGCAATGCCCACTTTTCACAGTCCAATCAACAACCGATGGTTGACTTCCAACCGAAATTTTTTCTTGTTCCATAAGCCGTTTCAAAAGGAAATACATACATAAAGTCAGTCACGATTTCCGTTTCATGCCGACTTTACTGTAACAACAAAAGATCACACACATCATTTTTTTTATTGAATTATCGGCTTCATATCAGCGATTGGTCACCCTGCTCTCTGGGTGTTGATATTGGCATCAGCCATCAATAAATACGGACCACTATCTGTTAACCACAACAACTGAATACCAAATAGTTTTCAGCCTGGTCTCATGAAATGCATGTGAGCATTGCAATTACTTTAAAAGTTCTCCTTCTGTTTCTCTCTATCAGATCCTTTTTTTTCACTCTCATCTTCCCTCTCACATTCGTACACACAGTTTCACACCCACATCTTGTGTAAAGTACTGACTTCTTCTTGTTGGTCTAATGAATGCTGAAAAGACACTCCAGATTGAATACACGAGTTCTCCCTTCCATAAAACACAGGCAAATATGGTCACAATTATTAAAAGCAAGGATAAAACGAGACAAAACCATCAAGGCTGTGTTAAAATAGAATGCTCTATAGGCACTTTTTGGGAGCATTGCAAAATTTTTGCAAAGCTGAAATTAAGTGCTTCATTACATGTTTGGCTGCAGTTTTCAAGTGAAATGTCCAGCAGGGGGTGCCAAAACCGAGCGAAATGAGGTTGTAATTAGACGTGATTTTTAAAGGGGTCATGACATGAATCCTTGATCTTATAATATAAGAATCATTGTACTATAAAAACATACTATAAGTTTCAGAACTGAAAAATCATTCATTTAAACCAGGCTGTTGAAACGGCTCGGTTGGAATTTGTGGAACTTGTGACGTCGCAAGGACCAAATACATCTGCATAGGACTGCCTCTTCAGTAAGACATCAATTTGTATGACAATGACTGTCAACACCTAGTTTTCGTCATTGCTCCTTGGCCCCGCCCACTTGTGCTCAGAGAGTCACGCTCACACAGGTGAAGAGGATAGAGGGCTTGTCATGGGAGACTCATTCAAAGGGGACTTACACAGGTCAACTTCATGTGCCTATCTGGATTTAAATATTTTTCTACACTAGATAAATGGATTTGACCGTTATCATAGATCTCGCACTGCTTTTAAAAGACGCCATGTCAAGTTAGAACTCTAAAAAGGAGACCCTCATTCTGTTTCATCTTGCTGTTTGTTTGCTCTCTTGCTGTTGTGCTGCTTTGAAGGCAACCTGGACCATTATTGCACCTGTCTGCTCATTTTAATTGTTAGTCTTTTGTAAACATGCACTATATGAACGTCTTTGATCTTTTTGATGCATTTCTGGTGATGTGCGCCATGTTTTAAGAGTGGTGCAATCCCAACTTTTAAAAAACAAAACTCATTCGGCTGCTGCCACTGACTGGGAGAAACACATGCCATTCTGTGTATAAACAAACACGGAAGATCTGAGAGATGTCGCCCCTGTAAAGAGCAGGCTTTCTGCTTTGGCCTGTTAAAGCCGGTTGAAGCTCCCCAGCATCACCGTGGATTGTATTAAGTTTTCAAATTCAGAACTATCAGTGTGGATTGCTTGTGTACTAGTCACAATATGATTCAAGCTTGGCAAAGGAACTTTTATTGAAAGATGGGGCAGTTAAATGGACTGCAAAAACGTATGTAAACAAGTTAATTCATGAATTTTTCATTAATATTTTCAGATGACATGTGTTCGGTGTACGTTATGTGTTTACCCTGAAATGTAGTTTTATAATGTTGTGCGGAGTTTTTTCTTCGGATTGCATTTCAAATATGGATGTATTTGAAGGGCTGCACGACGTTAGCCAATCATAACAGTGGGCCTTTACGTTGATGTCTGAAAGGGCAAAAGAGCTTTAAACCGAGCTTTTCAGACCTAGGACCAGAGACAGGGTGGAAAATTATTATAAATGACTAAATGATGGCTGATTTGGTAAAAAAAAAAAAAAATTAAAAAACTACATTATACTAACATTATAAGTGGACCTCAGGGAAGATAATACAATTATAAAAAAAGAGCATTTCATGACCCCTTTAAGGTTTTGAGGTTTTAATAAGTAAAATGTACCCCCCTAACCTAAAACTGTACCCTAAACCTAATCAATAGTGTCCGAAAAGATAAATGAGAGTTTAACAAAACAGACATCTGTACCCTTTACCAACACCTAACCCTTAACCGATAGTGTTTAAAAATGCTAATTCGGGGAAAAAAAACCACACACATTAACTGAAGCAACCACATCATTTTGTGTAGTCACTTTTACTTTTGTGTTTTTGGTTGGGCTCGAACCCCAACTGTAATAGAGTGAATGAAATATATGTTTTCATAAAATCAAAATCAGCAATTGCACTCGTGATTTGTATGACAATGTTTAAACCACACAGTTGTTGTATAGCGCCTCTAGTGTTCATTTCACCAGAAAACTGCAGCGAAATTTAGAAAGCGGCACGTACAAGTCAGTTTGCAAAAATACGTTCATTCTACGTACGAGAATAGGTTGTTTTTCATGCCAAACTCATAGCTCATGATTAAGTTTTCTGGTTCAGAAGTGTGCATTAATACAGGCATATTGTTTTTAACCATATTAATCAATATCAATAAACATAACACAATAAACGCTCTGCTTGAACACATTTGAAATAATTGGACTATACAGCTCTATACTGTCTACCGTCACAGTACATTTTGGTGGGGTTGCAGTTTCAAGAGTTGACTGGAGTGTTTTTTTGTTTTGTTTTTATTAATCCAAAAACAGACATATGCTGTAGCTAATGATTTAAAGGGTTTCTGAGTCAAACAAACATAAAGACTGATCCCTGCCCTGGGCCAAATTTCAATTATCACATCTCGTTCTTGCTCCTTCACCCTCCTTGTTATTTTTTCCAAGCTGTAAAAATACCAGTATGAAGATCTCACTTACCTCTGTGTTCTACTCGAGTCAATCTGGAGAGAGAGAGAGCGAGAGAGAGAGAGAGAGAGAGAGAGAGAGAGAGATGAATATAGTCATCCAAAATGACAGCATTACATCAACACTTCATTATCATTCAATTAATTTCCAGACGAAAGATCTGCAGCATTCATAAACTATGCCGATTTCAGTTGGTCTGTTGTACAAAGATGGCATAATGACTTGCAGTCACATGGTATATAAACTGCTGTTGGCATATACAATATTTTAGGGTTATTCAGCAGGTTCAGATCAACTGCTTGACAGGTCAAGGAGTAATGTCAATCATTGCACTAACCACCACATTTTGTGAACGAGCCACACGTGTATGTTTGAGTGAAAATCGAGCAGGTCATGACTGTGGCCAAGGCCTGTCGATCGTAGACTCTTACTTTAAGAGTTCTGTTTCTCTCTATCAGATCCTTTTTTTCACTCTCATCTTCTCTCTCACATTCGTACACACAGTTTCACACCCACATCTTGAGAGAGTTGTTTGACTGTGTGCCTAATGATAATAGATGAGGTGTCAGGATGAAGGTGAGAGACACTATGTCATCCTCACAGCACGAGGGTGAAACAGCTCATCCCTAGCTCTCTCGCTCTCATTTTCACCTTGCCTAAATCTGCAGTCGCTAAAATAGGAGAACAAGTGCCTATAGAGCTTCAATTTTAACGGAGCTTTGATGGTTTCGTTTCGTTTTATCCTTGCTTTTAATAATTGTGACCATATTTGCCTGTGTTTTATGGAAGGGAGAACTTGTGTATTCAATCTGGAGTGTCTTTTCAGCATTCATTAGGCCAACAGGAAGAAGTCAGCACTTTACACAAGTCTTGTGAGAAAATCTCAAAATATGACAGGGCTGTACAGAAATAAAGAAAACTGCTTATGCAAGCCTCTTGTCTCTCAGACAATCACTAGAGTAAAATGACCTCTGGCTTTCAAGAGCATTCATATACTGTATATTCAGAGGATTCACAAACTAACATAAAGCATGATGCATGTGTGTTAAAGGAATATTCTGGGTTCAATACAACTTAAGCTCAATTGACAGCATTTGTGGCATAATATTGATTTCCCCAAAATTTTATTTGACTCGTCCCTTCTTTTCTTTAAAAAAGTAAACATTTGGGTTACAGTGAGGCACTTACAATGGAAGTGAATGGTGCCAATCTGTAAACATTAAAATACTCACAAAGAGGTATTTTAAACGTTTAGCCACAAGGTGTAAACACTATACATGTTAACATGATTTTAGTGTGATAAAATCACATCCTTACATTTCTGTGTAAAGTTACATCCAATTGTACATATTTGTTGCATAATGACATTACAACGTAAACATTAAAACGCCCGTAAAACGTACATTTAAACTACTTTACTGTTCAAATAATACATGAGTTTAAACAGAAGAATTAATGTAAGTGCGTTTATAAAATTATAAGCTTCACATTTATGCCTTGAAACCCTAAAAGAATGGTCCCCATGCCTCACTGTAACCTTGATTTTTATTTTTTTATTTTTTTAAGAAAAGGAAGGATGAGTCCAAATTCTTTTTGTCATAATCATAATTATAACTCATTGAGTTTAACTTGTATTGAACAAGGAATATTCCTTTTAATCAGGGAGTATCACTATAAACTTCACATTATTTAATGCATAGATTACAAAAAATATTGTACAATCCAAAGACAGATCAAAGATACTTTAGCCCTAATTTTTCACTTCCCACATTAGGGAAGCAAAGGTTATTACAGACATGGTTATACTTAAAAAATAATAATAATAATATACATCTTATATATATATATATATATATCAAAGGACTATTTAATTTCTCTAAGAAACTCTATAGAAGTCTGACAATGTTTCCTTCAGTTACCCAATAATAAGGGAAAGGCTTCGGAGGTCTTGAAATGTTTTTTAAAGATCACTGAGTGCATAAATAGGATATTTGAGGCTACTTTAGAGTGTCTGGAGGACCTCCGCTGGGTCCAATGTTGCCTCGAGTCTCTTAATTTTGTACAGTGAATCATTTCAAGTGTGTTAGAAAGCCAACGAAAACTTCCAGATTAATTTTAATGACTTCCCCCTGTCCTAAAATGTTCGACAGAGCTTACAAATCTAATAAATAATTCAATTTGAGGGCAGTCTGCTCATTTACGGCTGAATAACGACGTCTTCTGCGAAAGCACTATAACATCTTGGACATTAATCGACTCGGACGAACAATAGTTTACCTTTTACAGAATATAACACACACACACACACAATTCCCTTGTCCAAAATCTGGCAA
Source organism: Xyrauchen texanus (assembly GCF_025860055.1). Taxonomy (NCBI): domain Eukaryota; kingdom Metazoa; phylum Chordata; class Actinopteri; order Cypriniformes; family Catostomidae; genus Xyrauchen; species Xyrauchen texanus. Next base: position 43,264,762 of record NC_068286.1, read on the forward strand.
CCTCGTTTCTTGTGCCACTGAACCTATAACCTCTTACCGGATGCTGCAGGTGTAGTGGTGGAAGGAGATCCCGGTGGAGATCCGTCTTTCTATCCGCCCGAGCGAAAGTCCAAGATCCAGTAACTCCGAAATAAAGACGAGTGCAGTCTGTACCGTTCTCAAAAACCCGACGAGACCACGCGTGCAACCCGATACAAGTGAATAGCTTTAGAAGCTTTGGAAGTGACGCGCTTAGCGCGAGCGGTGATGTGTTCTCACGTGCTTTAAAAATACTCTCCAGACGCAGGTGGTCCACGGGGTTACTAGCCGGAGTGCAAGTTGAGCCACATCACATATCTGATGAAAATGCGAATGAAGATATGCAGGATGCATATACGCGCGCAAACACACACGCTCACTAAACCAGCGCGCAGAGGGGGCGATTTAGGGTACAATCTTTAGGATATCGTCTTTGTGAAGCTTTTTGCAATGAGCAATTCACTTGCATTTAAGCTGCATTTCTGGTAAAGGGGTCCACGTGTATTAGTGTGAGATGTAACAAAGAGGACAGGTTTCAGACAACTTCATGATAATAAAGGTCCAAAGGGGAGCTCAGCCAAGAGCTATTGAAAGCCAATCATCATTCATAAACTCATCAAAAGACAACACACACACACACATACAGAGAGAGAGAGAGAGAGAGAGAGCATCTATTCCAGGGCATCCCATGGCTTCTTTCTCATTAACAACAAAACACAATGCTTTAACAGCATGTATATATATTCATGTCGACATATTCAAGGAGCACATTTTGGTGTGTGTATCATTGTGTCAACGTATTTTAATCAGAGAGAGTGTGTGTATGTGTCTGGGTGAAAATAAAAACTAGGTCGTATAGCCCACCCAGAGCTTCCTGTGCTTATGGGGGCTGTGTAACACACACAAGCACACACACACAGAGAATAACACAACATGCAAAAAGCACTAAATAATGACCTCATCCCAGCTTTCTTCATCTCTTGTTCTCACATTCTGACTGCCTAGTGATTAAATGAGAAAACACAAAAGGATTGAATGAAAAAACAAGATACAATTTTATTTGGTATTCAATTTACAAGGTAACTCATGAGAAAACCATTTATTGCTGAAAGGTTATTTGTGTGTTCTTTTGCCCTCTCACCTAAAAGGTCGAGTGTACAGGTTTAATTAAGGCCGGAAAACACACACACTTGCAACTCAGCACCTTGCTCTAAGTGAGAGGGGTCAAAGATGCACAACCATAACTCTCTATGACCAATCCCAGGAGAGTGTGTATGTGTATGTGTGGGTGTGTGTGTGTGTGTGTGTGGAGAGAGAGAGAGAGAGACTTAACAAAAATTGAAACAAAAAACTGCCCCAAACCATGAGAGACCCCAACAGCAGAGAGCACAGAGCTATGCTGAAGTTGTGGCCTGGCCCCCTGCCACACCCACGACAAGCAGTGAGCTGGTGCACAATAAAAAGATTTAACAAACACTGTGCAACCAGCTTTTACAGAAATAAGAACACTATTCACACACGCATACACACACACACACACACACACACACACAAACACACACACATAAAGCAAAATGAAAAAAAGAAAAAACAATACAATAATGTAAATTGTTTGCCATTCATTTGTTTACATGTACAATATATTTTACATGTTTTCTCTCTGTCTTACCAAATAGGTTTATCTTTAATATTATCAATGTGTTAATTACTTATAAGTTGTTGGAACATTATTCTTCGACATTTGGCATTAAAAGCAAAGACCCAGAATTTTTAAACTGATAGCGAAGATGTACTATGGAGCTAAATTCATGACTAAAGTCTTTGAAGCATAAAAGCCCGGTGAATTGCTCTAATCGAAAACAAATATGCATTGTATTATCAGTGCTTGCATTTAATTACGTTGAATTTACAGTGCTTGCATTTTGCGAAGCTGAAATTGAACATGGTTATATTTTTAAGCATTGAATATTTAATTTCAAAACTAATTTCATTATTCAAATGTAAAAAATAAATATTTATCTTCCAAAGTTATTTTTCAAAATATTCAGTTCATTTGAAAATACCATCTAGATTTTTCGACAGTTAAAATTCAGCCTCGCTTAACAAAATTTGCTTAATCATATTCAGTGGTTCAAATTCAGTTGGAAATTCAACCTAAAAGCAGCAGAGTAATGATGCACAATCTCAACCTGGTGTTATTCATTCTCATCAGAAGGTGGTGCAATGTGATCGCTTGTTGACTCCTGAAGACCAAAGCTGCGTGTAGAGAGAACAGCCGTGTATGTTTTGATTGTTTGTTTTCAATTTGAAAAGAAATAAGCAGAAAAAAGAAAATTAAATATAATAATATATTACAATAAATATAATAAAAGAATGAATGAAAAATGCATTAAGCCTAAAACAATAAACAATAGGCCTGCCTTTGTGCACGAGTTGGTACAAAGTGGCCGCATGATGTAGTAACAAATTCAGAAGAAATTATGTCGATGTTATACTGTATCTATGGGGAAATTATCTATTTATCTTCCCACATTCCACATTCTTTACAAACTTCTCTGACACCGAAGGATCCTGTCACACACACTATGTTATGTACTGATGATCAGTTTGGGCGCAAAGCGCAGATCTCTGCTTACTCAGTTAATGTTTGTACATTTACCCTATGTCAGTGCTTCCACTGCCATATTGTATATTAGTCCTGCCAACATGTTAACCTCTATATACTTTTTATATAGTCTTCATAGACCCTAAAAGCTTGCACCCCGATGGTCGACCCACAGGTGATAAATGAAACATAGCAAATGCACATTTGATGAACAAAGCAGTGATTGTGTAAAAACAGTAGATCGTAGCCTCCAGCACAAACATAATTACAAAACTATGTATTTAATTATGTGGTTCATTATTTAGATTGTTTAACCTGTTGATACGCATTTGTTTGCACTCGGGAGTGACGTCACTCTGCTTACATTTAATATATAATTTACTGTCTATATATGTAATTAATGTTAACAAATTATACAACTTTTCAAAGGTCTAAGGGTTCAACATTGATATCTGATCTCTGTTTCACAATAGCAATGCTCCAGAAACAGCAATTTGTTTATTTGTGCCAGGAGTACAAATGAAAACATGCAATATCAAAATGGGACTTCATATTTTTATTATGAAATTGCGATCGCCAGATGAATCCAGTTTGCCACACTTGGGTCAATTGTTCAAGACAAGGGTTCACTGTATAACATCCAATAGCACTTTTTGTCCATAAAAGTGATAAATCTAAGAAATATTGATATATTCTCCATTGTTTACATGCGATCTCACCTGGAAGAATTACCCTTCGCCTTCGTTCTTCAACAAACTATTCAATCTGAGCAGCATTCACATTGTAAAACTGTATGTGATCTTATATATTAGAGTCTTATAAACAAAACGAGCCCATCTCCAAATCTATTTTTTAAAAATCTGCGTATTTTCATTCATAATATCCAAGCAGTGCCGTCAGAGAATGTGTTGAATTTGAGAGGCAGAGCCTTCATTTTACTCTGTATGCTTCCAGCGATTTAACAGAGATAAAAGCTCACAGGAACCTCATTTTTTGTTAGATCATCTTCAAATTTGAAACATAACTTCTTTAGACTTGTGGCTTTGCGAACATTGTTTCTGGGTTGTCTTGGCACTTTTATTATTGTTTTTATTTATTATAAACACATGTTCAGCACAAAATATTTCCATTACTATAAACTTCATAGTTCTCTAACTTTAAAAAATAACAACATATACTAATTCTGAAAAACTTGGGAAATAAAGCCCAAAGTGTCTTCTTTCAAACGATACTACAACTGTGTCCATACTCCAAACGGTCCAGTAAATACAACCATTTACTGTAATCCATTTTGATAATTGAATTAATATGTATGATTATACAATGATCTAAAAATGACAATGTGTAATCAATGTACTATGAATAACTGCATTATGAATGTTATTCAATATGTTAGATATTTAATCAATCATTTATTGATTTAATTATCATTTGCCCAGTTTACAGTTTTTTTCAACTGGTCACACAATTTCTGAAACCTGACACGCAAACACCAGAACCACACACAAAATCTGAAAAACCATACACTAATTCTCTGCCTTCGACTCGGTTTTCAATTTCATAAAACACATTTTGCAAAACACAACACTCAATTCTCTATGTAACACAAAAATCTAACAGGAAGTATCTTGATTTTCCTTTTCAAATGCAACCAATCAAAATGCCACACTAATTAATCAGTGCCTCACACTAACACCTCACATGTGCAAACACTCATTGCTTTACACCAACCAATCATTTCTTTAGAATAGGCCTATTAAGATTAAGAATAGGCCCCAAATTTCAAGTTATAGGTTTTGAACAATGGATGCAAACAATGCAGACAGAGTACACACACACACACACACACACACACACACACGGACACACGGTTGATGTATTTCTTTTCTTTCGTACTGTGTAATACTGTATTCACAACCACAAATGCTTACAATAAAAAAATTTATAGTTTGGTTTCAATCTTGCTTTGGTGTTTACCGTGAATTTTTCAACATCTCTCTGCCAATGACTTTCAATCTTCTACAGAAATGTACATAGGAGCTCATGAAAGAAGAGCTTTAGGTTTTGAATAACTGTGTGTATATGATATATCCAAAAATATAATATTATGGCAAAGATGTTTGCAACGTTAGACAAATGTGTGTTTGTGATATTTTGAATGCAGTGCTTGTGAGGCATTATTATGTGAGGCATTTTGCGTTTGCAATTCTTGGATTTGTGTGTAAAGTTTTGAGAAACAAAAAAAAAGAGGCTAAGGTTTGAAAAAGTATGTAAGCAGTTGAAAAAAAACTGTAATAATCAAAGTGCAAATCAATGGAAAAATACAACTTAATTTCTCTATGGAGAATTACAGCCTCTCTCTGTATCTCTCTGTATGACCCTTTCTGTGAATAACCCAGAAGGAGATGTGTGTGTCAGTAATAAAATGATGAGCTAATGTTTTAATTAGAGCACAGTCAGACACTACCTGGTGCCTGAAAGATGCAGATAATATATGCGCGTTAATTAGTGCTAGAAACGAGATGAAACAAATGTGTGTGTGTAATAATACTGGAGAGATGGGTGTGTGTTGAGGATCAAACACTTCCTTCTTGGGATGTTTTGTGTAACCAACAACTGTAATAAGGGAAACCATTTAATATGCTAATCAAATTAATGCAGAAAGTAATGATTGTTAGTCAAAATAAAATATGTAGGCATATGAAGTGATTACAGTGTGTTTTATGCATATACTTAAAATGAAATATTCATGCTTTTGCCACCATTGAAGCAAGTTGGGTCAGGATGACCAGCTAGAAGGGAGATGGTGGTGAGGAAACTAGGGGGGCATGAGATGATTTTATTGGATGAAGAGGGCATCACCCAAAGTGATAAGGAGAACAGAAACTATATAAAATATGCATGTTTTAAAGTGTCATTTTAGATGCTCCATGGACCACCTCAGTTTGTTACTCTGTAATAAAACTCTATTTTTGTAATCACAACTTTGATTCGATTAGGCCTATCTGCTGAGCGGAATATACCAATTCGGTGAGAAGCACGACACAACCCGTTTCAATTCAACAAAACCATATTGATTTTCTTATTTGAAATAAAAACTATTTTCTAACTACATTTTCTAACAGGAATATGATTAATATCATGTGATATATTTTGCGTGCGTAAAAAATGCAGATAATTTTTATTTGCAAACTAGCATATTCTGACAGATTTGATTGGGTGGACCAGCTGTCATTCTGGGTGGACCAGTGCTGCTTGTCAAAGTAACATCATTATATTTGTGTATAACTTTATAAACATTGGCAATTTACCTCCCTAGAAATGTTTAAAGATATATTCATCTTAATTAACAACATAATTAAAAAGTTTTTTTGCAATAGGTTTTTTTTCTTTTTCTTTATTTTCTCTCCAATTCCCAATGCGCTCTAAATCCTTGTGGTGGCGAAGCGACGCGCCCCAATCCGGGTGGCAGAGGACGAATCTTAGTTGCTGAATGCCTGAGACTGTCAATCTGTGCATTTTAACACATGGCTTGTTGAGTGTGTTATGGTGGAGACGTAGTGCTTGTGGAGGCTTCATGCTATTCTCTGCAGAATCCACACACAACTCACCACGCACCCCACAGAGAGCAAGAACCACACATTATAGCGACCACGAGCAGGTTACCCCATGTGACTCTACCCTCCTGAGCAACCGGGCCAATTTGGTTGCTAAGGAGACCTGGGTTGAGTCACTCAGCATGCCCTGATGACTTAGGGAAACAGGAAGCAAAACTAAGATGTATCGTAAGATGCATTCTACGATCTAGGCTTAAGATGCTTTTGTGAAACGAGGCTCAGAGCTGCATAGTGTGCTCACATCTACAATTAAAAAATTGCGATTAGAAATTTGAACCCATTCACATGTGAGCGTTTTTTGTCTATCTTGGAAAATACAATGCAATTATTCCATTAATATGATTTGCTGGAACACCTATTTTTTTTATCTAACATCGTACCATGGTGAAAACTTAGCCTTGTTTATTTATTTATTTGCGTTTCCAGAACGGCGTTGATATATGCGTATTAATGTCCGGTGCTGAAGTAAATAATTCCAAAAAACCAAGGACTTCTACACAGTGGATCATTTTAAAATGAGAAATGTAATTGTTAGTCATAACATTTCTTAATACAAATTAAAATAACCTTATCTAGGCTAAAAGTATATTAATTTCTAGCAGAGACATATCTGCATTTGTCAAAGCTCAGTTTTCAACTTTTCTAATGTTAGATAAAAGAAATAAAAAAAAACATGTTCCTGGGATAGACTCCAGTTGTGGGAATATATTAATGTGTATTTTTTACCAAAAAAAAAAGCACTTAGATTGCTTGTTATAAAGTAGAACTTAAATGCTTTGTTACAGGAGCTGTCCGGTCCAATGCTGAAACCTTGCTCAATATGTCCAGGAGTTTGTCTTCTCAACATGACAATAATGCAGAAATACTGACAAACATTGAAATGATATGTAACCTTGTCGATATGCCAAACGTTAATGATGATCACAGCATTTAATTAAATAAATAATAATGACTTTGGTAAGATGGAGTTTCAGATTTATGTTCAACTTTATAGAGATTAATGATAGAAATATATGTATGTGAACGCATGCTTGTGAGTTATGTGAGGTTTACTTTGCTGGAAACTGAATGCACACGGTATTGTAATTTTTCTAATTCATTAAATGCATCACACATTTATTTATTTTCCTAAACGAAATTTTTAAATTAGTGAATGTAAAACCTGGCATAGTACTTTTTGGCATTTAGTGCAAATTGTCCATTAATTTACCTGTGCATTTGTCTTCTGGATTTTTTAAAATAATTATGTAACATTATAAAATAATTTAATCACATTTTATGACTAAATATTAAGCCTAATATTTGGATATATTAACAGGCCTACCAACTCCATTGATAAAAGTGTCATAAATTTGTTTAGGCTAATAAATACATTATAATGTAATGCGGTTCTAAATAGAAAATACATGTTGCGCTAATAAATTTGACATTTGTGAATGGCAATTGTTGTTAAAGTTACAAAAAAGTGTAACCAAATATATCAATACATGTTATTAAACATTCCTTATTCTCTGATAAACTGTGAAAATGAGAGGAAGATACATTTAAGTTGCACTTATGACTTTAGAGCGGATGACTTTAGAGTTTTTACTTTACTACTTTGATGCTTCTTGGAAAATGCGCAGAAGATAATAAGTACACTTTAGTGATACTAACATTCTACTTAGTGCCTCAGGAAACCCAGCTATAGAAAACAAATTATGACACGGGCTGTGGGTGTGCGTTTCATGTGCAAATCAAATATGTCTGAATTTGAGGAAGCACATTTTGTTAAGTGAAATAGAACAGGCTGAATTTTAACTGTTGAAAAATGTGATGGTATTTTCAAACATTTGAAAATACCATTTGGAAGGTGAATATATTTTTTTTACTTTTAATAATGAAATTAGTTGTGAAATGTTTCTGAATGAAATATTGAATGCTTAAATATACAACCATGTTAAATGTCAGCCTCCCAAATGCAAGCACTGTAAATGTAACACATTTAAATGCAAGCACTGATGATAAAATGCATTTATTTTTTCGATTAGGCAGTTCACTATGCGTTTATGTTTCAAAGACTTTAGTCATAACTTTAGCTCCATAGTATGTCTACTATCATTGTCTCTGAAACATGGTGTCGACAGGATCTGCTTACCCACTGTCCCTCAGGCTACTATGAAATAATTGTGCCCTCAGTTAAATTAAGTACAGTCCATCGTGAACGAGACTCAGGAGGGATTTTGGAGTGGTACAGAGAAGATCTGGCCAAACACATTTCTACTATTACACGTGGAAAATTCCACTGTTGGTTAAAACTAAACAATGAAATTTGCATTTCAACCACTGACACATATCTCTGTGCCATCTACATTCCTCCAGTGGAATCCCCTTACCACGATGAGGAATATCTGAACAACATCCACACAGAGATGAACCGTTTCCAGGTCCAGGGAAATGTGCTGCTGTGTGGAGACTTTAATGCAAGAACTGGAACTGAACCTGATAATATAGACCCAAAGGGCAACAAATATGTACTTGGCCAGAACCCCCTGAGCCTCACAAAAAAACTCCCAGCACTGAACAATCTCGACCAAATTGTAAATAAAAATGGCAAAGAACTAGTGCACCTCTGCCAAGCCTCAGGCCTGTACATACTTAATGGCAGGATCGGAGGGGACTCCTTAGGGAGGTTAACATGTTATTCAGGTCTTTGGGCTAGTGTAGTTGACTATGCCATCAGATTGCTGTCAGACAGCAAACTCCGCTCTCAGACCAGAACCAAACTTACATATATATATATATATATAGAAGAACTGAAAAATCAATCTCACCAATAGCTTACACAAAACTGAACAATCAATAGATCAAAATCAGTTCTGGGATTCTTGGAATAATTTGAGCAGAACAAAACAACAATATTGATGGAGAAATCTGGACAAAAAAATTTTGAAAACACAAAAAAAATCAAAATTCAAATTCAAAAAATGTTGTGGCGCTGACAGCATCCTAGGTGAATGCTAAAACACAGCACTCCTGAGCTGCAGATGGCTGTGCTCAAATTATTCAACCTTGTACTTAGTTCAGGCTGCTTCCCTGACATCTGGAGCCAAAGACGTCTTACCCCAATTCACACAAGTGGAGACAAATTGGACCCTAATAATTTCAGAGGCATTTGTGTGAGCAGTAATCTAGGGAAGTAATTTAGTAGTATTTTAAAGTGTCCTGAGCAAGAGTCAGATTGTCTTCCTTCCAAATCATAGAACTACGGAATGTACCACATTTACACCCACACACTCTAATCAATAAACACGTAAACAACACCAAAAACAGGAAAACAGTTGCATGCTTTGTTGATTTCAAAAAAGCATTTGATTATATTTGGCATGACGAACTAATTACAAACTGTTACAAAGTGGTGTAGCGGGTAAAGTTTATGACAACATAAAATCGATGTATTCGCACAACAAATGTGCAATAAGAATGGGCAACAAACAAACAGAGTTCTTCACCCAGAAGAGAGGAGTGTGGCAGGGCTGTAGTCTGAGGCCAACACTGGTAAACATTTACATTCATGAATTAGCGGTGCAGTTGGAACAGTCTGCTGCCCCTTGACTCATTCTGCAAGACAAAGACATAAAGCTTTTGCTCTATACAGATGACCTGGTTCTGCTGTCACCAACCCCACAGGGACTACAGCAATATCTGGACCTGCTGGAGAATTACAGCCAGAACTGGACCCTGGCAGTAAACCTCAAAAAGACAAACATTATGGCCTTGATGTCAGGAGCACAGATACCAGTTATCTCATGATGCAGTATACTTACCTTGGCCTGATTATCACTGCATCAGGGAGTTTCAGTAAGGCAGTGAATGCACTTAAAGTAAAGGTTGAAGAGCACTATACGCTATTAAGAAAAAAATTATATAATATCATATGACCAATTCCAATCTGGTGTAATATCTTTGATAGTGTTATACAGCCTATAGTGCTGTATGGAAGAGCGGTATGGGGTCCACTCAGTGATCAGTCCTATAGGTATATATATTAGATGGAACAAACATCCAACAGAAGCTCTACACACAGAATTCAGCAAATTAATTTTGAAATTACAAAGCAAATTACAACTACAATGCATGTAGGGCAAAATTAGGATGATTCCCATTGATTATAAACAAATTTGTTAAATTTTTAGATACATTTAAAATCACAAAATCATTACATTTTAAAGCTCTACAAACCCAAACCTACTGAACCCTGAAAAAAGTCCCCTCAGTCAGCTGGTTCTGAGACTCGCTAACTCGGTTAAAACTACTAACACTAACCAGCCTCAGACCAGCACTGGTTTACAACCAAACTTTAGAATAAATCAGATCATCAAACAATCTAAAAACACCTATCTGGAACATTTGGGATCAAGAAACTACAACACAAAGCAAATTACAATTCTATCGGACTCTAAAATCAAACTATGAATTGGAACAGTGTCTGCTGACTGCCAGAGATACAAAGCAGAGACAGATCCTGAGCAAGTACAGGCTCAGTGAGCACAGTCTAGACATCGAGAGAGGCAGACACAGAAAAACATGGTTACCCAGAGAAGAAAGAGCGTGTGTGTTCACTGGACAACAGGTGAGGTCGAGACAGAGGTGCACTTTTTCCTACACTTTCCAAAATTCAAAGAAACAAGGGACATTGATATGGATGAATTTACAAACAGCATGAACAACTTTACAACCACGACAAAACAAGAAAAAATCTAAACAATACTTGGAGAGGGACACACAGCAGCACTGGCTGCAAGATACGTTTTAACGTGCCACAGCCTGAGAGACCATGGGTGAATATGTTTTATGTATATTTCCCCAGTTTTTCACCCAATTGTTCACTACAGTGATCCTCAGTACATGTATGTGTGTGAATATACCGCATGTGTATACAGTATGTAGATGTGTTATTGATCTTCAGTTTTATGTCAACAATCTGGTCTTCTGCTATTCAGGCATGTTATAATATGTTGTTGTTTAACTTTTGTTAAGCTATTGATTAATATGTTTTTTTTATTATTATTATTATTTTTACATACACCTCTGCTTTGACAATATTGTTTTAGTCACAGTCATGCCAATAAAGGCATTTTCAATTGAGAGAGAGAGAGAGTGAGAGAGAGAGGCTACTATATCAAATGGTGTTAAAAACACAAAGTAAAGAGCAGTTTGTCAAGATAGACAAAATATCTTGCTTGCAAGTTTTAATTAGGGAGAAAACCTTCCTTCTCACCTTTTCTCTCACTGTTTATTTTGTGTGTGTGATACAGAGACAATGTGCCTAAGGAAGTGGGTGTGTGTGTGTGGGTGGGTTTGGGTGGTTCATGAGTAATTTTTTTAGGTTATAAACTGGTAATTACAAGAGTATTATGCTATAAATGTGGTTTATGAGGACATTTCTAATGTCCCCATAATTCAAATCGCTTAAAAAACATACTAAACAATGTTTTTTATTTTATTTTTTTATTTAAAAATGCAGAAAGTTATTTGTGAGTGTTAGGTTTATGGATAGGGTTAGGGGATAGAATCTATAGTTTGTACAGTAAAAATTACTATGTCTATGGAGAGTCCTCATAAGGATAGCCAACATGCGTGCGTGTGTGTGTGTGTGTATATGTGTGTGTGTGTGTGTGTGTGTGTGTGTTTGTTTGTGTGTGTGTGAGAGAGAGAGAGAGAGAGAGAGAGAGAGAGAGAGCTGATGTGTGAGTTTGTGTGTGAGTGTGTGTGTGTGTGTGTGTGTGTGTGTGTGTGTGTGTGTGTGTGTGTGTGTGTGTGTGTGTGTGTGTGTGTCTCATCATCATACAGCTGAGACTGCAGGTGGTGGATCTTTCAGTGAAAGACTGTCTCACTTCTCATAAGAATCACTGCCAGATAACACACACAGAAGCCACTGTTAATCACACACACACACACACACACACACACACACACACACACACATACACATACAAACTTGTTTTTATATCATTGTGGGGACTCTCTATAGACTTCCATGGATTTTATACAGATCTAACAATAATTTATATCCCCTACCCCTAAACCTAACCCTCACAGAAACCTTTCTGCATTTTTACATAAAAAAAAAAAAAAAAAAATATATATATATATATATATATATATATATATATATATATATATATATATATCGTTTAGTATGCTTAATAATCCCTTTCCCACATGGGACTGCTGGCTGGGCCCCACAAGGTAGGTGTTCTCAGGTTTTATTATATTACAATGTAGTACACACACACACACACACACACACACACACACACACACACACACACACACACAGCTCAATACACTGGATAGGCTATTTTAAAAAACATATTTGATCCTGTCTTATTCTACAACAGAATTAGCACACTCCTTTCTCACACTCACAGTCTCAGTTTCATGCTCTTCCATCTCCTTTGTCTCATATTCTCCTCCTTCACAGGCTAAAACGGCACAGGGACCAATAGATGTAAAGCAGAAACAGCTTTGATCATCTGTTTGTCATTAGATCACATGAGAATATCAGACAGAGGGAGACAGAGATGGGTGGGTGTTACATATTTCAGTTGGATACACCAAATTTGTAGCATCACATTGTTTTCCACCTAAAACGAATCTATTTTCCTCATATTTGCAGTAAAATACCTTTTTATTTAGATAATTTTTAAGTGAAGCAAACTTTAATCAATTCTTCTCACACAAATGGTGTTGCTGCATCAATATTCAGTAAAAAGCAATACATATTTCTGATCGTCATATTCTTTGGGACCAGATTATATTTCAATAGGGGGCCTAGCCCCATTGTACCCTATATGATTCCATAAAATGTGTGTATTGAATTGAAAATGTACAGTATGTGTCTTGCCCTTGGTCTACAAGGGATCATTTATCACTATGTCACAAGTGAACCATACAACACAGCACTGCTTTTTAAAATCCTCAATGCAATGTACAAGCATCTATTCCCAGAGAGACAGCACAGGAGCCTAGATCACATGGCCTGTGGTGTTATATGGGGCAATGTCAGCTTCTGCCATTTACACTAGTGCACATACAGTACAAGAATGACTCACATATCCTCCTAGATGATATTACTCCCACAATATCACCCTTTCCTAAATCCAGTTGAGTATGATTAGATCCATATGAACATGTAACTCTTAATGAGGTAATCCACACAGACTGCAATGACATCACACCCAAGGCCTGTCATTCAAGGCATTGTTTCCCCTGCTGTTTGGCCAAGGAACCAGAATCCACTGTCATCCGGATGGCAGAATACTGTAACATCTGTCCTTATGTATTTCTACAACCTGTCCAGGTACCGTAATTGACAATGGCACAGTATTTGTTTCATATTCAGTATGTGTTACAGACACACAGTATGTGTTACAGACACAAATTTCATATTGTACAGTCAACGCTATTGTATTATGTGCATTTGCTTGTGGGTATTACAACTTTATCTTTCAGAATGTAGAAGAATGAGTTCCAGATTTTTGTAGTGTCAGATTGTTTTCCCTGTAAAATCCTTCTTTTGCACCATAGTGTCTATACTGGTGCTCAGTAAGTGTGATTCTGACTGATAAGTTTGGTTTAGGGCTTTTAGTGAATAGGAAGTTTTTCCCTTTTGTTTTTGAGGATGTGGTATTTGATAACTGCATATATAGTTTTGGGATATTGATTTATGATTATGTGAAACTTTTGTATCCAACTGAATAATACTGTATTAAACTACAAATTCTTTCATCTAATGTGGACAACAACTCAGTGAAGTTGTCACAGAATCCAGTCAGTAGCACCAGCACACACACATGTGCTCTTGCTGTTGCACATGTCTCCATGTTTATATTTGTGTCAGGGGCAGGGCCAGAAGGGTGGCATAGGGTAGTAGCTGCCACCCTAAAAATTTTCTTTTCCACCCCAACTTGTGTCCTGGAGATGGTGCGCAATGGCTTAACCCGTCCATGTCGCTTCCATGTCTGGGAGGACACCACACAACCATACTATAAAAATGATTTGTATTTTGAGCTGTCGGGTTCTATTTGGTGCAAAATCGCTGGCTTATGACGTTCATCTTTGTATCATTACGTCACACAGTAAAGAAGCACCGGCTGTCTCATGTTCCGGCTGGAGAAACGAACTACGCTGTTCAGCTCAGTTCAGTAACACTCACACAGTTCAGGACAGCATCATTGCATTGCTTGGATATGTTTTCTTGTATAGTTGTTGAACTAATATTGCTTGTCATGCTTTTATGAATCAATCATTAATCACGTGTTAACCAATCGCGATATATCTACGTTGTTCGGTGAAGTTACTGCGACAAGTTTAATATGGATAATTTCTGAGATTGACTTCTTGTAATTGATATATCGCATATTTAAGCATAGAATTTTTACGTTTAATAAAATATATTTTATCACCATCATTATTGAATCCTCATTTTATGTTTTTTACATTTACATTTATGCATTTGGCAGATGCTTTTATCCAAAGTGACTTACAGTGCATTTATTACAGGGACAATCCCCCTGGAGCAACCTGGAGTTAAGTGCCTTGCTCAAGGACACAATGGTGGTGGCTGTGGGGATCGAACCAGCAACCTTCTGATTACCAGTTATGTGCTTTAGCCCACTACACCACCACCACTCATGTTTTTAGTTCACAATGTTATTGCGTGCATTGCATAGACATGTGATTGTAGTAAGTGAGGCTGGACAATTTAGTATAAAAATAATAAAGTCTCCTATTGAACTCGTATCAGACATATCACAAGTTTAACCACTTAAATTGAAAATTTTTGTGCAATTCAAATATTAATAGTAAAACACTTGAAAAGAAGTGTTAAAGAAGTCCTCATTAACCAAATAAACCCGCCCACACACACACGCACACACACACACACACACACACACACACACACACACACACACTCACACATAAAGAGCTGAGAACCTGCTGTCACATTTAGGACTATCATTCTTTCTAACACTTTAATCTTTAGTCAGTCATTTAGAGTAACATTCATCCATCACACACACACACACACACACACACTCAAATCCATTAAGACTCTGAAAGATATCGTTTGCGTTTAAGTTATGAGCCATTAAAGTTACAGTAATCTAAGACGTATCAGACCTTGAGACATCAATGGAAAATATTATACTTTTATGGTATGCACTAAAGTGCAACCCTGGTGTAGAGACACGCATATACACACACACACAGGTTTTTTGACTAGTAGGTAGATGCTTTTACACCCTGGAGGCAGCCTGACCCAATTCTGCCTCAGAGAAGATGCTGTTTCCTGCTCTTTTTCTCTCTATTTCTCTCTGCAAATTATGCATGTGATAGTGACAGCTTACAACAATAATATTACAGAAAAAGAAACAGAGGTGTTTGTGTGAGAAAGTGTGTGAATTATGGAGAGAGAGTGTGAGAGAAAAGGGGGAACTGTAAGAGGGAACATGCTGATGTGGTTTAAGGTTTCACATCTACAGTATGATGTATTAAAGTAAGCCGCATGCGCGCCCTCTGCTGACAAGACACATGTATTGCACACTATTCAGCACCCACCCAATGTGTCTCTCACCGTTCCTGATTTAATTCCCTCTTTCTCTGTTTAAAGAGGCTACATGTAGGAATGACGAGAGATATCTACCTCGATGGCTCAGTATGTCTAGCTCTGTCTGCACGTTGTCTGTATTAATTACTGATAGCAAATATACCGTCACACTCCCAGAGAAGTTTCATGGAGATAAAATGCAAAACATTTCATATCCAGTATTTAAACTTTGACGCTGAAAGAGAGAAAAAAACATTTATTATATGGATGAATTTATTCAACATTAAAGCTTATATATATATATATATATACACAGATCTACCGGCAGTAGTTAAACTACTCACTTTTAATTATCCACTAGGCTAATATAACCTGTCAAACAAAACTGCGTATAGGCTATATGCCGTACTGACAATACTACATAACATAATATTGTAAAGATAATCTAATATTATAGGTAGCTGTAGGCATGCGCATTAAAAAAAACATCCAGTACGTCACAGAAATCGAAATGTAGATTGAATCCACTACGTCATCGCGCTACAGTTTCACCCTCCCATGCGCATGCGCTCAATTAGCTCGAAGACAGCTCAGAACAGAAGTACAAACATAGACCAACATCAAACATGAATGAAATACTAATAAAAGCTACTACGTAATACTTATATAAGCTCTACATTTCAATGTGTCTTGTATATGATATTGTCAAATAATCACGTGTCAGTTCCATTGATTACATATGTCTAAATGCACTGATATTACATCAGTTTGGTTTTAGGCCTTGTAATGAAGCGATGGAATTTGTACAAGGTACTATTAATCTGAACATGTTAGGCAAGTGACTACACTGTATCTGAGGATGTTTTTTATGTTCTGAATTCCAAAAGCTATTTGGAATTTGTTGTTCACAAGTTAATGTTATTTGTTTGTTTTTAGCCAGAAGGTATAACTAAAAAATATTTAGCAGAGACTGGCCACTTCTATTTAAATGAATGGGAGAAATTAGAGTGCTCAACGATCAATGGATGTAGATAGGAAGTACCGCATTACAGGTAAAAGAGCTTTTTTTTTTTAGATATAGACATCGCCTGTCAATCATCTTGAGAATGCGAGTGCGCTTTAGCAATACAAGCTGGGAAAATTGCGTTTTTGAGCATAATTTGAGGTAAAGAAGCACAATTTGTGATACCAGCATTGTCAGATTTTACTGGTGATTTGAAATATGTTTTTTGATCTTAATTTTGACAAGAGTATGTGAGCGGAGCGGAAGCGGAGCAAAGAGTGAAACGCCATATTTTGCCTGGAGCAAGGAGAGGGTTTTTAAAAAATCGGAGCATCGTTGTTTCTCTCACTCCAAGAGCGCTCCACTAATGCTCCATCACGGGCAAAACACCTGTTAACGGACCATAATGCAGGCCCATAGACAGAAGGGGTTCGGGTAGTTCGAACGAGGTATTTTTTTAATTTTAGTGATTAAGTAGTAAGTCCTTCTATCCTCTAAAATTGATTACTGTAATTATATAATTGATCATATTGTAATAATCTCACCTGTAGTATGTCTGTCTGTCCTCTGGGAAGTTCTAAGAATATTCTGAATGTGAAAATGTATTTTAAAGATTTCTTTTTTTTATGTATAATTTGCATGTGAATTGAATGAATGAGTGGACATCTCCTATGTTTTAGTGTAGTGAATGGAGCTTTCATACGGTCCCTAAAATCCGAATGTCCAACGTCAAACTTTCCTGCGCTAAATCAGTGATTCCAACGACATTCAGCTGGATAGTGAGTATGGGGCAAAAAGAGCAGGAGAGATGGACGAAAAAGCAGACATTGTCCCAGAATATTGAAAATATGCACTGCCATGACCGGAAATTCCAAAGAGCCAAAGATGGCCGCCTGTACTGACTTGCTAGAAAGACTTTGGGATAACTAAACTGGTATTACACTTCAGAAATTCCATTTGGATGACATAACAATAATCAATCAATTTAAACCCTTACAAACTAGCCTAGTACATCCCTTACAAAAAAACGAAGAGTTCTGGCAAACCCGCCATAAATTTGCTGCATATTTGCCGGAAATTCTCCACTCATTATTTTCATATGCAAATCAGCTTTCTATTTACCGCAAATGTTTGCCAGAAGTTTGCAGCTCTTCATGGGTAGTGGTGAACCTGCAGCAGACCTTTGGTGACAATGAAGAGTTTGCTGAACAGCTCTTTTCAAATATGAAAATATTGAGTGGTGAATTTGCGGCAAGTTTGCGGTACCGGTAGATTTTTTTTTTGTAAGGGATACTGTACATAAGCAATACAGATTGTATTTTCAGAGTCACCTTCTGGACAAGGGCCCATAAGCATTAATTATTATGCATTAATTATTTAGCATGAGAACAGTAATAATTACAGTAGCTAGGATGTACTGTAGGTTACTTGCATTTTTGATTAGTGAAAATCTTTCAATTAAAGAGGAATTGCAAGAGTAGGCCTATAATCTCCTAATTGGATTATTGGACCATTTAATACAACAGAAAATGAGAGAAAGCTTTTTATAAAAGATTCATGTTGTGTATAACTACATACTCTATTTGACATACACAAACATGCTCTTAAAATCAGGGTGTTTGTCAACTAGTAACGCTACTGTTACTGGCACTCTCCTTGGAAAAGTTTCCTAATGAAGGCTGCATAAATTAGAACTTTCTCTCTGAATATTAATAACGAATATATCATTGGTGCTGTTTTTTCTGTTGCTTCTATGGAGCTGATTTACATATGAAAAATGAAAACTCTCTGAAAACAGACGTTTTTGACCTATAAAGATGTCCTAGATACCTCGAAATTCACATCAAACATGCTCTCTCCCTCTCTTCCACTCGCTCTCCACACGTTCACACTCACACACAGGGACACAAGCAAAGCCACCATTTTTAGGTGACATCGATGACATCATCTCTGTCAGAGTTTCAAAATAGTTAGTTGATTTTATTCATGGCTGGCATACGCTAAAGTGAATCGTTTTTTTAGCTGAAGCTGTCATATTGATTCAAACAAGACACTTTGATCACACCCAGCGCTAACGATTGGGGTAACTGTTTATATCACTCTAGATGCCTTTAATGAGCTGCTTTTGATACCATTTTTGCTGGTCTCTTTGAAATTTCTCAGCAAATCCGTAACTAGAGCATATGCAAACCTTATTGTTCGCAACTTGCACAGGGATTCTTGTGTAAGAAGAAATACGATGAATAAACTATTTTGCTCCCTGTCGGCATTGGTGATATTTGGAATGTATGCAAGCTCACTCCCTCTGTAACTCTCTCTTGGGTACACAGGGACTTATATACTGGCATGACAGTAAGCTGTGAACTACAGGACGGCCTGTTATCTGATCCAGAGGGAAAAACAGAAGTGATAAAATGCAGCTGTGCTTAAAACTTCCTTGTGTTGTCTTTCAAAGAGTTTGGCAGCATCATTAGAGTTTGCTTTAGGTAACTAATGATAAGGCAACAAAAGCATTCCCTATAGTGCTTTTCATGGTGGCCTCTTCTGTCCATGATTATGACAACCCCGCAACCCTGAAAAACTTTCTTAGCTGGTCTTAGCTTGTTTAAGCTGGTGCCCAAAATTCCTCTAAAACCGGCCATCTGACCAGCCTGACCAACAAGGTAAGACCAGCCAACTAGCTTGTTTTTTTTTTTTTGTCCGCAGGGAACTATTCAAAATGAAAGAAACATCTTAAAAAATTAATCAGCATCAAAATAAAATTCCCTTTGAAAGTGCGTTTCAGTCTTGCATTGCATGGCTCAGTAATCCCAGTGCAGTCACAAGCTAACAGTGCCTCTCTCCTGCTGGGACTTAGTGCACACAATGTGAGCGGCATGTGACTGCATTAGCATAGCTCACTGTCAGACTACACTGGTCTAATCTTCGTGCAGTCACGAACCACAGCACCAACAAAGCCTCAAAGAATAATAAAGCTGGAGAAATTTCTTAGAAGAAGCAGTCCGCAGCAGTGGGATTCAACCAGTTTTTAATATTTAAGATAAAAAAAAAACAATCTTTTTTAGCAAACATTTTAAATTTGATTAGCCCTCTACGACATGATCAGTCTCTAACAGAGCCATTGATTGGGTTGTGCCCTTTCTCACCTTGTTCTGTTTCCTTTCAGCAATACATTGTATATATAATACAGCAATATATGTTCTCTTATGAGAGTGGTTTTGTCATATGAGTTCTTTATAAGAACTTTCATTTATAAATCATTATATAATGCTTAAAAGAGCATACGCTCATGCATATTTAAATAGTTAGAAATATGAGATTATGTGCTTGTTAATGTTTACTCCTGAATTTATCTAACATTAACTAATGATCTGTTTTTTGTATTATGTAATGTAAATTCATGTGATAAAGCTTTCATTCAGATGTGGCCTTGCACTTTTTAACATCTAAAATGTATTTATTTGCTTTTATTTGTTTTTATGTATTTTATGTTGTATAATGATTAACAAATCATGGTAAAACTTTACAATAAGGGTATATTTGTTAACGTTAGTAAATGCACTGTATCATGAATAAACAATTAACAATATATTTTACAGCATTAATTAATCATTAGTTAATAAAAATAGAATTGTTCATGTTAGTCCATTATGTCTATGGAAAGTCCCCATAAAACATGGAAACACAACATGTGTGTGTGTGTGTGTGTGTGTGTGTGTGTGTGCAATAACATTTTTGTGCAAGCATTGCATCAGGTTTTCTGGATGACTCTTTCCCTAGAAACCACCATTAAGTACAGAATATATCAAACAATTATTCAATACTTAAAACAATATACTAAGTTTTTTGTTGTTTTTGAACCAACAACAAGCCTTGTATAAATATGTGCAATTTCTAACCTCATAGCTAAATCTAGAATATAGAACAAAGAATGGCAAACATAAGCAAAGCAGCCTATTTAAAATGTAAATTTTTCATATAAGTGGAGGCATATCACTCGGTCTATCATCTCTAGCTCTCTCTCCCATGTGAGGGAGCGTTACCGCGGCGTGTATCATTTATGTCGGAGCTGACATTAGCCAACATTGATGTAACGTAAATGTATTTACATTAGCTACATAGCTTTATGTGGCCTGTCTCGTCATTGTTTATAATAAGCAAAAACGTAACTTGGGAACAAAATTTTGTCACTACATGCCCTGTCCCCTCAATCTCTAAAAAAGTTAGCACTGTATTAGCTACACCCCTAAATATATGTTAACTAAATTAGGTAGCTTGTGTACCTAGCTAGTTGTCAAATAGCTGGCAAGCAACTGAAACTAGCACCCTAAAAACAGTAAATATATAGGTGGCTAATATGTATAGGTAATCCTCGCTAAATCTATTTGGGTGAGGGGTGAAGACCAGGGTGTATATTTGGCTTGAACATTGGACATTTGTACTAGAGGTGTATGAATATCAAAAGAGATTATAATTTACCATGTTAAAGTTAAACACTTTAAAGTTTGTTAAACTAGCTTTAATATGATGTAATGTAGGAACTTTGACTCATTTATCGAAATTATTTAATAAAAGTGATTTACTCAAATGTTTATCATTTATTTTGTACATCCTCCTGGGTGCCGACAAGACTGCATAACGTCACGCACCTGCTTCTCATGGTGCGTTCCATTTGTACTTGCAAGTCGGAAATTCCGACTTCCAAGAAGTAGCCATTGTTAGCAATACCAGTCTGAAGTAGCCATTGCTAATAATGGCTACTTCCCCCACTCCGTTTGTATTCCGAAAGAGCAAGCACAACAAAGGATTGCCTGGAAGAGTCCATCTTGGTTTTCCGACTTGTGTACTGGAACGCGGTCAACTCAGGTGTGACATCAATCCCAGCACAGACATTTGACTTCTGAGGTAAATGGAACATACCATCAGCATAATCGGAGTTGAAAATTTCCACACAACTTTCCAAGTTGTATTTACAACTTCAAGTGCCAATCCATTGCACTTTTCCCAGTACATTTACATTTATGCATTTGGCAGACACTTTTATCCAAAGCGACTTACAGTGCACTTATTACAGGGACAATCCCCCCAGAGCAACCTGGAGTTAAGTGCCTTGCTCAAGGGCCCAACAGTGGCATCTTGGTGGTGCTGGGGTTTGAACCCCCAACCTTCTGATCCCCCAACCTTCTGATCAGTAACCCTGAGCCTCAACCACTGAGCCTCAACCACTGAGCCACCACTGCCACCCAGTATGAAGTTGGAAAATTTGACTTTCCGTAGATTTGCTCTAGCAAATTAATTCTTCCAATGGCACTGCAAATAAACGTTTTATTTATTTACTGTATTTTCCGGAAATAAAGTTGCACCGGGTCAAAATCGCGTTGATGATAAGAGAGAAAATAACACGTAAATTGGATCCGGCAGGCACTTGGGCCCAAGCCCATAAACATCTGTTCATAACATCTGTAACTTTAAGCTGTGCACAAATAAACAGCTCTTAGTCTTTGATTACAAGACACCTGTTATATTCTATTCATTCGCTTCACTGACTGTAAATGATGTGGGATGATGAAGCATCATTTTGTGGGCATGTGTGGAGTTGCATTTGGCAATGGATTAGAGTTTGATAGAACAATTATGTTATGATGTTTCAAGTAATTGAAAAATATACTGAATTGGCAACTTTAAAACTCTTCTACCATCTCTATGTCTTCACTACAATACCGGAAAAAAAATAATTAACATTTGAAAGAAAAAGAAAAAACGTGAAAGCCCAAAATTTGTCAGTATGTGAAAGTGAAACAGTTGATGATCTGTTAAGCATTATACAATGTGTGTTAAATTAATTAATTAACATTAACAAGCACTATATCTCATATTTGTAACTATTTCAATAATGACCTGTTAAGCATTATAAAATGTTTGTTAATCATTTATCAATGAAAGTTATTATAAAGTGTTACCGAGTTTTGTAACATGGTTTTGTCATATCGTCATATGAATAAATGAGCACTGCTTTGTGTAATCCAGCACAAAGCTACTCTTATGTGAAATACTACATTAAAAATGTGCAGAAACAAACCCTCTCACAATTAAGTTGAGGTTTTCAGTGCTGGGGCAATGTGCCAGAAACTATTGGTCATGTGAACAAGTAATGATGTGAATTACAAACAGACTAAAAGGAATGACTGAAATCATGCCTGCCTTTGTGTCCCATTCAGAACAGTGAACCGAGGGCAAGAGCATTCCAGGAATGCTTTGAATTGATGCAGTAAAGCCCAGTGGTCTGAACACATGAGGATTTTAAACTGCATTACAAAACACACTGAACAGACTTTTCAGGTGCTGCTGCCTGGACCTTAACAACAAAAACAAATGATTTGAAAATGATAGACTACTTTTATTGATCATCTGTCAACAAAGTAGTAACATGATGAGGGGTTCAAACTATAAACATGAGAACCATAAACTGAGTAATTTCAAATTACAATAGTCACCAGCTGCTTCCCCTACTGTTTTAAAGTGACTTTGTGAAGGCATGTCCTACTGCACTTTACCTTTAAGTTTAAAATGCCTTGTGGTCAGGGCTATCTGGGTATTATGCTTGTCAAATTAAAACTAAAATTCATTTTTGAGTGTTCTGATTTTGGTTTACTTTGGTTTGATGTCATCAGATTCAGAGAAATTAATAAAATATTTGGATTGGCCTTGAATCTCAATCCTACGGACTGTATTGTAGGGATTCTTGCAGAGTTCTCTGTTCATCTGCTCAAAATTCTGTTGTTCCCATTCACACTGCAACTTGTGCCCTTGGAAACATTTTATTTTTGAATAACAAACCATTTCAGTTCTTTAAAACATGGGCTCATACTTGAAAGGTATTATGAGGTGGAGTCTGAAGGATAGACTCTTGCCTGAAATTAACTGGAAAAGAAATGTTGTGTTCTCTATATTGATGTGTGTTGGATTCTTTTTTATCTGATTGTATCTTTCTTTGCCATGACAGATCAACAGTAGGCTTGCTATCCACTTTTTTTTAATGCTGAAGTGTTTCCCAATTAATACTGGGAGCCTGTTTTCATTTTCTAGACTCCGTGTTTTCACTAGCGTTGGCGTATGTTCTTAGTGGATAAAGTGATGTTTAGCATATTTGTAAAAATTAAACAAATTAAATTGTAAAAAAACTAAAAAGCATGTGGCTCCATAGTACAGATACAGAATAGCAAGGACCATCTTTTGACAGTGCCACATCCATTAAAATTTAAAGGGATAGTTCACCCATTACTCACCCTCATGCCATCCCGGATGTGTATGACT
Source organism: Xyrauchen texanus (assembly GCF_025860055.1). Classification (NCBI taxonomy): domain Eukaryota; kingdom Metazoa; phylum Chordata; class Actinopteri; order Cypriniformes; family Catostomidae; genus Xyrauchen; species Xyrauchen texanus. Next base: position 43,288,914 of record NC_068286.1, read on the forward strand.
TTCTTTCTTCTGCAGAACACAAACAAAGATTTTTAGAGGAATATTTCAGCTATGTCCATACAATGCAAGTAAATGCTGGCCAGACCTATGAAGCTCCAAAAAGCATATAAAGGCAGCATAACATCCAGTTATTACATCCAGTGGTTACATATATATATATAAGCAATATCACACGAGCAAGTGTGCGATATGGCCCTATATCAGCACTGCAGAATCTGCCGTTGCTAGTTCAAAAAAAATTATGTGTCCAAGCATTTGTTAGTAATTAGAAAATGTCACTTCAGAAATAGTATCACGGCTTGTGCTGTTTCGAACAAGTTATTGGATAAACAAGGATGGATGTGAGTGAGTGTGTGGGAGAGAGAGAGAGAGAGAGAGAGAGAGACAGATGGAGCTTGTGCGATCACCTGTTGCCACACCCAAGAAGAAATGCTGTCAGCTTTCTGGAGATCAACTTTCTCAGTGGAAAAATCACCGTCCAAGCGGGGGCAATTCTCCCTATTTCGCGGTAGCTGGTGAAAGAATCTTTCACTACAGAAACCGCAATGTCCTCCGCCATTTTGAACACTACGTTTTCTCCAATGTGGAATCTCCTGTAAGAAGTAAGTAATGAGTTGTGTAATTAATCTGTCTGTTGTGACTCTCAGCTGTGATGAGCCATAATGTTGAAGTTGTTCGTTTAAAGTCATTTAAAGCTATTTTCTAGCTGTAGTAACGTAGTATTAGTAATACAAGCAATCACGGAGCGCTGTTGTATGTAAACAATGACTGACAATTCACTTCACGTCACCAACTGCTCATATTACACACAAAAATTATCTTTTGCCACCACCTGCTGGCTAATATACGTAGTGTCAAAAAGTAAAATAAAAAAATACATGTAAGAGACACTCACAGAAACTCTTAACACATATCCACTACTCTTACACTTTAGTTTAGAACAGCACAAACACAAGCAGAGTGATAGACACAGTCAAGCATCGGAGTGCTGATGGTGTCATACCATCAGTGCTCATGGAAAGTCTCTCGTCCAATCAGATTCGAGGACTGGAACTAACTGTTGTGTATATTTATATATATGTAAGGAATAATTGACGACGGGCCGTTGAATTATTAGAAAAATAATGCACACCCGGGTGGTAATGCGGTCACGACGCAAGCGGAGTGGTCGTTACACCCGGTGTGCATTATTTTTCTAATAATTCAACGCCCGGGTCAATTATTCCGCTTATACTACAGTTACCACACCTCGAAACATTGTTCAGATGATGTGATTCTAGACGTTTGTCAAGTTTTTGTCATTAAAACGCTCTTGTATGTAGGACTAATTTCTTACGCATCTAATCCCATGCCTCCGTTGCTAATTCCAAAACGTCATTTTAGAGTTAGTAACGGAGGTTTGAGCCACTGACAGCAGACTAATGCAGTTATTAGTGTAGTTATTAGAGAGACAGAGGTTGCAATAATGAGACAGAAAATCATGTGCGTCATATTATTTAATTTATTTATTAATTCATACGTTATAATTCATTCAGTAAATTCGAACGAATTTATTTATTAAAATTAAACTGCACGTTAAACACATTGACAGCACAAGCTGTTGTTTTTTGGTGTTTTCTTCATGTTTTTCAGCCCTCGAGTCGGTCTAGCTGTTCTTCGCTGATTGTTTTATGTCTTTTGTTGTTGCCGGCTGCCTTTGATGTCCTCTTCCGTTTATTTGTTTTTTCATCTGAGCTATCCAATACTGCGGTCGCCCAGTTGTTAAAATGTTTATGTTCACCATAAATATTAAAATTTACTTCTGGAAAATCAAAATAGTCTGTCATTTTTTTTCCTCTTGAAGTTGAAGTGGATTTGTCGCTGTCACTTCTTGTTATGAATTGTATCCTATTTTCCGTTATTACAGTTGACTACGCGAAGGGATATGGAACTGTAATGCGGTCAAGACCTGCCTGGAACTACTTTAGCCGTGCGTTTCCCTGAAAATAATTGCACACCTTAGAACGTTCTCAACCAATCAGAATCAAGCATTCAACAGCCCTGTAGTATAAATATATATATATATAGAAGCGATATGACAGGTGTGGTCTCCTCCCTGACCAGTAGGTGATGATATGCATGAAGAATCCAAATCACCAAAAACAAAAGAAGAAGACTGTAAATGTAATAGGGAAAATGGAGAGTACTTAAATATGTAAGGACTTAAATATGACCTGTTTCTCACCCACACCTATAATATCACTTCTGAAGTTATGGATTTAACCACTGGAGTTATTTGGATTACTTTAATGCTTCCTTTATGTGCATTTTGGAGTTTAAAAATGTTGGCATCCATTCAATTACAATGCATGTACCTACAGAGCTTAGATATTCTTCTAAAAATCTTAATTTGAGTTCTGTAAAAGAAAAAAGTCATGAGGGTTGGTAAATGATAAGAGAAAAGTTGAGCTGGAAATATATTTTTGTTTTGTAGATTTTACATTGTTTCTCATGGAGAATCATCATAGTGGCCACCAGTGGTTGGTCAGAAAAACTGTGATTAATATTTTTTCCCCCAATAAATAAATATATTATAATCATTACAGCTCCAAAACCTAATTGTGGCACAAAATAAATATCAGCCATTGGGCCAATCACCACCATTACGTGTTGTTCTAAGCAAAGTGACATTTAAGATATTCCAATTAATCATTAACAATATTATGTCAATATTTACTATCAACTCATTGGTACTGGTAATCTCACTGGATCAGAAGTGTTTCGATGCCATCGTGTTTCACAAAAAGTCACAATAATGTCAGATTTAAGTCATCTGCATGATGATGTTCTCTCACTCCTGAATGTTTGGACCTATCGCCTTGATGTACTGCCCTAACGTATTGCCCTGACAAACTCACAGATGAGCCGTAATTACTATATAAGTGAGACATGACATCGCAGACTGGTGCGGCCAGCTCAAGGACTCCATGCAGCATTCCGCAGAGCCATGCGACTTTTCCAGATGAGGGTAAATCCTTGTTGTTCCCAATGCCATCTGACGGGCAATGAATGAGAATCTCACTCTTATCTCCAGCCACGACAAAAGATATCCACTTAAGTTTTCAGCTGGAGCCAGTTCACAGGTTTACTTCTCTCATCCATCTCAAACGCACAGAAAAACACACACATACACACACACACACACACACACACAAAAATACACCCTACAAAAAGGAGACAGCTTTGGACATCTGTGGTATTCCACCATGGGAATGTTTTTACGTAATGGATTGTTAGTGATGTTGCTGTTTCATCTTTGCCATGCACAAGGTACAGTAACTTTTTCTTGCATGACTTGAATCTATGAATTATTTCTGCTGTACAGTTTAAACACTGGAAATGGATACTATATTGGAAACTGCCCTCTGGACAAAACAGCCTAATCCATGTTGAGTCAGCATTAGAGGTCAACATGATTCACTGATTCTTTGACTGTGTCTAAGGTTGAGATCAATTTCTGAAATTACTTCTACATAATCAGTTTCCCTGGTCATTCCAAATGCAGTTTTGGCTGATGGTTGGCGGAAATCCCAGTTTTCAACAAGTCAACCAGGTCTGAAACCATTAACAACTTCAAATCAGTTTGCCAAGGCTGACTGGTAACCACAGCACTGGCAGCCTCAGCTCGAATTGGCTGCTGTACAAACAAACTGATGTCTCTGCAGTCTGCAGACTCTAGACTGAGTGGGAATATGGGAATAGCTTCATTTTAGGCCTATAGTGAAAGAATCTCAATTTCCCAACACTGCAACACCTTCATTCATATCAGATGTGAGGTCACACATTCCACGGGAATTCACACGAATCCATTCGACTTTGCTTTGAAAATTGCTGTTAAAACCACTGCCTGAATTGTAAATGTCTTGTACAAAGGTCAATTCTACAGTGAGCAAAGGTACAGTTTAGTAGTTATTTAAACTTTCTTATACAACCAATTTTCTTATTTCATTACTGAAAGACTAGCATTTTAGTTTCCAACGTAAGCAAGTTTATTGCAGGCTTATGTACATAAAGATACAGTGTTGAGAATAAAGACAAAAGGTATTAGAACATACTCTGGTTGTCCAACCTTTTGCAAAGGTTAATTAATAATTAATGTGAAAAACTAAACCTGTTGGTAACTCTGCTAGGTCACTTGAGTGAAACTGACTTCATGCATTCACTAAAAGCCTCTTTTAAACAAGTTTGTTAAAAGTAATAGACTAGCCAAATTGGCTAAGAAAAGTTAATTCTGAGAAAAATCTAGCATCTTTTGTTTGCAGATGCCACTCTGTTTTATATTTTATGCCTATAGAAATGGCATTCAAAGAGTCCAAATATTTTTGGGAGTCATTGTATATTCTGACTTCACAAAAAGTGCATGAACCTGTTTTAAATCAGCAGTGTCTAATGAAAACTTGGCTATATTTATAAACACTGGTCTGGTGTTCCGACCCAGTCAATTCTGCTCTAAAGTCTTGCTGCTTTGCACAGATGTTGCTCTTGCTTCCCCTGCACCTGAGCCAGCCCCACTGAACCTGGGTGATGTGATTGATGCTGTGAAGGCAGCCTTTAAGCAGGCAGTACAGAGCTCAACAGACGGCTCAGTACGTGAGGCCTTCGAGCAAGTTGTAGAGGAACTCACGCCAGGGAAGACTCCAGCAGAGCAGTCACCAGCAGCAGAGAACATGGCAGATCATACAACAGAAGAAACAGCTGTGGTGCAAGCTAGTGAAGAGGTGGCAGTGGTGCTCTCTGCAGGAGAACCAGATGTCCATGTGTCAGAATCAAATGAACAAATAGATGAGGAATCAGTTCAGGAGCAAGCTCAAGAAGCAGGACTGTCTCAAGATACAGATGAGGAATCGGCAGGGTTGATTCAAGGACTGACAGCTCAGGAACCATTTCAGGAGCCACCAGTTTCCGTGAAATCAGTTATAGAAACAGTGGAAACAGACCTTGAGGCAGCAGAGGCAGTTCAGGTACCAGCAGAATCAGTTGAGGAGTCAGCTTTGCAAGGTCCTGAAATTGTTGAAGTAAGGGATGTACAACATGCAGAAGATAACAATTCAGAAAAATCACCAGTCCAGGAATTTACTGCTGACACACAAAAAGGAAATTATGCAGGAAGGGGAGCTGCTGAAATAAATGTAGGAGGCAAGGAGGTTGAAAGAGGTGCAGGAGAGCCAAGGGAGGAATTTGTTGAGGAAGAAGCCCAGGTGCAGAAGCCTCAGTTGTCTGTGGTAGAGGAGAAGACTGTAGAAGGAGAAATAGAGGATGTAGAGGGAGCATTAGATGGTGGAGACCTAAAAGTAGAAGAACCAGTGGAATCTGAGCCTAGGACAGATGACAGGCAAGCTGTAGCAGCAGAGGAGGGTATTGATGGTGGTGTTGTGGTTGAGACAGAGGAAGTGGAATGGGATGACAAGCAACATGAAGCAGCAGATGTTGGAGGAGTTGTAACAGAAGTTGAGACAGGGAGAGAGAAGATACCGGCTGGAAGAAAGGCACAGCTTCAGAAGGTTTTCAGAGAGGTGGAGGCCCACCCAACCGGCAAAACAGAACCAGTGGAAACTCAACAGGAACCAGGTAATTGAACTTCTAATTAATGTGCAATTACTACCCAAGAAAACTCCAAACCAAAAGAATGTAGCTCAAGTTTCTGGGTGAAATGTCCACAGAGTGGCACCAAAAGCTAGTATTTTTAGTTGTAAATTATTTAATGCATTCAACAGGAATACATATTTTATTAACTCTACCCCCCTAACCCAAACCCCAACCCTAAACCTAACCATCAGTGGAATAACATGTAATTTTATAGAAAAAGTACAATATCTGAATCACATTTACAATTGTAAATGTTTACATGGTTACTTTCCTTATTCCGACGGGACTAGAACCTGTATCTCAGAGGTTGCACATGCAACACGCTATCAAGAGGGGTAGAGGGTAATATGTTCATACTCTAATTACTTGTCAGTAATTTGTCAGAATGGGATTGATTATTTAGAGGAAAATTTACTTTCTGAAGCAACATGCTGATTTTGGTGCATTCTGTTTGGAGTTAAAGCTCACAAATGTTTAATAATTTAGACCAGTTGCCCACACAGCGGCAAAAAATTTTGTTTGCTATGGTTTCAGAATTGTGATGCCCCTTTCCCCCCTAATTCTTAATGCAATCAGGCTTTTGCTGCCTGCTCTTTGCACTAACAATATACAGCAAAGGAACTCAGCCACCTAAGGGTATCCCTTCAGTTTCTAACAGCATGAATACTAGTAACATGCTTCTCTGGAGATGACTGTCTGAAGTCTGGCCCCTGGATGCACACTGAGTCTTCTATTCACCATCAATTACACATTCACGCTGCTCAGAAATACACTCAAATATATTGCCTCAGCCAGGCTATGCATAGTGTGGATTTGGACAGTATCTCAATATTTAGATTTGGATTGAGAAAGTGGAGCAGAATGTAATATATAATATAATATAATAAAACAACATAACATACAATACTGTAATATAATATCACTTTGTCACATTACTACATACACTACTGTAATGGTTAGTTAAATTATTGGGTGTATGCTCCAAAAACAGTACAGTGGATAACAGATATTATAGCACAATGTACACAAAATACTCATATGCAGCGCAGTGTAGTAATGGATTACATGTAACTGGGATTACATAATCAGATTACAGTACTTGTAATTACATTAAATTACATGTTAAAATACTCATAATCTGATTACAGTTACTTTTATGGACTACATGATTACATATTAACGTATTGATCCCTCTAGTTCTTCGTTTGAAATCAGCCTACAGCTGACTTGTGTTTGATAAGTCTTTGAATTGGGCTGGAATTGCACACACAGACCTGATACCAGCCACCAGGTTTAATTACATTGAAGATCGAGCGGTAATTTACAAGTAATTAACGAACCGATTACATAACTGCAGTAAAGATTGTTTTAGTTTTGCGAATTGTTTTGTACTTGGATTACAAAATGTACATTAATGTGCTTTTGCTTTTGTGACAACTTTTGAGTATGTTTTTTTTTTACTGAATTGTTGAAAAGGTTACTGAATACACTTTTAGTTTGGTAATCAGTACCAGATTACAATTCAGAAGTTATCTACCCATCACTGCTCATATGCATAATGTACTCATAAAGCACAAGATACAACTATACAATTCTTTTATAGATGAAATCAAAGTGACAGTGCCAATAGAATAGAATACAATAGAATAGAATGACAACACATTGTGGCAGAATAACAGATGTGTTTTTACCATAGAAAAAGTGCATTGTTGCAGTACTTTTGGGAGTACAGGATGTAATAAATCCCACTCATACACCAGAAAACACTACACTGTTGCGTTGTTGCATACAATATGAGTAAAATGTGCCTAAAAACACACTGGACCCTATTCATGAAACACGAGCATGACAAATTTGTGTGTAAATTGTTAGTAATCTAAATGTTACGTATAATTAACCTATTGAAATCAATGGACAATTTATGTTATAAAGGATTCATTAATGATTTACACACAAATTTGTTCTGCCAGTGTTTCATGAATAACATTGACTGAAAAGAGTCTCTAAAAGAAACATTATCTCCATTTATATGATGTTATGATGATCTATGGAGACCTCATAGCAACCAATGAGAGAGTTGTGGTCAATTGACTGATTTATTTATTTGAGGATGTTTTATGAGAGTGTTATTGCACTGAAGTGCACAAAAATAATGTGTTTTTTCTCCATGGGACAGAAAGATCTACCTTTTATTTGAGCGATTACGTTACAGAGGAGCTTGGTAAACTCAAATGAAAGTACAAGCTTTCATCTCAGATTTCAGAGTAAGAATCTCTGCCTAGTTCTCCATAAAAAAAATAAAAAAATGATTTAAAAAAAACTTTGGTTGTTTACAAGTTTCTTTGGGCAGTTAAATAAAAGATCTGTAGGAAAATTTCCAACATTGCAAAAAAAATTATAATAAAAAAATTTAGTTATTTAATTAAGTATTAATTAGTCATTTTGTCCGTAAACACACACGTCTCTTTTCACATCTCAAGTTTTTTGGTCTTTGCCCTTTATACTGTATATTGAACTCCTTTAATAAATGTGCCACACACATATAGGTATATACTGTGAGAGCGTCATTTAAAATTCCATATGTATCCTCCAAATCTCGTTGCGCCGTTCCGCTGTAATTTTCACCTCTCTGTTAAATGTCTCCCCCATTTCACAACAGAGGTCAACATGGCTACTAAGGGACCAATTAAGTTGCAGGAGCCTGTCATTACGAAGTCCAAAGCAACCGGCGGTGAGGCTGTTCATGACACGAAATATCCTTAAAACCTACAGACACCTACTCTGTGTGTACAGCACACAATGAATGTGGAAATGTCTTTATTCTTCTATATAGGTCCAAAACATGAGGCAAATGACATGAACGAGATTATTGCCTCCAGGGACCAGAATGATCAGGGTGAACCAGCAATAAGAAACACTGTTGAGAAGCTCCCCCCAACACCCATTCTTGACCTGGGGCTCAGCGACACTAAGGAACCAATGAAGACACATGATGACTCCACACGTATGAAACCAACATCACAAACAGAATTCAAACACACCAAAGATGTGTTTAAGCTTTAACAATCATAAACTATTGTGTGGAAGCTTGTGGTACCCATGCTTGAAATGCCTCAAAAACCAGATTTTCTTGCAAGCTGGATTAACATGGTCTCTAGCTGGACCAAGCTGGTCATTTCTGGTAGTTAGCTGGTCTAAATGAGTTACCAGCAGGTGGGGGAGTGACATAAACCTTGTAGACCATCTTATTTCTGCTGGATAGGGCTGATAGACCACCTTGGAACAGAAACAAACCAGCTACATTGTCCCAAAAACCAGAGAAAGACATTTATGGGGATACTAGGAATGATACTCACATTAGCACAGGGAGTGATTTGCAGAATGGCATCATGGGAGTTTCTATAGAGAGGCACACATGCTAATTTCAAATGATTTATTTTGATAGTACTCTGTTTTTCACTCTTCAGAGTCCAAAGTTGTGGGGCAGGAAGCATGGAAGATAGGAGCCATAGCAGCAGCTTTCTTTCTCATCCTGCAAACCGCTGTCACCATTGTCTACATTCTGAAGTGTAGGAGAAAGCCAAAGAGGTACGTTTCGGAAGACCTAAGATGCAAATATGTGGTTTAAACAAAGAAATAGGTAGATGCTTTTATTAAAAGCAACTTAAAGAGCATTACGTTGATGCATTTGATCAGTTTGTGCTTTCCCTGTGAACTGAACCAATTACTTGGTGTTGCTAGCGCTCAATTTAGCGTTATAAGTAACAATACTACTGTAATGGTGGTGTAAGGGTCATTCTATATTTGAGGGACATTTCATGTGAGTGAGATCCATCTGTACTACATTTGCGTCAATATATTGTAACAAAGGCTATTTTCTTCATACATAATTATATTTTATAAAATCTCATTATCACATTTTGGAAAAGACATCTCTTTTGTTCAAAAAGAAGGTGGAGATAACAAATTATATCGGTTTTCATCTGTCCGCTTTTGCAGAGTTGGTCATTCATTCTACTTTGGAAGAAACAGTAAAATTACCTCAAATAAAAATTATTTTCATCTTCTTCCCTTTAGATAGATATGATAATCAAGACACTTGGGCATATACTGCAAAAAAAAAATACGAGTTTATTTTAATAATAAGAGATGTTATTGCCAACTAATTTACCCATTGGAAAATCCCCCTGCAAAAAGGAACGGATTGTCCCAATATTTGCACAACGTGATGTCATTTACTCAAGAAACAGATGGTTGGAGAAAAACATATGTAATATTAATGAATATGTATTTACAAAGATAACATGTGCTCTGCAGTAGTAGACATGCATGTTGAGTATAGGCCCAAAATATTGAAAATGTCAAATAAGTTACCAACTTATTATGTTACCCAGTAAAGGTAGCAAAGTGGACAATATGTAACATGTAACGCCACCACCACTTTAGTGGGCTAAAGCACACAACTATTAATCAGAAGGTCGCTGGTTCGATCCCGACAGCCACCACCATTGTGTCCTTGAGCAAGGCACTTAACTCCAGGTTGCTCCGGGAATTTGTCCCTGTAATAAGTGCACTGTAAGTCGCTTTGGATAAAAGCTTCTGCCAAATATAAACGTTTCCATTAAGTGTTAATGATCAGAATTGTTGATTTTGTTAAGTGGTCACTTTAATGTAGCACTACAGCTTTAAGGAGGGTTTTCCCAGAACCGCTTGCTCTCGAATGCTGGTCAATCAAGTGTGTCACTGTCTGAGTGGGATGCTACCAATCATTAAAAACATTTGTTCATCACACAAGGTTGTTGGTCTGAAGTCATTAAAGTCACATAATCCATCCAACCATCTTTGTAAATTCTTGGTATTTTCCCAAAGCCTGAAAAATAACTTAATTTGTCCATAACATAGTTGACCAATAAAACAATTAACATCTCTAATTTAAAAAATAAATGAATATCTGAAACCTGGTTATCCAACGTTTGGCTAATCCCAAATATTTTCAACTTTAAGGGTGCTATGTAAGATCATATTTGTGTTTTGGGTAAAACTTTTTTCTTCTCACTGACAAATGTCAAAAGTCCCGCAGTTATAGAATGACCCGTAAGCGATTTCAGCCATTTTGCTAACTTTTAACCACACGCTCTCTTTCCAAAACCGCTCAATAAAATGTATACCAAGTATACTGAAAGATCTTAAAACTTTAAATACATTTAGACTAACTCATACTAAACCTTATTTGATTCTTTCATTGACATGTGACTTAATGTTCATGCATGACTGTTAGCCGTAGTGTGGCCTCAATGAAAGTGTGTGGAGGGGAAAATGGAGCTATAGAACATGATGCAACCAACACAGATACCACTATTCCAATTGAAGAACAGTGAGTATAAAAGCACAGACAAACTCCTGTTCATAAGGCACATTAAGCACAATTATAAACACAAGCATTGTGACTGTTTGTTTGTGTTAACAGAACTGCTGTAGATGACCTTCCAGAGTACTCACAGGTGCAGCAAGAGGACATTGCTATGGAAACTATCCCACTGGACTCCACAGAGAAAAACTCATCACATGACCTCAGAACCTCCGTTATTTAGCACTGTCTTAACTGACTTTAAGAGTATTCTACATGTGCATGAATTCTACATGTATGTGTGTTTGTGTGCGTGTTTGTGTAAATTATTGAGTGTACTGTTTGTACAGGGTTGGGAAGGTTCCATTTAAAAACTAGTCTACAACAGATTACAGAATACATGCTGTAAAATGTCATTTGTAAAGTATTCCGTTGCATTACTCAAGGTCAGTAGGTCAGTAATGTAAAAATACATTCTCTGAAAAAAGCCTAAATATCTCATGCAGTTTTGCTACTCAAGTAAATGTATCTTGTTTTAAGGATTTTTTGATATTATTAAAGGAAATCTACATTTAAATTCATTTATAGAATATTTATGCTCCAATGTGCATTTTCGGCATAGAATTCATTATAAAATATAATCGCATCTGATAACAGACGTGTGTAAATGCAAGAAATAGCATTTTAGCTTAGCATGAAGCTAAAATCATGGTTCACAAGGCAATTTACACAAGGTTAACTATTTTTGATGCTTCAAACTTCAAATCCCCAGAGTGTTCAACAAATGACAAGAAAAAGCAAAGTAATCTCTTCAGTTATCAAAATAGTTACTTATATTTAGTATTTTAAATATGTAATCCCATTACATGTATTCCATTACTCCCCAAACCTGTGTATGTATTGAATGGTTGAGAGCAACTTCACTCCACTGTAAAAAAATAATTTTGGCGTTTAGTTGTATCAACATGTTTTTTTGAGTTGATACAACTCAATATCACAAATGCTGTCCCAAAAAGTATAACAAAGTTGTCAAACCAAACAATTTTTTGGTGTTAAATCCACACAATGTAAAATAAACAGTTTTGTCAATGGATTATTTAGTTGTCTCAAAACATTGTTAGATGAGTTCACTTTAATGGTATGTCAGTTCAACATAAATATTATTGTTAAAGGGTTAGTTCACCCAAATAGGAAAATCATCCCATAAATTACTCACCCTCAAGCCATTCTAGGTGTAGATGACTTTCTTCTTTCAGCCAGACACAATCGGAGTTATATTAAAAAAATATCCTGGCTCTTCCAAGCTTTATAATGGGAGTGAATGGTACCTTAGATTTTGAAGCCCAAAAAAGCATATCCATCCATCAAAAAAGTTATCCATAAAGCTCCAGTGGGTTAATAAAGGCCATCCACATGTTCACTGGCTTCCTCTATCCTCTGCGCTTCTGCGTTTGTCACTTCTCACCGGAGCTTACGCTACGCCTACGTCATACGCCGGAACTCAACTCTCTCGTGAACGTGCGGACAGCCATTACCGGAAGCCAGTGATTATAGTTTATAAAGTTATAAATATGGATATTGTTAAAGCTTCAGAAGGCCTTTATTAACCCCCTGGAGCCATATGGATTACTTTTTTGATGGATGGATGCACTTTTTTTGGGCTTCAAAATCTAAGGTACCAATCACTCCCATTATAAAGCTTGGAGTATAAAGTGGGGTAACTTTGTTTATTTTGTTTTATTGACTCAACAGTTTGTTTTTTACAGTGTGTGTTATTTACCATACAGTAGAATGACCCATTATTTGGGGAAAAGTAGAGCATATTTTTCAACATTGTCTGGCTTTTGCATATACAGAACACAAGGAGGAAAACAAAGAAACCAGAACTGTATCAATGTCTATTGTGCTGATGTCTCCATGTTTTGTCCTCAAATCATCATTCAACTGATGTAACTTGATGAAGCCAAAGTACAATTGCAATTCACGTAACTTTAATGAGTTAAACTAAATCTCGTGACCATTTACTTGTAAACCTATATCCAATTTCATTCAAGTTTGTAAAGACTTAAAAAGGTTTGACATCTGATTGAAGTATTACAGAATAAAAAGGGTTCAAAAGTTATGTCTTCTTTCTTTGTTGTATAAACCCTCTCACTGTTCCTCGTTTCTTTTGTAAGAGCTTTGTTTCTGACCAGTATTTTGCCTTATCATTTTATGAAAGCCAGAGAGACTCCTGATCTATCAGACTTCTGAAAAGGTCAACGCAGTCATGAAGCAATACAGACGCAAATGAAGAGTCACATTCATTGATGTAAAAAGAAAACTATAGACTCAGTCTTTATCTTTTCTCTCTCTCCTCTTCTCCCTCTCTCCACTGGCTGCTGATCACGGGATGAAGGGCTCAGACAGATGAGAGCAGTTAGGGGGGGTGTACGCATAAAAGACTTGGCAAGTGGGCGGCACAGGGGGGCACTACGGTACAGCAGAGAGAGTGTGTGAGAGAACGGATGACATAAGGTATTAACTTTACTTTTGTAACTTTATTTACTCTTTAAATTAGTGCAGTGGTTGAAGGCAAAATTGGACAAATTGTTGGATTACATTTTTTTATTTATAATTAATAATGGGATGTATGTGTATGTGTGTGTGTAAATGATATACATCGGGTTCTTTTATGCCATCAAAAGATGGAAAATCGATCAAGTACATGATTTCCATGATTTTTGTAAAAAAAAACATTAGATTTATGCGTGTGGGTTTACACCGTGGAAAAAATATTTAGTAATAACATTTGTGTTAGAACACTTAGAACAGGAGGAATCTTAAGAAGTTTCTAAAACACTTCTGTACAATGGCAAGCCTGTACTTCATAAAACTATAAATCAAAACTACACAAAATGAGAGGGAAAACAAAATGAACTGATACTTTCCATTGTTTCAATTTGAGGTTAATACATTTCTTATGTTTCTGAGTATGTTGCTGTAAGGATCTTGCTGTTCACATTCCTGTGTTGATCTCATAAGCTTTCTTGCTTCACTAGATTCCACTTACATAAAAAAAATAAATAAAGAAATATATATATATATATATATATATATATATATATATATATATATATATATATATATTGTCAGGTAACCTAAAACTGTGCTGCATGTTGTAAGACAGTAAGACCTAAATAAACTCAAGTTAAAAAAATGTGTTTAATCCGACTTAATCAGCCTGACAATTTAGATAACACAAACAAAATAAGTTTTTATGGGTTAGAACAAGTAGAAATAACTTCTTGAGGGAATAATCACAGGTTACCACTTTTTCAGTGTATTTGCAGATAAAATAATTTTTGTGTTTTTTTTTTCCTCACTAAAACTTTTAACCACAGTGGATTAGGCTATTTCAAGAGCTTATTTAGGTTGCATTACTGTAAAATGTGTTTTTATTTATGCCTAATTTATCTAATTTCAGAGGAACGTATTTTCTTCCACAGTATTTTTGCTTATTTTCTAGTAAAAAAATAAATAAAATAAATATTCCTTCCAAACTTAAAAAAATTTGTAAGTTAAAGCAAGGCAAAAAAATAAATACATTTGCCAATTGGGTAAAAAAAATAATATACAAAATGTATTATGTGAAAACAAGTTACTATCTTAGCAATTTTGCTTCTCAAGTAAATGCACATTGTTTTAGGGATGACTACATATTTTTACTGGAAAACAAACAATAATACTGAATAAGAAAATTATATTTGCAGTGTTGTATGTGAATAGTTGAAGAGAACTAACTGTGTGAAATATTTTTTTTTTATGATCAATGCATAATGTTCACTGTAAATCTCACAGGAAATCGACATACTGCTTTTGAATGTTCGATCCCTGAAATTAACCCCATTCTGCAGAATAACTGACAAGCGCCATCCCAGATATTTTTGCATCAATTCAAACATGTTCACCTTTCCCTGTGGTGCTACTGATAGCCTGTTGTGTGAGCAAACTCTGTGACAAAAAGCATTTGCTCTTTGACATGGGTTTGAGTCCTGTGGAAACCAGGAAGTGATCGCACTCACATAATCAAAGGTGTGCATGATTTGTAGGTTGCACTTTAACTCTAAAACTACATTTTTAAATTTCTGACGATTAGGCTTAGAGTTGGGATCTTGGATTTGGGTTCTGGGGTAGAGTTAATCAAATATCCATTCCTGTTGACTGTATTACATCATTTTCAAGTAAAAATAAAACTCGCTTTTGGTGCCACCCTGTGGACATTCCATATCAAAAACACTTCCAGCTTTGGCCACTAGGGGCAGTGGTTTGAATATCGGTAAGCAGAATGTTCGGCAACAGAACTTTCGACCTCCTGTTGCTGAATGCACAATGCGATCAGTCTGTTAAATCAGTTAACTTGCACAATCTATGCTCTTATATGTCTTCTTTAATGAATGTTGTTACATATTGAATATCTCTTTACAGGATGTGGACGAGTGTGTGTATAATTTTTATGTGCGTTGTGCTGACGTACGCTCAGTTTCCACGTCAGTGTATGACACAAGAAGGTCTCCTGAATGGCACCTGCTGCCCATCACCTACAGAACTGCCCAATGATGAGTGTGGATCCAGGACTGGGAGAGGTCAGTGTGTGTCCATTATTGCTGACCGCCGCCCACATGGGCCTCAGTATCCCCACGATGGGAGGGACGACCGAGAACAATGGCCACTACGGTTCTTTAACAGAGCTTGCCAATGCAACGCAAACTTCAGTGGATTTAACTGTGGGCGATGCCGACATGGTCTGACAGGGCCAAACTGTGATCAAAGAATCACCGTGGGTGAGGATGAACATACACACACTTAAATACAGCAGCGTAAGCCATCACTATAATCCAGAATATAGGGAGACGTAAAGGTTAATATACAGTCATTAATATACAATCATTGTTGTAAAATAAACCTGACAGCGTGAAATGTAAGGGATAATGTGCAGTCAGTCCCTTATATACAGATATATTTGTGGTTATGTACAGTCAGTCATTCATTATCACAAAACAAACCTGACATGGTGATTGTTTCTTATCTTCTTTATCCTGAAGGGGTTTATTTTGCCATAATGACCAGCTGGCAGTACATTATCTCACTAATTATATGGCTGTTTACCAAGTAAATGGACATGAAATATTGATTTGAGTTGAAATAATATGATTATATGAAAAAAGAGACTGAGAAGTGCTATGATAGACATGAAACTAGCACAGTTTTAGAAATGAGTTGCCCGAGACAATGGTCAATGGTCAATGGTCAAAATATACAGTTTAGCGGTTGTTATATAAAAATATTTGATCGCAGAATGATGCAATAGAGCGAATCAGAGAGCCAAGTTATAAGCACTGGAAATATAAATAGCACATATAAACACACTACATATCATCTCCCCATATGGCTACATATTTATCTCTGTTTCTCATGTGTACTCAGTGCGACGTAACATCATGCAAATGTCTGCTGATGAGAAAAGATCATTTGTGAATGCTCTGGACCAGGCCAAAAGAACCGTCCATCCCGACCTGGTCATCTGTACCCGTCGCTATCAGGAGATTTTTGGGCCGGAAGGAGGGAGTGCCCAATGTGAGAATATCACCATCTATAATTACTTTGTTTGGACCCACTACTATTCGGTCAGCAAGACTTACATGGGTCCAGGCCAGCAGAGTTTTGGAGGTGTGGATTTCTCTCACGAAGGACCCGGATTCGTCACTTGGCATCGGTACCACTTGCTGCAACTGGAAAAAGACATGCAGGTGACCCAAATCAGATGAATAAATTATTATACAAACCCTTTAAATGTGCACACACCTATGACAATTTCGGTGGCTTATATGGCAGATGTTTGGGACTTTCGGACAGCTGTTCAGACTGAACATGTTTTTTGCGCTTAAGGCCAGAAACATACTTTACACAAGTATGCATATGCAAATGTGAGCCCTTGGCCAACACAAGGTCCAGTTGAACATGTTTAAAGTGCGTTCTTGCATTACTATGGTTGTAACAAATCTCAGTACTCAAGGGGGCAATAGAGTTTACTTCAAATGTCTGTTCCATTAAACTAGATGTGTTATTATGTAGGTAAAAATGTTGCTAAGTTGCAAAAAATTTACTGATTTCAATTTTAGTGCTTAGCAATATTCTTGAAACTGTTGCTCCGCCATGACAGTAGTTGTCGTGAAAATAAAACTCTTCATAGAAGCAAACATTGACACAAATATCCGCTATAGCGCCCCTCTGTGACAACGTTGAGAATACAACGCATGCCTGCTTTGAGTAACAATGCACAAAATCAAGCTTGCGTAACTACAGTTTTTATAACTGCAAACATAAAGTGGGACTCTTGCGCAAAATGCTGAAAAAACAGTAACGTGGTGCAATGGTCAGAGATGTCAGTTTAGCACATTTTATGTCAGTAAACAAATGAAAGAAAAAAACAAAAAACAGGCAGAAATAAAAATGGCAATGGGTCTGAATGTAACGGTAGCCAGCTGGTATATTATAGCTGTACAGTGTGTAAACTTCATTCTCCTTGCCTTAAGAGATGCACTAGCGACTGAGGCTAGAGGCTATGGCTTTTCTAGCCTCCTTGTTATTGCATCTATCTCCCATGTCAGGGATCACTGGTTCAAATCCCACTCGGGGGCGGATCGAGTAGAACCGATGACACTGGTGCCGTGACCCAGATTGGAGTGAGGTTTAGGATTGGTGAGTGTAATGGTAGTCAGCTGGTATGTGATAGCTGTGCAGTGTATAAACCTCACTCTCCTAGCTTTAAGCGACACACTAGCGACCGAGGCTGGAGGCCATAGCTTTTATATACTCCTTGCTAGTGTGTCCGACTCCCATGCCAGGGATCGCTGGTTCGAATCCCGCTCGGGGAGGGTCGAGTAGGACCAGTGACATAAACAGCCACTTATACTGACATCTAGTGCCGTGGATGCAACATCAAAGCAAAATTTCAGTTTCCAGTGCCATTGTAGAAATACTCCTATTCACAGTCAGCCATGATTAATGTATTCTGTGTGCAAAAGTGTTCATCAATAAGGGAATTTGGAGTAATACAGTGAGAAGTGTTCAGCTGATGATCATATGATCGTAATAAGTGTAAAACTTCTTGTGTAAAACTTTATAATGAGGGGAAAATTACAGTGCACACTTTAAAATAACCTAATATTCCAGTAATTACATAAAGAGCAATTAATCTTGTAGCAGGAGAAATCCCAGCTATTCCCCATTGATAGAGGGCTCAGCTAATGGTACATGGTGCATGTGTGTAGGACATGCTGGGGGACCCGTCGTTTGCCCTGCCGTACTGGAACTTTGCTATCGGAGGCAGTGAGTGTGATATCTGTACTGATGACCTGCTGGGAGCCAGAAGCAGCTTTGATACAAATGATATCAGTTCCAACTCTGTATTCTCTCAGTGGAGAGTCATCTGCGAGAGTGTGGAGGAGTATGAAACACTGGGGACCATCTGCAACAGTAAGACATACTCTCACAACATACCAATCACTCATACAGCCTCTCTGCAATACACCAAATACTGCAAAAACACACGGCTAATTTTGTGTCCTCTCCATGGTGGATCTGTGAGAGTGTGGGGGAGTGTGAAACATTGGAGACCATCTGCAACAGTGAAACACACACACACACAGACACACACACAGACACACATACACACACACACACACACACACACACACATGCATTCCAAGACCTAAGACTGCTCACATGCTGTTTGAACTAATCCTTCAAGGCATTCGAGAGCTGAGAAGAAAGATAAAACCTTATATGGGCAAATGATTAGCATCATGTGATCATATTTGCAAGTACGTGACTCAGTCAGAATAGCAGACAAACTGTATATCATACCAGGAGTCTTCAACAGGGGGCCCGCGACCCCTAGGGGGTTGCTGGCAATACTGCAGGGGGTCAGTTAATTATTGTTTGATTTAAATTGAGTTAATCTAAAATACAATAGTAAATTGAATTCCTCCAATGCTAAAGTTAATAAACTAAATGTTTCATTGTTTTTCCCAATGTATTAAAGGAATAGTTTACCCAAAAATGACAATTCTGTCATAACTCACCCTCACCTTCTAGTTGTTCCAAACTTATATGACTTTTTTCCCAATGTAGACCACAAATGGAGATGTTTTAATGAATACAGTATCTTTCTTTCCAATACAGTGGCACTGGATAGTTCACAGCGGCTCACATGTTCATACAAGAACTTGTGTTGTTTAGTGATAAACACAATGTAAGTTCTCGCTTAAACGCAACTGCCACTGTGGACAAGCTTCTCTCACAGAGTTTGTCAATGGATGTCATGATTTTTGCCAAAAAAATTAATTAAATTAAAGCATACATTTTGGGCTGTTTATCCCTTATCCCTTCAGAAGACTTAGAATATGACGCACAAACTGCATGGACTATTTTTATTGCACTTTTGGGTCCTTTTCTATCTTTAAGGTGAGGCACTATCAACTGTCATTGTATTGAAAAGCAGCATTGAGCATGTGACAATTAACTAGGAGGAAATATACACATTATTTTGAATTTGTTGAGCGGAAAAACACATTTTTCTGTTAAAAGAGTAACTTAATAGTCATTAGTAATGTGATTAATTTTTAATAATTCAGTCAGTAAAATCAGTACTCTGATTACAATTAGTAATTTGTAATGGATTACTTTTTTGAGTACCTTACTCAACACCACTGAAAATTTTAAATGTCTCCTTTTGTTTTCCGCATAAGAATGAATGTCATACGGGTTTGGAACAACATGAGTATGAATAAATTATGAAAGATGACTATTCCCTTTAAGTAACATGCAGAAAATGTAAATAAATGTAAATCTATATAATATGAATGTGCATGTACATCAATTTAAGGAACATATGGAATATGGAATTACTCGAAAGTTATAGGCATGTTTTAAAATGCAACACTATTTTGAACTGAAAAGGTAGAAAACCCCTTTATTAGTATATTCAATACTATGTGGCTTCTTTCTTGCAATCCATTTAGATAGCTGGATGTTATAAAGAGATCTGAATACTTTTAGCAACTTTCTCTGTCTGGTGTGTGTTCAGATACAGAGACAAGTCCGATCCAGAGAAACCCTGCTGGTAATGTGGCTCGACCCATGGTCCAGAGATTACCAGAACCACAGGATGTCATCGACTGTCTAGAGCTAAACACCTTCGACACACCACCCTACTACTCAACTTCCTCTCAGAGTTTCAGAAATACTGTTGAGGGTATGATACACACTCAGCAGCAAATAACACAATTTCTTAACAAAGCTATTTGACATACAGTGGTCCCAAATATGTATTTGGAGACCTAAGCCAGACTTCATTTTCATTTCATTTATTTATTTATAAAGCACAAATAAACACAACAGAAGTTGACCACTGTGCTGTACAAATGAAGAAGTATAAAACAAACCACACACAATACAGTAACAGACAATAAACACTAGGTTAGGGTTTAGCGAAAGTTATGAGTGAAATGCAAGAGTTAAAAGATAAGCCTGTAGCTTAGATTTAAAATCATGTACAGACGTTGCAGACCTCACAGATAAAGGAAGACTATTCCATATCCTAGGACCGGCCACTGAAAATGCACGATCACCTCGCAACTTCAATCTCGATCTGGGATATGACAGTATAATGCTGTCTGAGGATCGCAAGGCTCTTATTGACTTTTTACATTTACAAGATCTGACAGATAGGATGGTGCCAGACCAGTCAAAGCCTTAAAAACTAGCAGCAAAATTTTTAATTCAACTCTATAACACACTGGCAACCAATTTAAAGACAATAATATCGGAGTAATGTGTTCTCGTCTACTGAACCCCAGTTAAAAACCTGGCTGCGGCATTTTGGACCATCTGAAGCCGTGACATGGAGGATTGGGGTAATCCAATATATAGTGAATTACAGTAGTCCAAACGAGATAAAACAAAAGCATGTGTGACAGTTTTAAGATCGTTAAAAGATAGAAAAGTTTTAACTTTGGACAGAAGTTTAAGATGGAAAAAACAAGACTTTACTACAGAATTTATTTGTTGGTCAAACTTGAGAGATGAATCAAAAAGAACTCCCAAACTTAAAGGTGCAGAAATGCCTTTATGTTACTTAACAAAATATCAAACCAAATGGCATTTATTTAACGAACAATAGCACAAGCACTCTTTTCAAAACATAAAAGCTAAAAAGGACAATACAAAATTATTTTTTTTAGGTTTCAAATTATAATACAATAGATATATTGGTCAAATTATTTATATTTTTTCCATATATATTTAATATTTTGTGATATTTGATATCGAATGCAATGACTTGTAAGTTGTGACTGATGCACACACAAACAAATGACATGCATCAAACACTTTGCAGTATTTTAGAACTTATAGAGAATTGATGAGACTTTTAAGTAGTGCTCTGTTTTGTCACCAGGTTACAGTGCTCCCCAGGGCAACTATGATCCAGTGGTCAGAAGTCTGCACAACCTGGCTCATTTGTTTCTCAATGGCACAGGTGGACAGACTCACCTGTCACCAAACGACCCCATCTTTGTCCTGCTTCACACTTTCACTGATGCCATCTTTGATGAATGGCTTCAGAGACACAGTGCTGGTAAACACTCACTCACACACACACACACTCAAAACACACACACACACACACACACACACACACACACACACACACACACACAACAAAAAACACAGCGTCATGCTACAGATACAGGCATCATCCTAACCTGCACCTTTCTGTGCATATGTAGCAGGTACAGTGGTCTATCCTGAGGAAAATGCTCCTATTGGTCACAACAGAGACTTCAACATGGTTCCTTTCTGGCCACCAATCAGAAATGCAGAAATGTTTGTCAGTGCCCCAGACAACCTGGGCTACACCTATGAGGTTCAGTGGCCAAGTGAGTTACTAGAGATATCATACATGATCACAATAATCTAAATGAACCCCAGACTTTTTATCTCATAATTTTGATTTCTTATCTCAGAATTATGAATTAATATCTCATAGTTTTGACTTTTTATCTCATATTTTTGACTATCTCATAATTCTGACTGAGTATCTCGTAATTTTTACTTTATCTTATAATTCTGACTTGGTATCTCATAGTTATGCCTTACTATCTCATTATTTGACCTTTTTATCTCATATTTTTGACTATCTCATAATTCTGACTGAGTATCTTGTAATTATGACTTTATCTTATAATTCTGATTTAGTATTTTATATTTTTAACTTTATCTCATAATTCTGATTTAGTATCTCATAATTTTGACTGTATCTTATAATTCTGATTTAGTATTTTATAATTTTGACTGTATCTTATAATTCTGATTTAGTATTTTATAATTTTGACTTTATCTTATAATTCTGACTTGGTATCTCATAGTTATGCCTTACTATCTCATTATTTTGACTTTTTATCTCCTAATTTGACTTATCTGATATTTTTTATTTTATCTCATAAATATGGCTTAGTATCTCATAATTTTGAATTTTATTTTATATTTTTGACTTTATCTCATAATTCTGATTTAGTATCTCATAATTTTGACTTTTATTTTATATTTTTGACTTTATCTCATAATTCCGACTTAGTATCTTATAATTTAGACTTTTATCTCATATTTTTGACATTCTATCTCATATTTTTGACTTGTAATTCTGACTGAGTACTTAGACTGTTTTCAAATATCTTTTTACATTTATGGTTTATATATATATATATATATATATATATATATATATATATATATATATATATATATATATATATATATATGTATATGTATATATATATATAAAGCACAACTTAAAATAAATATAATTTTCTAATTTAAATGTTGTTTATCTCATATATAAATGGTCAATCTAACCATAGTTTGGGACTCATGTGTCATTGTCTCCCTCTCCAGCACGACCCTACACTGTCTCAGAGATCATCACCATAGCAATTGTTGCTGTGGTGCTTGTTGTGGCTGTGGTGGGCGGAGTCATCGGGTGTGCTGTTCGGGCACGCTCTTACCGCTCAGCTGAGGGCCTCGAGCCATTGCTGGGTGAACAGTTCCGGCGGTACTCAGAGGATGAGCGTCATGTGGGAAAATCTCAGTCTATGGTCTGACTGAGGAATTAAGAAACATATCTTAAACATCGTTATCACTGCACTGTGCAATCACACTGTTCTCAAGAGTATGACTTATGAATTATTAGTGTTCAAAGGCAGCGTAAAAGTTTTGTGAGCACAGGGGGCTTCATTTATGACCATTTATTTTGCTACTTTTCATGTCCAGCAAGACATTGAGAATCCAGTCATGTCTGCCCTTAAAACACATTTAATGTTCAGTTTTATTCAGTTTTTATGCACTGCTTATGAAAGCCCTATGAACACAATAATATGGCATAAGACTAATGTACAGTGTGACCTATTTTATATTACTCTGATATAAAAAAGTTGAAAAGTCATGTAATTTCCTTTTTTTTTCAACGGTTTTGTTTGAGTTGCATTTAACAGTGCAGAAGTGTTCAGCAGCAACTCCAAAGAAACAACCAAGCTTTCAGAGAGTGCAAATTGACCCTATTGGCCCAAGGTGGCCTTTCAGTCCTAACTAGCTTAAAGGAATAGTTCACCCAAAAATGAAAAGTCTCTCATCATTTACTCATCCTTATACCATCCCAGATGTGCATGACTTTCTTTCATCTGCTGAACTCAAATGAATATTTTTAGAAGAATTTCTCAGCTCTTTTGGTCTATACAATGCAAGTAAATGGGTGCCAAAATTTTGAAGCTCCAAAAATCAAACAAGTCAGCATAAAAGTATGTCTCCAGTGGTTAAATCTATGTCTTCAGAAGAGATAAGATAGGTGTGGGTGAGAAACAGATCAATGTTTAAGTATTTTTTTTATTACAAATTCTCCTCCCTGCTCAGGCAATCTCCACTTTAACTTTCACTTTCTTCTTCTTGTGTTTTTGGTGATTCACATTCTTCATGCATTTGGCCCTTACTGGTCAGGGAGAAGGATTTCTGTCAAAAAAGGACTTAAATATTGATCTGTTTCTCACACAAACCTATCCTATCACTTCTGAAAACATGGATTAAAACACTGGAGTCATATGGGTTACTTTTATGATGCCTTTATGTGCTTTTTGGAGCGTCATATTTTTGGGTGGACTATTCCTTTAACCAAGCCCAATCCAGCTAGAGAAGTACAGTAAAGCAACTACCACCTAAAACTGAGTTTGGCTGTATTTTTAGCAAATGTGACAAGACTTCACACAGTAGCTTATAGCCTACTGTTACAGCTTGCACACATCAAAAATAATATAAACATGCTTACTCATGCTTGCTTGTTGTTGCTACACCACATTACATTACTATAAGGTAGCATATGTATAGTAACCTTATATTTGTCCAATAACAAAGCAAATATTAGACTAATAGGACACATCCAGGCTCTAACTGTGGTATGACATCATCATGACATGTTATCTTAAAGTATCATGATAATTAATATAATCCATGAGAATTAAAAAAAAAGTGCCTCACTTTACATAAAAGCTACCAAGTTTTCCCATTTAATATTTAACTTTATTATAAATGTATCTTTGATCTACTATTCACGGAAGTATGCATACTCAGATTAGATTGCCCATGCGCAGTCCAGTGAGATTGTGGTGGTGACCACCATACTCAAGGGGGCGAGTTATCTTCAAAAGTATGTGCCAGTAAACTGGATGTGTTATATGAAGGGATATTATTCAGGTAAGTTGCTATAATTATACTGAATTTACCTTACTTGCTCAGCTACATTTCTTCAAACTGTTTCTCTGGCATTAGTTGGACTGAAAGGGAAAATTGACTGCAGTCCGTGGCAATTCCCAAGGTTTTATCGTAATAAAGATGAAAGAGGAACTAACTCACTGTCCTAAATATGCATGTTAAAACAAAACCCGATAGTTTCGGTTTAAAATTGCTACCCAAGTCTACCGTGAACAAAGGGTTTAGACAGAGATCTTATAGTACTTTGATAACAACCTTCATGTTTCTATCATTGGAGAGAGCATAACGGCTGTAACGGTCAACTAGCATTTTACATCAGTTTGCTGATGCTATACAAATAGAGATAAACAGACACCTTCCGGTCTTAAATCAAACAGCAATTTTATCATAGTAAACTCCACATATAGTTCACTCCAAAAAGA
Source organism: Xyrauchen texanus (assembly GCF_025860055.1). NCBI lineage: Eukaryota > Metazoa > Chordata > Actinopteri > Cypriniformes > Catostomidae > Xyrauchen > Xyrauchen texanus. The sequence continues at coordinate 43,314,168 of NC_068286.1, forward strand.
TTGTTTAGTGTAAAACATGTTGAAGATTAGGGGACAGGTCGATAATTCATTAAAGGCTGAGGCTATTTGCACAAAGTTCAAATAGTGACAGATGCTATTTTCACTAAGTGTAAAAAGCTACAAAAAGCATCATCTTTGTACTAAGTCAAAATAGCATTAGATCACTGGTTCTCAACCTTTTCTTTTTTTTGCCCCAAGGCTTACGCGTCATGAACGTGAGACCAAACCTTGCGTTTCATGAATTCAAGCAGATGGAGGGCTATTGTTGTGTTCGTATGTGCGATATTCCTACTTGATCTCTCAGAAACTGCAATGCTCCTGTTGGCTTAGCAGGTGTTTGACTCAACAGAGATGTCTCCTAACAACCCAATTCATAAACAATCTGCAACGCTGGCATTTATGTTACAGGTGTATGATGATCAAAAGAGAGTATCATTTAACATGTTTTGAAAACCTGCTGCACTGCTAACGTTTGATAAACATGCTTTAATATCATGTAATGTAGGAACTTTTACTCATTTATCGATATTATTTAATACAAGTGAATGTTTATCACTTATTTAGTACATCTTCCTGGGTGCCGACATGATTGTGTGACGTCACGCAGCTGCATCTCTGCCAAATCGGAGTTTCAAATTTCCGCACGATTTTCCAAATTGGAATTACGACTTCATGTGGTGTTCCATTGCACTTTTCCCAGTAGGAAGGTGGAAAATCTGACAGTTGAATGGAATGCAGCATTAATCTGGGGCCTATCAAATGAAAATGCAAAGACATAAACTAATAATAAAAGTGGCATTGTTAATATATTTTACATTTGTCTTTTTGAAAATTTTTATTTACTCATTAATTATTTATTTTTATAGTTTTAACAGAGGTATTTGTAACAAGACCAGAGTAAACACATGGAAGCATGGATCTTTACTACCATGGTTAGATGTAGCATGATTTCTATAAAACAAACTATGGCATTTTTGTAATTATAAACAGTAGACTACTCTAAACACATGTAAAAAACACAATATAAGTATTTAGAAGTTGTAACAAAAATGTATTATATTCCCTCACTCCCCTAATGTACCCTATGACAAATTTAATAGAGCTGAAGTAGTGATATGATAATATTTATTATCAATCTATTTCTGCCTAAAGTAAGGTTAGTGTTACTATAGTAAATTCAAGGGTGGTGATGTAGAATTCTGTGCTGAATTCAAATGGTTTCTGCTCCTCGCGCCTTGCTTCTCACTGATTCCCCCAAAGCTGTGAGTTTAAGATTTCAAACTTCAAGAGCTTTGTGCTCACGCTGCTCTGTCCATTGAGACGGATCCATCTACAGTGCCTCCACCTGTGTATTTGACACTGCTAAACCAGATAGATCTGATCGCTAGACTTCAAAATCAGATGAACCGCAGTACAAATGTGTACATACCTGTATAATTGAGAACCAACTGATATACTCCAAGTCTAGTTAAACGTTTTAATGCAAAGAGGAACTTGACAATAGATTTGATTATTATGACTGATAAATGTCTCAGCACCCCCTGGCATCCTTTGAACGCCCCTGGTCACTTTGAACGCCCCCATTGAGAACCCCAGCGTTAGATGCTATTTGTACTCTAGTGCAAATAGAGGTAGATACTCTTACACCCCTGTTTAAATAATAACATACAATATAGTGGCATCACTGCATTTTTTTGTGTTTATTTGTCCCACAGTCCCACAGACACCCTACACCAACTCCTACCCCTACATTACAAAAATCAACCATGGTTTTACTGCAGTACATCTAGTGAAATCATAGGAACTACAAAATTAAACATGGTTACTATTTACTACTATTAACAACATGTTACTCTAGTAACACCATGGTTAGTACATCAGAGCTATATAGACTGGTGGCCAAACGTTTGGAATAATGTACAGATGTTGCTGTTTAGGAAGGAAATTGTTTCTTTAATTCACCAAAGTGACATTCAACTGATCGCAAAGTATAGTCAGGACATTACTGATGTAAAAAACAGCACCATCACTATTTGAAAAATGTTATTTTTGATCAAATCTAGACAGACCCCATTTCCAGCAGCCATCACTCCAACAACTTATCCTTGAGTAATCATGCTAAATTGCTAATTTGTTACTAGAAAATCACTTGCCATTATATCAAACACAGTTGAAAGCTATTTGGTTTGTTAAATGAAGCTTAACATTGTCTTTGTGTTTGTTTTTGAGTTGCCACAGAATGCAAAGTCTTAAGGTCAATATTAGGTAAAAATTGGCAAAAACTAATCAGTCAATCATTGTTTTGAGGAATGAAGGCTATACTATGCTATACTAAAAAAAAAGCGAAGATTTCATACTACGGTGTACACTACAGTCTTCGACTGTCTAAGGACACTACACTTCAGTCAAAGGACAACTGGCTCTAACAAGGACAGAAAGAGATGTGGAAGGCCAGATGTACAAAAGGATAAGCACATCAGAGTCTCTAGTTTGAGAAATAGACCCCTCATATGTCCTCAGCTGACAGCTTCATTGAATTCTACCCGCTCAACATCAGTTTCATGTACAACAGTAAAGAGAAGACTCAGGAGGCCTTATGGGAAGAATTGCAAAGCCACTTTTGAAACAGAAAAACAAAAAGAAAAGGTTAGTCTGGGCAAAGAAACACAGACATTGAACAACAGATAACTGGAAAAGAGTGTTATGGATCTAAACCCCATTGAGTTTTGTGGGATCAGCTAGACTGTAAGGTGCGTGAGAAGTGCCCGACAAGACAGCCACATCTATGGCAAGTGCTACAGGAAGTGTGGGGTGAAATGTCACCTGGACAAACTGACAGCTAGAATGACGAGGATCTGCAAAGCTGTCATTGCTGCATGTGGAGGATTTCTTGATGAGAACACTTTAAAGTAGTTTTAAAAATTGTAATAGTAATTTTTCACGTCATTAATGCACTGACTATACATTATGATCAGTTTAATGCCACTTAAAAGTGCAGAATTCTTTCCTTTAGAGCAAAATCCATACATTATTCCAAACTATTGGCCACCAGAGTGGATTCCACCAAAACACATTATTACTACAATATTACTACAGTAAAACCATTGTTAATTTTATCCAGATCAAATCATTCTCTCAACTCCACGACCTTCACTGTGACCAAATCACTTTGAGGAATCTATTTTATTTATTACTATAAGTAGTATTATTGGAAATATTAAGAGTAGAGACATGGGAAATAGGATGTCAAGGGGTGAGATTTAAACGCGGATCTCCAGCGTGACAAAACATACACATACCGTCATTACACCCAGATCTACTACAGCTGCCCAGTTTGCCATAAAATCCAGAAAAGTTTCCACCAGACTAATGGACCACATATTGGCAAACGGTTTGCCAGAATATACCCTGACCCACTTAGTTATCCAATCTCTTAATCCACAAAATGTCTTACCCGTTAACCAGTGTAATGTCTCTGCCTCATCACGAAAAATACAAATATGCCTCCTTCATTTGATAAGCAGTTGACCCCAAATAAATCTGTTGTGGCTGACTTGAGTTTGGTTTGAGCAGTGATGGGCAGAGTTCGTGTAAATAGCCTCAGCCAACAAGATGTGCTATTTGTACTTAGTGTAAATAGACACTTCGTTCATTAAACGATTAGCCGTGTTACGCTAGTCTATGCTAACCTTGTAGGCTTCTATATCAGAAGGGGTTTGTTTTTGATTCCATTCCAGCACTGAAAACCTTCTTCTGGTCGTGACTCATGTTGTATGGCTTCCCTCTTGTGGTAAAACTGGAGTATCATCGTCGAACCGGTTGGTACACTGGATCATCAGAAAATGAGAACTCTCATTGCAGGTGAAATTTAAACAAAATTTTAAATTGAACATTTTTATTTCTTATTTTAGTTAAACATTTTGAAAATGATCTGTATTGTGTGTAAATGGAGAGCAGAGAGAAAAGAGGGAAGAGTTTACTTTTCTTTTTGAAAATGCTTTATTAAACTACTGCTATAAATACAACAATGCCAAAAAGCCTTAAACAAGCAATATAAGATAGAAAACAGTTCTAAGAAGATCTAAAAAAGGAAAGATAAGAATATTTTGGCAATACTATTCTACATTATCTAAATGTCCTCAGCCAAGGTCACACTGTCTTGTTCGTTTATTTTTTTAGTAACAAGAAACAAGTCATAAAAAGGAAAACCAAAATGCTACACATGTAGTGTTTATGAAATGATCACAAAAAGAAACCATGTTTTGCCAATGAACGCATGAAACATTTGGGCCAGTGTTGACTCCAAACTGGCGAGTTTTATCCGCTTTTATATATCCACAACTGGTATTTTTTACACACACACATGTTGGTGTGGCTGTCCTTATGAAGATGATTTTTATACTGTACAGATTCTATCCCATAACCCTACCCCTAAACCTAACCCTCACAAAAAACTTTCTGCATTTTTACATTTTCAATAAAACATCGTTTAGTATGTTTTTTTAAGCTATTTGAATTATGGGGACACTAGAAATGTCCTCATAAACCACATTTATAGCATAATACCCTTGTAATTACCAGTTTGTAACCTAAAATCATTTCCTCGTAAACCACCCAAACCCGCCCACATACACACACTCTCTCTTACATTAGTTTACACCCCATTGAACACTGGCCAAAAAAAATACAAACCAAAAAAACATGTTTTGTAGTTGTTTAACTCTAAACAAAGCACATATGTAGATGGAAAAATAGCCTTAAAATATATTATAGCATATTCTCGTACTTCATAAACAAAAATAATGTACTGTATATATTAAATATATCCTGACTGTTTTGCTCATAATAAAAGATTTTAATAGAGAGAACGGATGGTTCACTTTAACATAAAGGCATGACACACACACACACGCAACATGTGGAGTGACTGAGAGTCACTGTCCTCGCTATTGGCAGGTTGTGAAAATGTGTGTGGCTCTCACATAAGCGTACATGGTGTAACCAGTAAGATGTGAACTTCATGGATTGTCTTTTTTGTTGTTGTTTGGTTGTGCATCTCGAGATTTTCCCCAAAACAAGTTTCACTCAGTCTCTTCTAAACGCAGGCTGTACTTAACATTAACTCAATGAAAGCAAAATAGCAAATAAAGCAGCAAAACTCTAACACTCAGAGCCCCCAGAACAATAGACACAACAGTATACCACAAATAGAAGAAAAAAAAACTTTCGGAAAGAAAAGGAACGAGAAAAAAAAGGATATGACAGGCACTGTGGTATAACAAAACAGTGTTCTTAGAGGTCAATTTGTCAGACATCAGCAGTCTGAATAAAGGCACAGATGTGACATACGCAGCCCTACAGAAGGCTGTGGTAGCATACAGCAGTCTCCAGGAGGACATTCGTATGACATACAGCAGTCATTGAAAGCAATGAGGATTTTAACAGAGGTTCTCTGTTGAGCTCCCTGGTTTCATTTTGGTCCAGTTCATTCCAGTTATAATACCCCTAAAATGACAAAAGTGCCTACTTATTACTTTGGGTCACACTAAACATGTTTAAGTGCACCTCAGTACAGTCAACATTAATAACAGGTCCTGTACTGTACCACATGGAGTGTGATCTCCAAAAATGCAGGGATAGAACTTTTAAAGAAGCAAACCAGATTTAGGTGAACAAAATAGTTTACTTGGCCTGCATCTCAGGACCACGTTAATGAACAACATGAACATCATTGATTCCTTTGTAAATTGGTCAGTATTTCAAGTGTAATTTGTATTATTGGCACAAAAGGGAATATTAAGGAGACTAGGTTTTCTCCTAATGATCCGAAGGCACATGAGACTTTACAAGACTAGTGATGCATTAAAGTGCCAGTAGCTGGGAAACACAGAACTAAAGGCTGCTCAATGCACAGTTTGGTCATTACCTACAAACCACCAGCACAGCCAATATCAGTCAGCAGAAATACTTCATTGTAAATTATGCTATACTGCAGCTTCAACCCAGCTACTTTTTATCCAGCCAGTTTGTGCATTTAAAATATATTATCACCCAACAACTGTCGTCCAGCAAAGGTTTTTGAATACTCTCAAAACTTACTTATATAAATGTTGCCTCTGAGAATGTAAACACTGAGGCTCATTCCTCTGTTGTGGAAAGAACAATTGCTTTTAAAACAGAAAAAACATTAATTTTGTTTAAAGGGATAGCACACCCAAAAAATAAATTTCTCTCATCATTTCCTCACCCTCATGCCATCCCAGATGTGTACAAATTTCTTTCTTCTGCAGAACACAAATGAAGATTTTTAGAATAATATCTCAGCTGTGTAGGTCCATACAATGCAAGTGAATGGTGACCCAATTTTTGAATCTTCAAAAGCACATAAAGGGCAGTATAAAAGTAATCCATTCGACTCCAGTGGTTAAGTACATATCTTTAGAAGTGTGATCAAGAAACAGATCAAAGTTTACCTATCAATCGCCACATTCACATTGTTCTTCTTTTGTTTTTGGTGATTCGCATTCTTCGTGCATATCGCCACCTACTGGACTGGGAGGACAATCTATAGAAAAATGACTTAAATATTGATCTCACCCACACCTATCATGTCGCTTCAGAAGATATACACTGAACTGCTGGAGCCTTATGGATTACTTTCATGCTGCCCTTTATATGCTTTTCTGTGCTTCAAAATGTTGGCACCCATTCACTTGCATTGTGAAGACCTACAGAGTTGAAATATTCCTCTAAAAATCTTTGTTTGCATTCTGCTGAAGAGAGAAAGTTATACACATCTGGGATATCATGAGGGTGAGTAAATGATGAGAGAATTTTCCTTTTGGGGTGAACTATCCCTTTAAATCATTATCTTCCAGTTAAAAAAGAAAAAATCTTCCAGACAACAAAAACAACTAAAAAACAACTAAATATTACAATCTTAAAATAATCTAAATATAAAATAGCAAAAGCAAACAAATGTCAAAAACAGTAAAGGAAATAAATGAATGCAAATATTATCATCTAGACTCGCAGGCGGGCACTCAGTGGACGGAAAATTCCGACATTTCAAAACACAAAACATTTTATATGTATATGTCATAAACCCAAAACACATCATTTTCAGGAAACACTTTAAATCTTCTACTTCTGTGGTTGTTGAAGCTCCTGCTCAGCAGTTGTTTAAATTTTTTTTTTCTTTTTACAGTTTTATATTTTTTCTTCACAAAACAAAAAGTATTTAAGAAAGGAGAGGCTTTAAATATGCTCACTCTAAGACCACAAATACTACAACATTGCTTCAGTATTCTTGTGCCGTGAAGGCACAGGAGTGGTATTAGGAGTGTTTGGTGTACAGTGGTCCTAAAGGAACAGAAATACTCTGGCTAATGGCTATCCACTGGAGTGTGTGCGGAAGACAGTAGTATGTCAATAAGTGTGATCCTGCAAGTCTTAAATGCTAAATTTCTTCATATAAACGCACTAACATATCACCCGGAGTCAATCCACCGCTGTATCCAGTACACAGTAGACCAAAACTAATGAACATGATTGTTAAAGACCTCTGAGGAACCATAAAACATGCAATCAGGTCACATGCCTCTTGAGGGGATTTGAGTAGGAATTATGAGAGAAGATGAGATTGATTTGTCATTCGTTAAGTTGTGTGATGGCTTTGGAATCAGACAGTCTGGTGAACACCTCCATGACAAATTACAGCAATTTCTCATTGGTCTAGAGGGAAAAGTGGCTGGGGTTCTGGTCACATTGCAGGGGTTTGTGTCCACATAGATATATCACACAAAGAGATCAAAGGTCCACCTCAGCCAGAGATTAAAATACGGTACAGGGCATCTTGATAAGCTCATCAGTAGCATATACAAGTGGTTTTGGACTAAATCAGTAGATTAGAAATCTAGATCACATGTCTAGACTCCTAACATTTGGCCAGGAAGTTTGATTAACGTCATGGTGTCTATGAGTGGGATCAGTGAAAAGTGGTCTACATCCTTGCTACCAGCATTACCTTGTGCAGAAATCTAAAGGCATCCAGGGAGCTAGACACGAGTCAGAAAGTGTTTGTTTTTATGTTGCTACTGTATGTCAGTTTCACTCAATGTAGTTCAATTAGCCAGCAGACCTCATAGATGTAGCGTGAAGGAAATGCAGGTCATTTTGATTGATGATATCTCAGTAGGTCTGGTATACATCATGAAAGGGCATCTGGAACGTGGCAGTGGCAGGGAAGGCCTGAGGCATGTATCCGGCATATCCTCCATAGGCTGCAGCTGCCACGGCAGCATTCTTCTGCAGTGCTGCCAGAGTGACAGAGTTGGCGTGGGTAGCTATAGGCATGTACCCAGCCCCATACAGACCGGCAGCTGTTGGGATCCTCTGAACATTATGAGCCATGGCATAGATTGGTGTCATAGGACGACCCTGTGATACAAGGAAAGAGAGAGAGATTGTTACACACCCGGCCCTTAATTAGGCTAATCAAGCCTCAGAGAGGAATAAAGGCTGACTGGAGACTGAAGTGGGACAGAGAGAGGGAGAATTACGGGCAGCTGCCCAGTATGTGTTTGTGTGTGTGTGTGTGTGTCTTTTATTTAATTAAATATAATTTATATTGTTAAGCTGGTTCTCGCCTCCGCCTTGCCCATCTTAACCCCCTTACACTGGTGCCGAAACCCAGGAAGGAGGAGGGATGCACCGTAGTAGAGTCCTCACACTAGCATCCACCCCAATGGAGCAGTTGCGGCCATCCGCCGGAGGATGGAGGAGCCCGGTCGCCTGAGAGGGGACGAACAGCCGCCGACTGCGAAGGGAGAAGGGGCTCCTAACCGAACGCCTGGAGCAGTCAGGGCCACTGCCAGGGGCAGAGGAGACCCCTATCAGCCGCTGACACGCAGCAGGTTATGAGACTGCTGACCCCGAGCGGGGAGGGGCTCCTGGCTGACCGCCTGGAATGGGAGAACTGCTGCCAGGGGCGGGGGCCAATATGGCATGACAAAAAAATATTGACTAAATATAAAACTACCATCCACCCCAACGGAGCAGCTGAGGCCATCCGCCAGAGGATGGAGGAGCCCGGTCGCCTGAGAGCAGACGAATGGCGAATGGAGAAGGGGCTCCTAACCGACCACCTGGAGTGGTCAGGGCTGCTGCCAGGGGCAGAGGAGACCCCTACCAGCGGCTGAGGTAACATGGATCATCAGGTTTTGCACAAACTTATGGAGTCTATACCAACTGAAATGTACTTTATGTTGTCATTAAAGCATAAGGGAGGCATACCAAATACGAAGAAGTTGTGAAATTCATATTTGTTCGTTTTTTCAGTTAAACTCCTCACTCAAATTGTTATTCTAATTAAATATAGCCTATATAAAATAGAAATAGAAATAAAATAATTTTAATAGTGGTCAGATTTTTATTAACCGTAAATTGTCCCATTTGCTTAGGTGAAAGGACAGTACCTGGAAAGGGGGGGGTGTGGAGCCTGCAGGCATGACAGCCGCAGTGGCCTGGGCTGCAGTGGGGTCGTGCTGAAGGGCAAGGGGGTTTATCAGGTGCTCCATGGGATGCATCTTTCCTTCCTCCATGAACTTAGTTGCTGGGCCAGTAGAAAACATAGTTGTTGGGTATTGGCCACCAAGAGCTGGAAGAACCACTACACACACACACACACACACATAAAGATTCAAGCACACACGTACAATTAGAACAATGGCACAAATATGCAGACAATTTATACATTATTATCTAAAATGGTACATATACTATACATTATCACTATGTAAAATGTGTACCTTGTGAGGTAACATAGCTTATATAAAATGTGAAATGAGATAATATAGGAATAAAAGTAAGTGAATGAGAAAGATACAGCGTGTACAGGAGAGAAAGAATGAAAGAGGATAAATGCACAAAAAGAGACTTACACAACCTGTCTTCATTTAAAACAAGTGTATGACTCAGCTTAAGATTAGCAACAAAAAGCACACCCACACCATGCCACATACACATTGTCTTTCACTCACACACACACACACACACACGTTATTGTTTCCATGTACAAAAACTCTGTTCATTCCCTGTGTTAATTCAGATTTAGGATCAGTAGGTTTAAGTGACGTCAGAATACTCCAGTCAGGAGTTCACAGATCTCAGATCAGACAGATCAGTTAGTTTCAACAGAGCAGCAGATTAGTAAGAAAAGAAAGTCATTAAAAACCATGAACCCAATTCTCAAACAAACTCAAATACTCTCAGATTGTTTTGTAACACTAAAGGGTATTTGGTATTCTCTATAGATTGTTTAATTTTCTGGCTTGTTTTATCCTAGTGTTCTTAATAACTGTGTATTCATTGACTGAAATAGACTGTAAAACTTCAGTGACATGATGCACTGATTCAGTAAATTTCAAATTAAAAAAGGTAATGTATATAAACATATAGATCTTACCTTGTACTTTCATGTTCATAATTGAAAACTTGTACTGTTAAAACTAAAATGTTGAGTGCTTTTTGAGAATTGCTTGAGCATTGAAAAAAAGAAAGAGAGCCTTTAAGTAATAACAAAATCGAAAGTATGCTTATTGAGGTAGGCATTTAAAGCTATGACAGCTGTCATAAATAGAGAAAGAAGTCAGTACTCCGCTCCAGGCCAGCAGGGGCAGTAGAGTCTATCAAATTCTATGGAGTAAACCCCAGTAGAATTTACTTGATTGTTATTCTTTTTCAAGCAAATAAAAGCAGGTTTAAAAGCCCGGTTCCAGATCAAAATCTTAGAGAGTGTTTCTGAATTTAGTGAAGAAGCAATAAAGCCACAACTTTGTTCAATTTAGGGTGCTCTAACATCCCTTTTTATGAGTGCTTAGCACCTCAAGCACTGTAGAACCAGGCCTGTTTACAAGTTCAATATAAAACTCCCTAGTAGATCAATTTCAGTTTTAAATTCATTTAATGAATTATTCTGCTTACATTAGAAATTTAAACAAAGACTCTGCCTTCACTGGTAGGAGTAGAATATGACTGAGTTAGATTCTGTATATGTGGGTCAATTTAACTGACTTGTGCCAGGCTTCATGCCGACTGGGTTCACAGATGCCAGCTCTAAATTGGTCATGATCTCGTAAGGTTTGTCCGTCAGTTTGGTCTTTCCTTCATGGTAGCGGCTGTAAATGCCTCGGCCAGCTGAATAGCCACCAAGGTATGAGCCACGGGGCCCTGGGCCCCTGTTACCAGCCCCAGCACGACCACGGCCTCTTACAGTACCTGCTTGAGATACAAATGTAAGGAGGCGCTGTTCAGGTACAGAGCCACATGTAGGCGCATACCTAAATATGCCAACACATGAGAACGAATAGGCATATTCCAAATACAAGTTATTGTATTTAACTTGTCTTTAGGTTTTCCTTTCGATTTGAAAATATTTGCCAAATGGTTTGCTAGCATGGGGTGGTTATGATAAAGATATGGGTGTGGCTACAAACGAGGCACTGCAACTCTTCACAATTCTTATTTAAATTGCTGTCAGTGTGAACGCCCCTAAAGGAATTTATAATTCCTTTCAGTTTTTTTTAAGAACAGTATTGTTGGGAGGAGTGGTTTTGCTAGCATTGATTAACAATGTCACATGATGGATAAGTTATTTTTCAATCAGATAATGGGGGACCAAAATATCACAGATTGAGGAAAACTCGAAAAATTAATCAGATGTTGACAGATAAAAATGATCTCAAACAATTGTTACAAACCCAACCCAAAACCACAAGCATCTGTAATTGAAGATGATGGGTTAGGAAATTAAATTATGTCAGATTCCCATAATTAGATTCAGTATCATACTTTTTTTTTCAGGGATCTCCATTGTTCCTTAGCTCTTTAGCCTAAAACAGTCTCAAAGTGTAAACTATCTGGTGGCCATACTTAAGATGTAATTAGCAACAAACAAGGTAGAGCTTCTTGAGAACTATGCTCTATGATAAAAAGCCATTCATAAGTTTCATGGCCTGAAAACTGTAACACTGAGGACCTGTGGCGCTATCAAAACATTGTTCTGAATAACCAATTGCATGCATTTGGGGTGGGTTTATCTGTTTTATTGAGTGTTCAAGAAACCTGCTTGAAAAGAGTTTATAATCATTATTATTATTATTATTATTATAGGTCATTATTTTTGCAATATAATTTAATGATGCTAGGGTGCACCAAATTTGAAAGCATGGGGTTATAGGGGACATAGTTTTAACATTCATAAGAATGCATCCCCTGTATTTGTTGGTGCAGATCCAATTTTGAGTCTAGTAAATGTGGACTATTATATTAGACTATGAGTTAGAATACACTGGAGATTCCCAACTACATTCAAGAGTATGTTACACAAAGCCTCCACAGAAAATCTATTGTTAACAATGTATTTGGGTAATTCAGACAATTACATCAAATGGCAATGCATTTGTTGACTTCCAAACAAAGTTAAGTTGATTTTGTCATTTTATTACAAAATACAGTGGTATTCTTGTATGTTCATGAATCACATAACAATTAACAGTGGGGACACTGTTCATTCTGATCTGAGAAAGCAAAGGAGAGATACTGAGGTTTCTAACCTTTGATGAAGTAGTCTCGGTTGGGTCCAATGAGTGTGTTGTAGGGATAGCTGTAATAGGCTAGTGTATATGGGTCACACTGATACACGTAACTTTGTTGGGTGTTGTCAGCAGTTGTCACAGCAGTTGCTGTTCCCTTAGATGCCTTCTGATAACGAGTGTACTGCTCCTTATCCACAGGCTTGGCCAGGGTCACTTCAATAAGAGAACCTTCTATCTCTGTGCCATTCAGGTTGTCCATTGCAACCACAGCATCATCTCGACTGGCAAAGTGAACAAAGGCGTAGTCTCGGATTTTCTTGACACGTTCTACACTGCCAGGGCTAAACTGGCCAAAGGTTTGGCGCAGAGTCTCCTCGCTGGTCTCTATCATCAGGTTCCGCACATATAGAATCTTCACTGTTTCCATGACATCCTCGTCAACGTCAATCTCAGGTTCAGCCCAGTCAACTGCAATCTGGTGTCCCCAGAGCTTGAAAAATAAAAAGGCACACATACATACAGTTTAAGTTCAGAGAGGTGTATTCAATACAGTGAACATGATTTTTCAACTAGGAACAGTACTGTCATCAACCAAGTACAGGTTGGGATAGAGAAAAGGGTATGGTTAAGGTTTGTTTTAGGGTTGGGGATGGGAGACATGTACACCATTTTATCAACCTATAATTTCTCTCTGGGTTGGGGGGTGTTAAGGGTTAGGTTCAGGCAGGGGTGTCAAACCATGCCTCTGAAGCGGTCATTTCGAGGTGGACCAAACTCTGCGATCGTTACCAAAGGGGCCATTGTCATGCTCCATTGTCATGCTTTATCCTTCTCCAACATACCTACCAGTAATTTTCAAGCCAACCCAAAGACTTTGATTAACTGTTTCATGTGTGTTTGATTAGATTTGGAAAAAGGTCACCCCCTAGGAACAGGGTAAGACACCCCAGATTGGGAGATACACAGGCATCCAGAAATAGAAAGACAGGGTTTAGGCATATAGTAAGGAATGTGGTGTGAACTCTTAAACCTGAATTCGTCCTGGCATGAGCTTTCTTCTGGCCATAGCAGCAGCACGATGAGACTCATACTCTACAAAGGCAAAGCCACGATTCTTCATCTTATCCGCTGCACTCGCGTAAACGATCACATCCAGCACCCCCTCAGTCACCTTGGAAACTTCCTCCAGGATCTCCTCACGCTTCTTGGTTTTGGGAATTCCACCAATGAAGAGGCGGCAGTTATCTACACTACAGCAAACACCTAGCAACCTTCCTGGGCGAATTTCGTAGTTATTGAGTTCTCGAACAGCTCGCTTAGCCTCGTGCTTTTGAGTGTACATAACAAATGCGTAACCGCGGTTCTTCCCATCAAAGTCCATCATCAGGCGCATCTCATAGATCCGTCCTACACTCTCAAATATTGGCACCAGCTCATCCTCGTAGATGTCACGTGGGATTTTACCCACAAAGATTTCACAGCCACGTTGGGGAGCGGGGCCTTGCCAGCCAGGTGGCGGGCCATATTTGCGCTGTCCATTTTCTTGCACCATTCCATAGCCTGTTCGCTCCATCAATGACAGAAGAGTAGCTTCGTTGGGGGCCCCAGCCACACCCTCTTGGATGGAGCTGTGATGCTGAGGATGCCCTGAGGAGGCCATAGAAGTGGAGGAAGGGCTAGAGCTATTCATAGCAATGGCAGAGGCGGAGTCTTCTGCTGTCATACTGAAAAAAGCATCCAATCAGGATTGGAGTCTAAAAAGAGACAGAAAATTTCATTAGAAAATTTAATTACATTTCAATTGTCATTAGAATTTTTTTTTATATGTGTTTATATTTAAATGGGAATTCTACAATTAACTCAAGTGTAAAAACTGATCAGCTGAGTAGCATAGAAAACTGAATAAATCTCATCATGTTCAGCTGCACCAGAGAGTTGTTAGGGATCCAGGGCAATCAACAGAGGAATTCAATACTTGACATTAATCATACATTATACATAATATAATCATAATTTAATTGTTCAATTTGTTACATTACAACATTTTTGAGTGTTAAAGTGTTAATCTGGATAAATAAATATTTTATACTGTATATTCAACCAGACTCTGTGGCTATTAGTTGGCTCTAGTCTGTAATTTAGCATTAACAGTTAGCCGGAACTTGATGCCCGGTTAGAGGGTAAGGTAGTTAGGTTGCTTAGCAATGAAACCATGGTTACACATGCAGAGCGTGCTGACCCACTCACAGCTTGATACACACAATTAATTTCACAACTCAAACAGATACAAAAATACAATCACAATCAAGAGCAGTGGAAAACACATAAATTATAAACAGTGTAACGTTTATTAATTAGTCATTTTCTCCAGGGATAAAGTTCAAATCTACAAATGAACAACTGCAACACACACTCAGTGCTCAAGTTGGTACCTGGTGTTTTCATGTTAAGTTGGAGCAGCATGTGACTGTGAGTGTGAGGTTGGAATAACAGGCAACTCAGCAGTACTAACCCAAATCTTTCTCACACACACACATGCACAAACACTTCCTCACACACACACACACACACACACACACACACAGTTGTGTTTCCATGTTTCATGGGGACTTTCCATAGACAGAATGGTTTTTATACTGTACAAACTTTATATTCTATCCCCTAAACCTAACCCTACCCCTAAACCTAACCCTCACAGAAAACTTTCTGCATTTTTACATTTTCAAAAAACATAATTTAGTATGATTTATAAGCTGTTTTCCTCATGGGGACCAACAAAATGTCCCCACAAGGTCAAAAATTTCGGGTTTTACTATCCTTATGGGGACATTTGGTCCCCACAAAGTGATAAATACACGCTCACACACACACACACACACACACACACACACATACAGAAAATCAGTACATGTGTGACTCAAAGCCAGGCTGAAACAGGAAGAAAAGGAGACTGACTAATTAATAGCCAAGAAGGACAGATCAACCAATAGGAGATATTTTAATCATACTTCTGTGAATACAGTGTTTATAAGACCTCTTACGCAAAGGATCGAAGTTCAGATTTGAGGAGACACTGGCATCACCAGCTCATAACCCTGCAACTACAGGGTTAATCTTTATGAAATTTGAAGTCAACTTAAACTTAAAAAAATATATATTTCCCAAAGCATGTTCCCGGTCTAACTGTGCATGATAAGACACACTGTTGAATCAACACCACTGTTCTTAGCAGGGTACTGTACACCATGACATGAAAGGGTTGGGTCTTTTATAAATTCACTATATGTCCACCTCTTCAGACACTACTACACCACTGCTCAAAACGAGACCTCTGCGCCCTTCTCTGTTTCATTGCGCTGTGTCTTGCTGTTGCTGAACGCAAGAATGCGTCATGTGTTTCTGGAAGTGAGACATTTTGGAAGTTTCCTTGTTCCGTACAGAGATACAGAAAACAGCAGGAAGTGAAAATCAGTGGTATGAGAGGGTGGGAGAAGACGGGTCAAGAGATATAAATGAAAGAGGGAATGAAAGACGATAGAAAAAGAGAGAGCAAGAGAAATAAGGGATCGACAGGGAGAGTTAAGTTTATTTATTTTCCAGCCAACATCAGATCTCCATATCTCATTGTACCTGCTTGGCAATGGTTGACCTTTACTCTGCGTGCGTGTGTGTGTGTGTGTGTGTGTGTGTGTTTGTGCGCACTTGGTGCAAGGGAACCTGAGGCAGCAGCAGGTGGATGATTAACCAACACAAATCACTAGCTGCACACACACACGTATGCATGAATGTGCTCATTTCAACAAGTCTTGAAAAAAAAAAGATGCTGGAACAGTTTTAGATAGAATATTGCATACATAAACATGTCTTTTATTATAATTTTATCATGCACATGTAAAATGGCAAACAAATGCTACTTCTTCCTGTACAAATGAAACAAGGGTATAAATATGGATATGGTCTAGCTGTCACAAGTGCACACACACACACACACACACACACACACACACACACACACACCCAAAGGAACACCTACAGGCCTCCAAGACAACTCTACTGTCCACAAACACACACACATTCAGCTGCTGTACAAAGCTGGGTCACTGTGGCTTAGAAAATGGATCAGAAAATAAAGCGCTGACATTTTGTATGATGGGAGAAAGAGAGTGTGTGTGTGTGTGTATGTGGGGGGAAAAGTGCTGCTTTTACAGTCATCAGTCATTTGCTGAGATTTTCAGCTAAATTTTAGCTTACATATCATTACATGTATGCATATTTGTGCTCCAGTTTGATAAGATTGTAGATAGTAATGTGGTTACATGCCTGTGGTGTGAATGAATAACTAGGTTGTGATTTTGACTCAGTAACATGAATTCTTAAAAGTGTACACTCAAACACACACACTCATTGTCACACAAGGGTTATGTATGTAGTGTAGGCAGTGTGTCTGTCTTTCTGCCCAGAGGAAATAATTTATTGCTCAGAGATTGCTCGTTCATAGCTCAGGAAACACAATGGAGATATATGATGCAATATAACATTAAAATTTCAACTTTTTCTGTTGATAGACACAAATGAGACAACTGTTGGCAACTGTTGACAAGATTACAGTGCTACAGTTATTGCGGATTGCATAGAGCAGATAATGCAGTCTTGAAAAACATTTAATGAGAATTGTCGAATTGTAATCGTTAGTGTTTGCAGACTTTGGTATCTTAGCAAATCTAGGCTCAGTTTAAAATATTGTTGAGCTCACTTTTACAACTCTAGAGGAGATGGACCTTAGATTACAAGTTAGAATAAAATAAACCTCCATAAATGCTACAACGGCTGATTATGACTTTATAAACACCAATACTCACACACTGCAATGTTATGATATCGAATCACTTTTACTATCACGCACATTTTAACGTTTGCATTACAGACTGTAGAGCGGAGGATGGCGGGACCGGGCCGGAACAATGCACGCCCGGTCCCAATCAGCCCGATGGGGGCGCGCGAGGGATAAAGGCGGCCGATGACGACAGTTGGAAGGAGAGAGAATTGCAAGCAGCTGCTCTGTGTGTTTATGTTTGTGTGTTTTTCGTTCAGTTTATCATTAAATAATTATTTACTTTGCCAAGCTGGTTCTCGACTCTTCCTTTCCCTTAGCCAGCTTTACACAGACTCACCTAAATGTACACATTTATTTCAGCGTGACTAGCTTTCGCAGTAGGTCATCTGATAGAGTAACGGACTTTAGACTTGGCAGACCACAGGTCAATCCCAGCCAAACACGCAAGCTGACACATTAGACAAAAGTGTCGAAGAAGCGACACAAAATTATGTGTTTGCTTCAGAAAATTTGCTTTTTATGTCACATTTGCTTTTTACACACTATCAGGTAGGTTTAGGTGTTGGTTTAGGGTGAGGATGTATGTTTTGTTTACCTCTCATTTGCATTTAGGACACTATAGGTTAGATTTAGGTTAAAGTTTTAGGTTAGGGAGGTACGTTTTACTTATTTAAAATCTCCATCTAAACTCTAAAACTCTCTTAAAAGCCATTTCACTCACTTTTGTCGCCCCCTCGCTGGACATTTCACTAGGAAAATGCAGCGATTTTTGGTTCGGGTTGGGGTTCTGGCATGTGGTTAGTAAAACATGCATTCCTGTTGACTGGATTACATAATTTACAACAGTTAGTTGGGTGCATTAAGGTAGTACACCAGACTGTACTTCAATCGTGGAAAATTAAATATGGCGTCTACCTGACTAAGGGCAGTTCTTTAGCCATGCCAAGAGCTCTTCAAACAACATACACCCCATAGAGCAACTAAGAGACCAAAGAAAGCACTCACTCACGCACACAAGCCCTTGAGCGAGTGAGAGAAAGAGAGAGAGAGTCGGTCTGAATGTTGGGGTGTCAGCAAGGTTTAGATTAACTCCATTTACGATCAGAGTCCATACACAGTGGCCAGTGTGTTAAGAGTCAACGTTTGTTGCCGTGCCAACAAATAATCTGGTGGGTTAATGTGTATTGCTAAAGAGACCTTTTAAAAAGGCTCATACAGTATTAAGTTAACCACTCACATGACAAACCAAAAAGTGCAGAACATTTTCTTCTCAATGACTAAGCAAAAACTTGCGCTTGTATAATGTCATTCTACAATTATTAAACCTCATCTCTGACAAACTTTGACCCTTGTGGCACCTTGTGATCACTGCAAAGATCATTAACATTACCTCAATCAAAATGAGAATCCACAATTCTCTACAGTTTAACACTCTCTGAACAAACTATACAAATATACACATGAATCAATCTTGTATATACATCTTTCATCAGATTTTTACTGCTTGTTGATTGTCACTTTGCACACTGTGCACTTTTTGACAGCTTCACTGTGAAATAAACCATTCCCTTATGAAGACTGCTTGATCAAAGAATTCATTTGTCACAATAATAATCAGTCTGAAATGTTGAACGAGCAGAGTGACATAACTTTTAAAATGAACCTCACAAAACCTGTTCACGAAATGTTCAGTATTTATACATCATGGTATTATAAATAATGGTTGTATTTATTGTACTGCTTGTCAGTGCTGACTTTAATAAGACTTTAGTTTTTTTTAGACATGATTTTGTGCAATTCACCTCTGTGCACACCAGTAACAGTATTACACTTGCTACAAGTGCTCACTTCTGAAGATAATTTTAAGATATTATCTGAATTGAAGATGGAAAAATCTGGATCACAGGAGATCAGTCACAAAAAGATATTATATAAAGAATACATTACAGTTGAAAATCTCTCATCATTTACTAATCCTTATGCCACACCCATCCCAGATGTGTATGACTGTCTTTCATCTGCTGAACTCAAATGAATATTTTTGAAGCATTGCTCAGCTCTGTAGGTCCATACAATGCAAGTGAATGGGTGCCAAAATTTTGAAGCTACAAAAATCACATAAGTCAACATAAAAGTAATCCATACGACTCCTGTTGTTAAATCTATATCTTCAGAAGTAAAATCATATGTGTGGGTGAGAAACAGATCACTTTTAAATTCATCTTCTTGTGTTTATGGTGATTCACATTATTCATGCATATTGCCCTCTACTGGGCAGGAAGAAGAATTTCAAGCAATAATTATTTCAATATTGATCTGTTTTTCACCCGCACCTATTATATTACTTCTGAAAATATGGATTAAAACACTGGAGTCATATGTATTACTTTTATTATGCTTTTATGTGCTTTTTGGAGCGTCAATATTTTGGCACCCATTCACTTGAATTGTGTGGACCTACAGAGCTGATATATTCTTCTAAAAATCATAATTTGAGTTCTACAGAATAAAGAAAGTCATACACATCTGGTATGGCATGAGGGTGAGTAAATTAAGCAAGAGTTTTCATTTCTGGGTGAACTATCCCTTTAATACAGAACACATCAGTTAAATGACAGCAGACAGAGAGTATGTGGACATGGTTACCGCCTTACCCACAAGACCATTCTCAATTCCTGTAATCCTCAGTTTCAATTCCCTATGAAAACAGGCCCTAAAACATTTAACCAGCCACTCATATGACAAGCATACAATAATGTTGTTCTCACGACTTAGAAACTAGTCAAAAACTCAAAAGCACGATTTTCTTGACAGGCACTAAATTAAAAAGCCTTAACAATCAATAACAAAACAGGAAGAAGGAAGTGAGAAAAATAAGTGATTACGGTCAAGTGAATACACACTCAGTCAAACGCAAACCCACATATTAATCACAATTTGTATACTATGTACCTGTTACACACAGTCCTCTAGCTCACACATTCATAGAGCACTGGGGTGAGTTGCAAACACTGATGACTTCTTGAGGTTTCTTATCTTTTAATTTGAATTCTTCACTCCTACAGTAAATCTACTTTCTGTAACACAATTTGACAAGGCCTGATCAAACACTACCCACTGATACAGACCCACAAATACACACACAGCTGATATGTTCAAAATACCTCAAGAAAGAACACTGGTAGCTGAGTATCGATGGCTCATCAATTTATCTTGTGTTATATCAATGCATGAATTCCACCGACATACAGATACCTCTGCCATTGATTGAGAAAATATGGAACTGATAACAGTAACACGCACAGGTCTGGGCCCACCCCAACAGCAAACATAGGAGGCTGAATGAGTCGAGTCCAAAGACCAACAGCCAACATAGCACACAATAACCCACAACTGCATTTTATGTTACGCTCACTTGCATAAACACACAATGCCACTAGCCAGATTACAGCACAGTCTATTGTCATTTTAACATATGACTGTGTTTTTTTTTTGGTGTGGAATTGACACTTCAATATGCCCACTATATGGTGAGTGACTGGATTTCTTTCCTCTTTAAATTTCCCCTGAAGGTCACCTAAGGTTATAACAACATCGTCATTCAAAATTTAACATTTTGAAAAAGGACAGTTTTTAAAAAACAAAAACAAAGATGTGAACAGTCCACAAAAATGTGATTTTTGGAGTAAAAGAAGAGCCTGAACTAATAGACTTCTCACAAACAGAAAATAAAGTCACTCGAGCAGGACAAAAACCCAAACGTTACCTGCTTCTTCAGGTGAATGAATGTGTATCCGAGTGGCACTGTAACTGCAGTGTGTACTGTGATGTGGTCTCACTCATACACAGTCAAACACACGCTCTCTCTCAGGCCTTCTCTCTGTCTGGCGTCTGTGGTTACCCTCTTTCTCTCTCATACACACACACACACACACACAGCCGGTGGGGTAGAGGAGCAGATAATGTGATTCGAGGTGCTGTAGGTAGAAGTGTGTTTACTCAGTGCCTGTGAGGGGTGGGGCAGAGCAAAGGTGCCCCCTCCTACACCTCTCTCCAACTAGCTTTCTCTCTCTCTCAGTCAGTCTTATTATTTCTTTCTCCTTTTACCTGTCACACCCAAGAAGACTTCTTTCCTGATTTTCCAAGCTCAAATGAGAGGGAGATTTTTCTGTATGGTGCGTGACTGTGTGTAATGGGCTGTGAATGAGATTGTCCCTTGACTGAAGAAAAGTTCATTACAGATGGCAACTGACTGAAAAATAGTCAAATTGTCTGTTCTGATATGAGATCAGTTTCCTGAATTTCTGCATTCTCAAACATTTAAAGATGTTGAGAGACAGTATTTGAAATTAAGCAACTGTCGCCAACACTCAAACCTGTAAACGGCTGTAAAATCTCATTCCAGTTCCTATGAAACAGGTACTTACATGTTACAGTGTGTTTTACGTTGCTTTAGTTGCATAGATAAGGTGGAAATCACAATTGATTTCACAAGGGTGTGTGTTTGCATTTGTGCTTGTGTGCATGTGAATATATATATATAAAATAAAATATAAATCTATTTATAACGAGTAGTGTAAAAATAGAGAACACAAGAAATACAATCGTCCATCTCAAAAGATGCCACCAGACAAAAGATACCAAAACATGCAATTATCATTCCACACAAGACAAAGTGTACACAACACCACAACATTTTCTCCACCTCCCATTCACACAAATAAACACACAAGTCTGAATTGCAAAATCACACTCTCATACAGTACGTGGGTAATTAACATGACTTGTCAAATAGTGACAGTAGTCATACTTCATCTGAAACAATTTTAAACAAAAAAATATATATTTTTGTATAATTAACATACATGCAGCTTTTATGACCTCATATTATTTAAAAACTACACTGAATTTTTGCAAAGGGCTCAACAATACTACTGGTCAGACTCATATTTTTCTTCCCCTTCTAAATTTTTCACTGGCCCTAACATAAATGCTATTTTTAACAACACATTTTTATTTGTGTCAGAAAAAATATTTAGATATTTTATTCAACCTTAAGCATCTTTAAAAAAAATTATGAATGAAAACTTAATATGCTGTATATACAACAATACATATACAATATATATATATATATAAGTTCTCGCTGTGAACTGTATGCCAGTGATTGACTTATGATCAATAATATGGTAGTAAACAATACATTGTATTGTCTTATTAATGATTAACTCCTCTGCCACAAGAATGTAATACATTTTAATTATCTGAATATTTTTTCATTTTATATATATATATATATATTTGTTTTAATATTTAAAGAAAGCTGTATAATTATTTCATCATTATAGTGCTCACGGTTAAATGTGGTGTTGGATCTTTAATGTTGTGGGGCTGTTTTTCTGCCAGAGTTCCTGGACATCTAGTTCAGATACATGGCATCACTGACTTTATCAAATACCAACAGATAAAAAAGCTAAACCTGGCTGCCTCTGCCAGAAAGCTTACAATGTTCCCTGGTTGGATCTTCCAGCAGGACAAATCAAAATCAACATGGTTCACTGACCACAAAATCAAGGTTCTGCCAGGGTCATCTCAGTCCCCAGACCTGAACCCCATATAAAATATGAACTGAAGAGGCGAGTCCACCAACATGGACCTCTGAATTTGAAGGATCTGTAGAGAATCTGTATAAAGGAATGATCTCAGATCCCTTGCCAGGCGTTCTCCAACCTCATTAGGCATTATAAGAGAAGACTGAGAGCTGTTATCTTGGCAAAGGGAGGTTGCAAAAAGCATTTAATAAAAAGGGTGCCAATACTTATGGTCAATGCTTTTTGGAGAAAAATATTTATTTAATAATGTTTCGGTTGTTTTACTTCAAATAAAGGTTAGATTTGCTCATATTTTTCAAGGGGGCAATATTTTTGTCCACAACTGTATGTATATATGTACACTGATCAGCCACAACATTAAAACCAGTGACAGGTGAAGTGAATGACATTGATTATATCTTTGCAATGGCACCTGTCAAATGGTGGGATATATTAGGCAGCAAGTGAACAGTCTTTTTTTTGAATATGGAGCTGTGTAGCTACAAACTGGTCAGAATGCCCATGCTGACACCTGTCCCTGCCGAAAGTGCCTACAATGGGCGTGTGAGCATCAGAACTGGACCATGGATTAAAGGAAGATGGTGGCCTAGTCTGATGACTGCTTGGACGGCTATTTTACCACTGAGAAAGCTGATCTTCAGAAAGCTGACAGCATCTCTGCTTGGGTGTGGCAACAGGTGATTGCACACGCTCCGTCTCTCTCTCTCTCACTCTCTCTATCTCTATCTCTCTCACATACACACACACACACACACTCACATCCATCCTTGTTTATCCAATAACTTGTTTGAAACAGCACAAGCCGTGATACTATTTCTGAAGTGACATTTTTTAATTACTAACGAAGGCTTGGACGCATCATTTGTTTTGAACCAGCAACAGCAGATTCTGATCCATCGTGTAAGAAAGTAGTTCCATGCACAAATGCATTTTTTATGACCGTATTCAGTTTTTCCTAATTTTTAAAATGTACTTGTTCATTGAACTGTTGTATATATGCAATATCACACTCGCAATCGTGCTATATGGCCCTACATCAGCACTGCTGTGATTACCTATGGCACTCTGCCTGCAGCCTGTGCTGATGTAGGGCCATATCGCACTCTTGCTCATGTGATATTGCTTAAATATTGTGTTTATAATTGTTTATATTACTATATTGTCACATTCCTCTGTTGTCTACCCTGTGTTCTGTGTCTCACTATTCACGTTCATGTCATGTTTCCTTGTCTACTCCGTGTTTTCCATTTCACCCGTCACCGTTCACGCTCCATGTCACGTTTTCCTTGTTGTCCGCCCCGTGTTTCACTGTCCTTGTCTAAAACTACATTTCCCACAATTCTCGGCCTCCCTCACTGCCTGCACTCATCATTGTTCTCACCTGTGTCTCGTTTAGTCTTCATTGTGTCTGTGTTTATAAACACTGTTTGCTTTCTACTCCTTGTCGTTCGTTGTATGTTGTTAGCCTGGAATGTTTCCCCTGCCCATGTTTTCTAGTTTTATGTTTATTTCCCCTTTGAGGGGTTTTTCCTTTGTGTTCGTTTGTGGAATGTTGTCATGCCTGGTACGTGTTCCCTGCCCGAGTTCTGAGTTGTGTTCATCGTGTTTTAGTCTGTTTCATCGTGTTTAAGTTTCCTGTTTTCCCATCGTGGACTTTTCTTTGTGTTTACCTTTTGTTACTTATGTGTTTACCTACAATAAAACCGCATTTGGATCCGCATCCCCTGTCTGCCTTCTCCTGACTCCCTATTTCATAACATATATACTGTATTATCATTGTTTAGGGGCCTTTTTAAGGAAATATATAGCCAAGAAATAAATTTTTTTAATCTGCGCATCACATAATTAATTTGATTAAAACTTTTCATTAATTCACAGCCTAGTGACAGTTCCATCAACGGGCCTTAAACACTCCCACACCTGCCCAGGGCCAACCATATTTTTCGGCCCTGTTAGTACTTTTAAAAATGCATTTGTTACAATACAGGTCTATTTAAATACACAACTAAATAAGCTTAAAGGTGATTAAAAAGTGTGATTAAAAACTTTAAATAGCACTTAAAATATAAAAATGTCCTTATATATAAATGTAATTTTTTTAGCTAAAATCTTGGAAAGTTTATGGAAGTGTAATTTGTCAACTATCAAAGTACATTTGTGCAGAGTCACTGGGATGTTCAGCAATAACTACAGAACAGCATGGGGGTGAGATGGGGTAGGGGGGCGAGTGAAGTGCGACGGGGGATGCGAATAAACAGGAAATGATGGCGCACTTAATTGGTAAAACCATTTCTGTTCTAGGTGGTTGGTTGATAACATCAATCCTTTATTAGCCACATAGAATAAATAACACACACATGCAGGAGTGGCAAACCAATTGGATGAATTTCTCAACAATTGCCTACAGCAGTTAAAGCTCAATCAGCATGTACACACAAGAGATATTACATTAATATATTTTGAGACACTCCAGAAGTTTCTTCAGTGCACCTTCTAAGAATATACTGGTGACCTTACTTGCTTAAAATGCAACCAAGTTGCAAAATAACACCATGAGTGATTATCTTCTAATCATTGACAATGTCATAAACCCTGAGCACATGATGCATTATGAGTAGGCCATAAAGAGGGGTGAGGCTGTGTAGAGAGTCAACATGCCATGAGAGGGTGCAAAGTCTGCCTTTACTGCGTTATCAGCCCCCATCTTAAAGCTGTATATAAATATATATAGATATACAGTATCTAAAACTCCTTTACTGATTTCAGGCCTGCTTCCATTTGTTATTCCTAAAGCTGGAGGGATGAGGGGGGTTTGTTTGTGTCACAGAAAAAGGAGTCACAGAGGCTTGGATGTACATGAATGATATTTATTAACTATGAAGCCTCAGGGGACAGGGAATAGTGAAATGTGTGTGTGTGTAAGGGAGTAAGGGGTGATAAATAAAGTGTGTGTAAGTGCGTATTAGTTTGCACACATTGCGTCACACACTACTGGTAGAGGTAACTGGAAAATCAGGTTTAACTCGAACTTTAACACTGTACGAATATATGAATAGACTATGTACACACACACACACACACACACACACAGACACACATACAGACATGCGCACACTGCTCGCTATAACTTTATGCTAGGAAGGCATCTGACCTAGAGTATATACTTTGAGTCAAGGTCATCTGACGTTGACTTATTGTGGGTTGGTGGCTAATCTGCTCCAGTGTTTTAAATATCTCCAGACATGTAAGAGCCCTCTAGTGTTTACAGCAGAAGTCCATTATTGGCCTGACATTTCTTTGCATTTATGCTCAAAACAGCTTAGAAGAGGTGCACTTAGTAAATTTTGGCTAATTGTAAAAAGTTGTACACAAAGAAATTAATAGTATTTTTAACTTGAACACTCACATGAGATGAAGACTCCAGTCATATTAGTCTTATAGAAAAAGCGGTTTAATTCTTCGTGGAGCTGGGCGTTGCCATTATGGTGATCACATGACGAGTTTAATACTAATCATTTTATCTCGGTAATCCCCCCTATTTTTGGATCAATTTGATTGAGCAATAAATAAATCATGCACCCACAAATACACCTACTAAATGGGTATTTCCAATATGTTGTTGGTACCATCAGTAGGTGTCAGTATCAAGTTTAAAACCAGCCACAAAATAAATAAATAAATAAATTACTGAGTGCACATTTATGACACCCTGTACTAATCAGACACGACAAGTTTCTGCCAACAAGTAATTTGTATGCCCACACCGAAAGCAGCAATAATGTGTTGCACAACACAATCACAGCCAATCAGAACTTACTTGATGTTTATGCTGCCTTAAGAATAATCTTACTTCCCACTCTGAAATCACAATTATGAGTATGTCACATTCAAATGCTTTTTAGTGAGAGAGAATATGAAACATAGAGAACAGTAGGTTAGTTGTTTCATATTTCTTGGGGAACTCTTATTTTGAAATCGTAATACATACACATTCAATTTATCTGTGTAAAAATGTACAACAGGCATCAAATGGTTATTTGATATGCATTATTTTTTAGGACTGAAATGCCAAGCGATAACAAGGTAGCTGCTTTTGAAATAAAATTATAAAACCTAACCTATCATTCACCACAGAAACTGTACTTTCCTCTGCCATGTTGTAAGTTCTCCTCCCAAGTCAGAAACTTGGATAACAAAATGATCTCAATAGGGTTTTCTCGGAGGGGGCATTCATGAGCATCTTCCAAGTAGGAAACTCATATTATGATCATTCCGACAGCGTGTGAAGGCAGCATTAATATACAGTTATGTGGAGTGGGATTTTGGACCAATGAGATTTCACTGTGGGAGGGGTTAACCAGCGAAGCAATGGAAATGGATGGACAAAACCGGAAATGGATAGTTGCTTAAGACAAAACATACAAAATCAGATTTATATGGCAAAAGTCATTTTATACTGTTGCACCTGGTTAGGACATAATGTAGTATGACGTTCACACCGACAGCGATTTAAAGGAACAGTACACACAAACATTTTAATTCAGTCATTTTTTACTTACCCTAATGTCCTCTCAAACCTGTATAACTATGTTTCTTCTGTTGACCACAAAGGGTGAATCTTTAAAAAAAAATCACAGGGCTTATTTGCCATAATGTTAGTGAATTGTGACTGGTTTTTCGAACTCGAAAAAGGAAAAAAATAACAACAAAAAACTACAAAAAAGTAATCGATACGACCATTACTGCCGCTCCCTATCCACAAATATTACACAGTCTGCGTAAGCACCATCTTACCTAGGGGGGCACCAGAAAATCCACCGCCTTCCTTACCTTGCACATTGTACATTATTCAAGAACCCGCCTTAAGTTATTATTCACAATCAAATCATATTTATAAAATAAAGTGCTTAAATCAAATATGGAGGCTACTTTGATGACATCAAATCCCACTGGTTCTCATCACATCTCGTGACCATATGTGCAACATGACAGTTATATTTGATTTAAGCATTTTATTTTACTTTCGCTGTACTGTTGGTTAGCGAAGTATTCCTACATGACTACTACTGTATATCATATGTATGTTAGCTTCACTGTCTGCACTCCCATTGGTAGTTGTCGCATTACGTCACTGCTCATTTGCTTAAAGTTGAACTCAATGTAGTCTCAAATCACTAATTCTTATTAAAATTGAATGACTTCTGTTCGCTTTGTCGCTGCAAATCACAATATGTGTGAACTACACATGCAGGTGCACTCAGTAGTTTTTTCCCCATTTTTCCCCAGTTTTTTCCTCCTAAAGAAATTAATTGTAATTTTGAAACATATTAATAAAATTATGACCACTCATGGGATATGAGGACTCTAGTCATATCAGTAACCTTATAAAAGCTGATTTATTCTACAGTGGCGCCCTCAGGGGATTGCTATTTTAGAATCACATGACCAGCTGAATACTACTCACTTAATCTCAGTAACGTAAAAAGTCTTGTTTTCAGAGACTTTCACTCTTGGATTAAATTAAGCATGGCTGATTGTGAATAGTGAATTTCTACAATGGCATCTGTAACTGAAAACTATTGAGTTTTAATGATGCTGCATCCACACCACTAGGTGTTACTGTAAGTTCAAGATGACACAAACAAAAGGTTACTGTGTGCACCTTGAAGACTTCAAGTAATTCATTTTTTTCAGTAGCACATTGGTTCAATAGTCCAAACAGTCTTTACTTAGGGCTGGGGTGTACTTACATTATTTGAGTATCTGGGAACAGAAATGGAAACAGTTGCATGTGAGTGTCTTCAGTATCAATGTATAAGGGACAAGATGTTTTGAACAGTTACTTTAAAAAAAGAAATGTGCTAGGGACCATCGTGTTCTCTCTGATTCTCTAACTGCACATACAGACACGTACTGTACACACAATGAAGCAGGAAGGATTTATATATTAAAATGAGACCAGCGGTGTAGTAATGTAATTGGTGTGTAAATACTATTGCCAATGCTCCTGTTTGTAAGTTTCAGTGGACAGGGCCTATTATTATTCACTAAAACAGAGGACAGAAGAAAAGGGGGAAGAGAAAAGTGTGTAATGAAGCGGCATAAAAGCATTAGCGAGAACGAAAGAGAAATTGAGTGACTTGATTTGGACATGCAGAACCTGTGTATATAAGGAGTTCGGTGTGTGTGTGTGTGTGTGTGTGTGTGTGTGTGTGTGTGTGTGGCACACGGTGGGATATCCCAAATTAAGTATTTGGTCTTAGAGCTCCACCCCTCAGAAGTCATTATTAATCAAACTACCTGGAGGAGAACCACACACACACACACACACACACACACACACACACACACACAGCTCTTGTAGCCTCTCTATAGAGACAGACAGTGGAAGAATGCATTCATTGTGGAGTGCAGGTATTTGGTGTGTGTTAGGGATAGAGATGGGAAGAAAAGCAGAAGGGAGAGTGAGGAGATATTTTTCACACACACATACACACACACACTGTTGTCCAGATGTCTGTCAGGGTTAAAGTCATGCTGAGGGGGTCACATGATCAGTCATATGACTTTAAGAACAAAGAACGAGAGGTGAGCTGTCTTGCTCTCTCTCCCTCGCCATAACTGATAGTAGCCTATGTCTACAAGACATAAAGAAAAACTGACAAGTGCTAAAGAATGGACGAATCAGCAGTGTGTGTCTATAGTCTGTGGACAAAATTATCCCCAAAGTAAGATAAATCTCACAAAACTGGCCTTTGGAGATATTTGGGGATGTCCTCAATTGGTATTCAATTAATAAATGAACCAAATGATTATTATTTTAACTCAAGAAATGCAGAAAGCCAGGGGCCTGGGTAGCTCAGCGAGTACTGACACTGGTTACCACCCCTGGAGTCGCAAGTTTGAATCCAGGTTGTGCTGAGTGGCTCCAGCCAGGTCTCCAAAGCAACTAAATTGGACCGGTTGCTAGGGAGGGTAGAGTCACATGGGGTAACATCCTTGCGGTCACATTTAGAGGTTCTTGCTCTCATTAGGGCGCGTGGTAAATTGTGCACGGATCGTGGAGAGTAGCGTGAGCCTCCACATGCTGTGAGTCTCCGTGGTGTCACGCACAACGAGCCACAGGATAAGATGCGCAGATTGACTGTCTCAGAAGCGGAGGCATCTGAGACTTGTCCTCCGCCTCCCGGATTGAGGTGAGTAACCATGCCACCATGAGGACTTACTAAGTAGTGGGAATTGGACATTTCAAATTGGGGAGAAAAGAGGGATAACAATAGGAAAAATGATATGCAGAAAGTTTATTTACTTATTTAAGGGTTAAAGGAATGTCTGGGTTCAAAACAAGTTAAGCTCAATCAACAGTATTTGTGGCATAATGTTGA